>NC_092344.1:49936458-50550367 GCF_963676685.1 Mytilus edulis
CCATTTAAGGGGAGATAACTCTTTCAGTACAAAATTTATACTAGACTAATTGGGGATATTTTTATTTTTACTTGTAGCAAGAAAACAAGTTCGGTGACACAATATTTTCTTTTTATTTTCTTAAAACGTATTATGAAACATATCTTCTCACAATTTATTTCAAAATTCTATCTTATAGATTTCTTTTTATGCACACTATTGTGTTTTTTCATGATTGATTTATTGTGGAAGGAAGAGAAGCGACACCCACAATGAGGTCTTCTCGTTTAATAGTATGGAATCTGAATAATCATAAGAATAGATGACAAATGCGACTATGCATGTTACCTATAGGACACAGAGGCATGATGATTGATTTATTGTGGAAGGAAGAGAAGCGACACCCACAATGAGGTCTTCTCGTTTAATAGTATAGAAGAGCTGTTGACATTTGAGATGTATTTTATTGTTCTGTCGTGCAACACGTAAATATCCCCTGTTTTTATAACCATGATCCTTGGTATGTAAAAAAAAATGCAAAATCAATGTGAACAGAACAATTTTGTTATATTTGATATTTGTCAGCTAAAACAATATGTCTAAGGAATAAAACAAATAGGTTTTGTTTACTATAACTACATTTAATGCAGTGCTAACGTCGTTTAACAAACACATTATTTCAAATAGTTTGGACTTGGTGACACGGGAAATTTAGAGTTCGTTTCAATCTGATTTTAAAAATGTGTTATGTCTGCATTATACAACTATCAGTTGAAGAGTATGATAATTCTTCAAATAACTGCAGAATTTTTTGTGCACAAATAGCTCAAATAACACGAGACTGAGATTTTAATAATTTGATACCTTGCCGTGGACAGTAACGTAAATACTGTGTTTGACGTTCATAAAGTTGAATTTGTTTATATTGTGAGAGTTACATGTGGAAAACAATTATTTTTATCTCTGCACCGGTATCCCCTATCCGACTAAATATAGAAATGTACAAGTCTGTGGTTGAATATGTCTTTTACACTGTGGTACATAGAATTGCGACCCTAAATTGAGAATGAGTGACTTATGATCTACCTTAATCCTACGTCTATATCTGTTTATGTAAGAGGTTAATAAAAACGAAGTTATACAAAAAGTCTTTATACAATTATCTTTTCTTTTGTATGAATGGACTTTAATTGAAATTTGAAGTATGGAAATTTGAAGCAGATATTTTATTTTGCTGAGTTGTAAGTATATGCACTATATAAATATGGTTGTAGTATAACTATTATTCTATGTAAGCAGTCACGCATACTAAAACATATGTTGTCTTCTTAAATGTGATTGTAGCACTTTTTCAGGATGTGGATGTTATGAGCGAAGTAATTTATTCCTATAAAATCAACATATTCCTCGTTCTCCTTGATGAATAAACTTGACTCATACCTGTATTAAGTCTCAGTGTGGATTCTGGTGTGTCCGGTATTATATCTTCCAGATCCTTAAAAGAATATAAAATACAATTAACTTACAGTTACACCCATTTATATTCAACTTTTTTAAAATATCCTTGCATTCGCGGTCAACTTAGTGCAAATGTTTTTATTTCAACAAAACTATGCATACCGGATAAAACGGACGAACGAGATATATTGAAAAATTAAAGGCGACAATAATAAAACATGCAGTCGCATAAATATTCAAAATGATTCTGTGTAACTGTTTTTGGTTTGTTCTTCAAAATGCCAACAAAGGGCAATGTCTGGTCTGAATTAGAGCTTCTCCGTTTTATCCGTTAAACGTCCGGTAGAAGTCTGCAGTGGCGGATCTAGAAATTTTCATAAGTGGGGGGCCACTGACTGACCTAAGAGGGGGCACGCTTCAGTGATTCCCTATATAAGCAACCAATTTTTTTCCAAAAAGGGGGGGCCCGGGCCCCCTGCCCCCCCTAAATCCGCCTATGGTCTGTTAGTGCATTTATATTCCAGACCTCCAACGGATGTATAACGTACGCTTAACGGACATGCAACGGATATGGACGGGCGTCTAACGGATAAGAACGGACGTCTTACAGACATGCATTGATTGAAAAAAAAGTTATCAGTTAGGCGACAGTTCGAGCTATCCGCTAAGGTGTGATCAAGGCTTAAGGAAACGCATAAGAAAACACTTAAGTCTAAAATAGTTAAAAATCAATCGAAAGTATGGGTTTTTTGCAAAACATTAATAGTTACCTACAATTAAATTGATTGATAACTATATCAGTAATAAAATACTAATTATTCGTTTATTTATTGCTAAATATTAACGGTCATCATAATTTTCTTCAAATCACGTATAATCAACAAATCAAGAAATAACAATGGGAAGTAAACCATTTAGATCTGTATGTTGCTAATCAGATGAGTTTTAATGACAAGAATGACATCTATTCTCGATAAATCTTTAGGTTCCGGGGGCTTCGCTACCTAGCTCTAGCCCACTACAGCAATTGTTTGACATTGAACCGTTTTGGGGATCCCTGGATTCCTCGCCAAAATTGGGGTGCACATGTAAAAATTACATAGCTACCCCACTGTATCTTGTACAAATAAAAAAAATTATCAAACTAATTTATGATACTAAAAGACATTTAACATACCCTGTCACTGCTCCTATCCTGATTGGACACTGTTGGTGACATAGACAATGAGGAATAGTCATCTTCCTGTAAGAAAAAAAATGGGATAATAAGACTTTTATATCATTAGGTAGATATCATATCTACTGTAAAACTACATTTTCAAACCTTGAAGTTCTATTGCAAGTGTTAAGTGATATTAATTTACATGCCTGAAATTATATACATACAAAGTTAATTCACACAAAATATTGTCGTGAGTTTAAAATCCCATATCCAATACCTCACGTAGATACAATGCCATTGTAAAAGTAAAAACAAATTAAGCCAATTGTATACGGCATTGCCCCACTCACACTTTTCTTTTCTACGTGTTATTCGAGTAAAACTCTAATTTGTCATTAAATTTAAAAGATCTTTTCATAGAGATGTAGGGAACATATGTGCATAGTTTCTAATTGATTGAAATAGAGACATATAATATGTTTCTGATTGAACTTTAACTTTAAAAACTACCTTCACCAAAAACTATAAGCTGACAGACGGATGGACGGACGAACAAACGGTACGACGTACGAACGGATGAACGGACCTACAGACCAGAAAACATAATGCCCTTCTAATATCGTTGGTGGGGCCTAAAATGTCTATTGTTTCCATCCAATTAGGGAATCAGATTTTTTTCGAACCCCACCGCCTTAATTTTTTGGAATTTTAATGCGGGTTGATCTCTTATCAAAATAATCCCACATGAAGAAATTATAAGACATTGCTCCATGACTAAAAAGTGTGCATACGTACCATCCTTCCGTGTTTACTGATATCAGGTAAGAATACCTCCTCATCTACTGATTCTTGAGACTTAAAATAAAAGTAATAATTAAATCACATACATGTATTGATATCAAGAAGTATTGGTAGGTTATATATCTTCTGACATCAGACTCGGACTTCTCTTAAACTGATTTTTAATGTGCGTATTGTTGTGCGTTTACTTTTCTACATTGGATAGAGGTATAGGGGGAGGGTTGAGATCTCATAAACATGTTTGACCTCGCCGCATTTTCGCGCCTGTCCCACTGAGTCCGGAGCCTCTGATCTTTGTTAGTCTTGTATTATTTTGATTTTAGTTTCTTGTGTGCAATTTGGAAATAAGTGTGGCTTTCATTATCACTGAACTTATATATATATTTGTTTAGGAGCCAGCTGAAGGACGCCTCCAGGTGCGGGAATTTCTCGCTACATTGAAGACCTGTTAATGACCTTCTGCTGTTGTTTTTTCTATGGTCGAGTTGTTGTCTCTTTGACACATTCCCCATTTCCATTCTCAGTTTTATTAATGTGCAGTTGTTAAAATTATGAATTGTATTGCGAAAAAACATGCTAGTCGTACTGGCAGCTACACCCCTGATAATGACAGTTGCCTCCTTCCGTATAAAAATGTTAAATATCCAATGACATTGCGATAAATGTAAACTTTTTTCTATATACTAATTTGTCCCTTTTGAATAAATAAAACCATTGCTCTAAACCTCAGACTTTCGTCGTGCTTGGAACAAAAAATGGAAAATGACGCATTTTAAATACATAATCAGAGAGTATGAAAATAAAACATACCTCTCCCAAAAATTCATTCAAAAAGTCTTCCATACTAGTTGACTCGAACAGTGAATTATATCTGAAATTTTACAATGAGAAGATATATGTTTGTTTAAATTAATACTATAGATCTTAACTATAGTCGACTTATAAAAGCATATATGTCTATGCCGCTTTGCCCGTGCTATAAATTTTACAGTGATTTTTTTCTCGATTTTGTCGGTTCATTGTATATAAAGGGATTTTTACTCTCCTAAATTACTATTAAATGTGCATGTACATAACTTAATCATGTTTCAGAAAGGAGGGGCGTTGACTAACATGTACGTTATAAAATATTTAAAAACTCCATCACAAAGTTTCTTCGGGGGAAATAAAAGCCAGTAAACAATATCATTAAATATCATATCGACAATGACAGGTTCCAAATTTGCCATTGTTATTTGTAGTCATATGATGTTTTGCTGGTTTTCTCATTTTAATGATAGAGCCATCAAAATGCTTGCTTTTACACCGATTGCTCCCGAGTTTTCCTTGTGGGTGCCCCTTTTTCGACAGTTCATGTTTAGCATTTTTCGCCCAATCTCATATAAGTCATGCAATGGGATATATTAAATGCACAAGAAATAAAACCTCAATAGATAGAAACTGTATTCGTTTTTATTTTTGAAATATATTGAATTTTAAAATTGTAAAATATCTTGATCAAATCTCAACTACTTTTAAAGATACGAATATCCAAAGACAAGCGCTTTCTGCTAAACTTTTATCATCAGATTCCTCCATAACAACGAAATAACTCACAAGGATGCATTTTTTTTCTTCTAAAACAATCAAAAAATGCCAAGCCAATTTCTGATTTTTAAACTTGTATATGTATAGAACTGATCTAAATTGATGAAAATGGTAAGCTATGATGTTTATAAAAGTGAAATTTATGAGTTTAATGGATAATTATTTGATTAAATTTGTATTTTTAGATTTTAAAACAAACCTTATATGCCATTATCTGTACACAACTGGTTTAACAGCACAATATAAGATTTTTAACATTATTAAGTTCGGTTATAAACCTCTATCTGATATAGATATAATGTATGCATATTTTAAATATATTTTACTTAAATGATAATCAATAAGTAATCAATGATATTGTTACGGAGGAATTCAGTTTAATCAAGATTTTTGAAAGTGAAATAATATGACGTCGTTGTTGTTATATATATGTATTATTGAACATCAAAGATGATGAAGTTCATAAATGTATTTGATGTTTCATGTTTGATAGTATCTACTCATTTATTCACACATCAATTTCTGTTACGGAGGAATCTCATATTATTTTAGAACAAATAATTCATGTCAGTCATATATATTTGCAAGTATACATATAGCAACGTTATAAATTTTCATACTAATAAACATGGACAAACAAAGAAATTTAATAATTGTAAACAATTTGTCAGAAAAAGCAATTTAAATTCAATGTTCTGTTACGGAGGAATTTTCAAGAAAAAGTCTTTCAATTTTAATAACCGTGTCCGGTGAAAGAGAGAAAGCACGTCCACTTTTCCCTATAGGTGATGGTTCGTCTACTGTACAAAGAATCTGACTAGAAAAAACCCACATAATGTCTGACTTCGTTGGATGCTTGAAACTATATGCTCCCCGAAGTTTGGTTTTTGTTAAGAAGGATATGTTGTAATCTCCTTCATCAATGTCAATATCAATGACTTGCCCAATATACCAGTCTTTTTGATATACTGCTGCAATCCAGTCACCATTGTGGTATTGTACATTTGTTGGTTCTGTTTGGACATTTTGTTCAACTGCCGCTGGTGCTGACACAGACTTGATTTCATGTTGTTGCCAACCTCCACAAACACTATTTGGGCACAACTTGCCTTCTACAAAGCATTCCTCGCAAAAGCAGGACTTTTCCCTTGTAATTATAGTAGATTCATTATGTCCAAAAACTGCATGCAACAACATTGTTCCTTTAATAGGTTTTAGTTCAGTAGCTTTAATGTCTATATCAGCTTGAGCAATTGAATCCTTCCCAACCCACATATAATTGATTGATGATTCAGACTGTGAAGCCCATGCAAAAAAGGACTTGGCATCTTGAATGACATGTTTGTCCCTTTTAACTGCATTGTCCGCCATTCGTTTTGCCACGGCACCTACACCATCACAAGGACCCTTACCGTGATCTGCTTCGAAGTACTGCCAGCTAGCAGGAACGTTGAACAGTGATGCATGTTCAGCTACTACATTAAAGATATATCTGTTTCGGTATTGGGATGTCGGGCTGTCAGATATATAGTGTACACATGACATATTAGGAACAAGCTCATGTAGTTTAGGAAGCAATGACCGTAGAAAGGCTAACACTGCTGCTGCTGTATGGGATAGTTCATCTGAAATCATAGCAAATGATTTGTGTTCTATTTTGCCGTTTTCAATATTTCGAAAGTAGACAACAATAGGATGTATAGTGACCATGGTTTTGTTCCAGTATGCTGATTGTACTTCGTCGTATGTGGTACAGGTGTAGTTTTCAGCAAAATCAAGTTGCGCTAATACATGGCCATTTGGCAAATTTTCCTTCAATTTGCGTATCTCATCGTATTGATTAGTAACCATGTCAACGTGTTGCCTAAAGATATCAGCACACTTGACTAATTCTTTCTTGAACTCATTAGCTTCAAGCTCAACATTTACCAATCCTATCTTTTTTCGTCCGTCACCAATATCAATTCTCTGCCATTTACTAAACCCTATTTTCTCTTTGTCCAGATCATCAACTATCCTTAGAAGATCTTCATTTGAATTTCTGTAATAAAACTTGTCTAGTGCTCTGTCACTTTTACCAAGAGTTTCATTCAGTCCTTTGCTTGTCATCAGGGCCATATTTTGATGCTTTATGCATAAGCACGATCTTTTTGTAGTGAACGAAACTGGCATAATATTACTTGGACGACATCTGTAGAAGGTAGCTCTACTGACCTTGAATGTCTGGTTTTCCAACCGGAACTTATCATATAAATTGTCTATATAATCATTAAGTATTCGTTTTGGCTTTTGTTGGTCATTAACTTTTTTGACGTCCTTCTTATTCGGCATGGTGGTACTATTATCACTGCGTTCTAAAAATTCGATGATTGCTATCTGATATTTTCCTTGCTCTTTTAGTGATCTTTTACGTTGATAGTTTTCTTTTATCTTCAGTTTGGCCATTCCTGCTAAAGTATTCCTGGTCAGTCCTGTTTCTTGAGCTGTGCTACTTAACATTCTATATTTTTTCAGGTAACAGACACTGCTAACTGAATAAATTGAACTTTTGGGCTTTGCTTTGAACTTGTACATTTTGTTAGTTTCTTTTAATTCATTTGTCATTGTATGATACAATACTAGTTTTCTTCTAACTTTATTAGCACTGGTCTTCTTTGAGATTAATTCCTGGATATCTTTGTTAGCCTTGCTTCTTGGGGAATCTGTGTCTTTTAGTTTCCTGTTTATCCTCTGCTGCTTTCTAGTAAGTGCTTGAAATTTTCTTTTCAGTTTCAAATTTTCTTCTTCTAAACGCTGTAATGCATTAGTCTTTTCCAACAAAATTTTCTTTCTCCTAGATTTACTGCCATTTGCCTTAGCTGGAAAACTTAGTTTAAGCACCAATACTTCCTGATTTGAATTTGCTTTCCTTTTTCTACTTTCCCTATTACTGGTCAGCTTTTGTTTATTTCTTTTCTTTCTTTCAGACATACTTAGTTCTTTTGATGGAATGTATGCTTTTCGTTTACGTGTTCTTTCCCTCTGCAGGTATTCTTTTTCATTTTTTGCCTTTTGTCTTTCTCTGAACAGTTTTTGTCTTTCAGCATTAGTTAGTGCCATTTAAGCTGAAAAATAAATATATCAATAAGAAGGTGTGTATGAGTGCAAATGAAACAAATCTCTATCCAAGACACAATCTCATTAAAGTAGACAACTATAGTCTAGATAGGTTTTACACCATTGTATGGCATGCCGAAAAACCATTGTAAAATGATAATTATTGCTTGAAAATGCCTGTAGCCAGTCAGGAATACTAGGATAGTCTCTTATATTTATATGATTTCGTAGATAAGCGAGTTCTTGTTTTGGTCGTTTATGGATATTTTGTTTGCTTTTTGCATGCTTGTTCAGAGATTCTGTTGTCGTATGTTAGTTTCAAGTACATTTTAGAAATATTCAAGGCTCCGTGTTGTAAACTGTAGCTTGACCTATAATAGTTTACTTTTATAAAGTGTGACTTGAATGGAGAGTTGTTTTATTGGCACTCATACCACATCGTCCTATATGTATATCTATATAAGTGTAGTTTTGGATATTTAGTGTAATACTAATAATAAAATATGCCTAAACTTGTTATATTCATTAATAAATAGTTGTAGTTCATATTTTGCATCATTATTGTCAATAAAATTATGTTACGGAGGAATTGTGATTCCTCCGTAACATTGTAGGCGCTTTTTTATTTGTATTTTTTTCCTTCTGCACCCAAAAGTTGTTTATGTACGTTTTGGTAGTTGTTTATACAGTATTGTTATTATGTTTTTAGGGTAAAAAATCTTTTAAAATACAAATATACTCTCTTTAAAATTACCTCTCTATGAAATGATATATTTACCTTCACAGAATTTCCAAAAAAAAATCCTTTTTCTTCAAATTCAATCGTTTTATGTGGTCAAACACTTCTTTCCTTCAAACATCCCGCTTATGAAACTTTTAAAACCACGTGATACATGATTAACCGGTGTATGGATGAAAATGTGCCCTGTATAAAATTGTCCCGTTACGGAAGAATCGTTTCGGAGGAATTTCCAAGCAGTTTTTTTGTTTTTTTATCAAGAGTGCTGCTTAACCAAATTACATCAAAGCTTGTTTTATGGTCGAAATAGTATGATTGGTTAAAAGAAAAACAGAAATTTTTGTTTCTATACTGTATCAATGGTTTAGCCTACGGTTACGGAGGAATCATTTGATGAGCATAATTGGTTAAATGAAAAATTAAAAAAAAAATCCCAGAGATAGCTTGTTTTAATGGACAGATTGAGATAGTAATTCAAAATTCAACACTATTAAACCCTTAAACAAACATTAAAACCTCTGAACCTGTAAGTTGCTCATTTTGAAATATACTCAAATCACCGTTATGGAAGAATCATGAAACTGACGACACATCTAAATTGTTGATAAACATTTTTTTGTGGTGTTTTGATATTATTTTTACTTTCGTATTCAATAGTTCATGTAAGGATCATTTGGATTTAATCAAGAAAGAGCATGAAATTGGTGCACAGGACAGTTTTTTTCGGTTGCATATTCCTTATTCGAAATTGGCGACATTGCTTTTTTACGATTTTATAGAATTTAAGGTCGATATTTTTACGTTAATTGAAGTTTATTATAGTTGATATGTTTTTAAAAGTGAATTTACATATCATGAGATTTATTTTAGACCAAGAGGCTCATCAAAAAGTATTATCTTTTCAACAGTGGACCCATTCAAACTCATAAACCATGTTTGCACGACTTATATGAGATTGGGCGTTTTGCCTTCCCATAGCCTAAGAATATTTAAAAAATGTCTATCCGGTTGACCGGATGCATATAAATTATTTACTTGTAATTTACAACAAAAAAAACAACAGTATTTATGCAGTGATGGTAGACTTAATCTGTATTACAATGAGAAATGGGAAAAAATACGCAAAATCAAGCCAACAAATAATTTAAAACCCTCCAAATCCCTCTTGTTTATTTGACCAATCGGTTGCCGGAAAAAATAGCTGTTACGCCTTCGGCATCATACTTATGTTAATTAGCCATGCTGTAATACTTTTTTTACATTTTACTTACCAGTATATTTGAAAATTAAATGATTATCCAAGTATTTGTCACTTTTTGTTCTGGTTATTCAAACGCTCTCCTATCGATGAAAACTAACGTAAAGTGCACGTGAACAGTAACGGAATTGTAAACAACAATTGATGACGTAATGTGGGGGAGTGCGTGACTTTACGATAACTTTATTTTTGTGAACAAAGATGTACGAATGCAAGAGTTGTATGTTTGTATCTCACAATAAGAACCATTATTCAAAACATTTACAGACAAGAAAACATATTGATATTGTTCAAATTAATGAACGTTTTATAACAGAAGAAAAGGAGATTCATGAAGAGGAGGAAGTTGACGGGACGGAGGCCGCATTTGAAGATGACTTTTTTCCGTTTGCAAACAGACTGGAGCTGCTTCTTTATATATTACGTGGTTCAAAATATCACAACATTGTAAGATTTATAGTTAGTCCTTATTGATATCAAATTATAAATATATTCATTTTTAAATATATTTTTTTGTGATAACTGCACATGTAAGCATGAGTTACGATTGAAAAACAATTTTAAACTTATCAGTTTTTTTACTTATAGTTTTTAAAGTACTGAAAGTATTAATCTTTTTTACATACTTAGTTATGGATCTAGTCTTTAAGTATCTATAGATAAGAATGTTTTATTATAATTTCAAAATAATAAAAAGGTAGGTGTCTTCTTTCCCGTCCGCAATTAAAAAAATATCATAGATCTATATTTAGAATCTTAGTTGAAAGTGGCACAATATGTGATAAAAATAGAACAACTTCTTTTTTTTGCCATTATTTTGTGGATAAATTGATTACTGTTTTGTTAAGGTTTCAATGAATTACTATTCAAAGAACCAATTTCACCTATAATATAAATTCATGAAAAAGTTGGGGCTACAAATAAGGGGGGGGGGGGGGGGGGGGGGGGGGGGGCTAAAGGCAGCTGACACCAGGGATGATACCTATATTTTTAAGGAATAAAGAGGGTCAGGATTGGGTTCTTCCATTAGGTACATTTCCACCAACATTTTTATTCCCTATTCATTATATTTTAGCAACACTTACTTTTACATTTTTGGTCTTTTTCTTTATCATGTTTATTCTTGTAATTTAATTGTTCTTTGAATATAATTACATGAGATGTATGTTTCACTATAATCAGATGCATTATTCTGATTGACTAACTGCGCATCACATGTTATTCCTTTAAAGCAATTGTACATGTATAACTCAATAAAACTTTAATATGAGACTTTTGATTATATGAAATAAAATTTAGACATCACTTTGCTACAGTTTTTGGGAAAAAATAACATTGTAAAAGATTTTTATGGCTCATACCTATGCAGTTATTTTATATTATACATTTTAATTACAGGATCAGGAACTATTTAAGTATATTTTGTACATACTTCAAGTTGTTATTGAAGACCAAATTAAACAGATACCACCATTCCATAGAATATGGAATATGAACATTGAGGGGTTAGAGTTAAAGCCATCTCAGGTAAGTAAGTTTTACTTAATAGAAAAAATTATAATCATTTAGCACTTTGAAATGTTCAAGTAATGTACATGTATAATCCCCATTATTGTTTTTATATAAAGATTCTTTACAATCCTTTAGAATACATTTAAAAAAAAATGTCCTTATTTTATTATTTTGTTTTGGATTTGTTGGCATGTAACACTCATCAACCGTCTTTCAATTATATTTCTAGTCAATAAATTATCTCCCCTTTCTAACAGTTTTGTATTGATTTCAAATCCCTTATTACATTTTTTACTCATGTCCATTTTAAACATGGGAGGTAAAATTATCTGCAAATATTTAAATTGCACCACAAAAACTCATTTAATTAAACTTTTTTGATTTTTAATTATTATTATATATTTATACCATAGTTATATTCTGCTTGGTTCTTGAAGTGTATTAAATAGATATACTTGAAAACTGTAAGACTAGTGATTTTATCGCTATATGTATTTATCCTATTTTTATCTTTTACATTTATACAGAATATCATTAACATTAATATGATAAAATTATGAAACAACTTTAATTTCACAAGCTTTGATATATGGGAGATAACTCCATTTATGTGATAATTGTTTGTTGACCAAAGTTTTGAAATGATGTATTTTCATTTTACAAATGTAAATGATTACTTCTAGAATACATTTGAAAAAAAGTCATATTACAAAAATATAGCAATTTGTATCTTATAGGTTGCATTTCTGTTAATATTGACTGCAATTTCCCATAGGAACTCCTTTTACGGCTAAAACTATACAACTTTTACTATGAAGTTTTGAAAAAAATATCATTCTAGAACAGAGCGGGAACATAGGGAGCATAACTTGGAACCAGTATGTAAATAGAATTGATTTTATATGAATATTCTAAGTCTCCCCAAAAGAGGTGTGGTTTGAGAAACAGCTGTATAATTTACAAAGTGATACCCATATACCGGTATGGGATTCACATATGTGCATGTTTGCAGTTTCAGTACAGGTTAATTACTTGATTATTGAAGTAAGTTGCTTTCATTTAGTTAAATTTACTTATTATTATATTTCTTTCAGATTACAATTGAGGATGAAGATATGTATTATATAAAGCCATCTGATATCATCAATTTGCAGCTATCAAAAGTTAGAATCGCCAAACAAATTCAAAGGTATATTTGTTTGTCTGTCAAACCCTCCATATGTCTTGTACAGTATTAAAGTCCTTTTTAACCAATGGGCTAATAGGTTTAATATTTACACAATATTTAAATGGAGATGATTAGACTACCAACGTTCTTAGTTTATTATTGTAATATTTGGCTACACTGCCACTGGTCTTGTAAACACAACTCCTCATATATGGCATGATTGGTATTGATGAAACGTTACTTATAATGTTACAATGAGCAATTGAGAATGTGCACAATGGGAAATAATTGTGTTCTAAAATATTTCAAGGGAGATAATTGAACTAACTTAATCTACATCCAATATGTTGCAACAGGTCTAATGTATTAAAGCTCAATCCTGTTTAATGGCTTGAATGAAATTAATGAATCTTTTTACAGTTGCTTTACACAATCATGGAATACTTCATTTACTGTTTAGGCCCTTTTATGACTTGCAAAAGCAATGAAATTTTGTTCTCTGACAAATCCTTTTAGTTTTGTTTACAGTGCAGCAGTGATCTCCCCCCAAAAGATGGAAATAATCTCTTTTGCTTTAACATTGTTAAAACAGGTATCCAAAAGAATCAAATTTCCTGTCACACCAGAACACAGGGATAAAGTGGAGAAGACACATGAAGTCTCTTATGGCCAAGAACTCAAAAGAACAAAGAATATATGTTGGTGACCGTGTGCGCAATGGAGTCAATGGTGAAAGTGGGAGAGTTGATGAATTCTTTTTAAAAGTTGGTCTATTTTTATATTTTCCTTTAATTCTCACATGTTGTGATAATCAGCATGCCTTGCAATATTTTGCATTTCCTCAGTTAATGGCACGAGTATGTAGATTAATAGGATTGAAAAAACATGATACAAATGTATACGAGTGTGAATCAACTAATATAAGATTCATAATCTTTAACATATAATTACCAAATACACTTTTGTGTTAACAGCTATAAATGAACCTTTAATCAGAATTACAAAGATTTAGTAGTCTTGCTTTATGTTAACATGCATTTTATTATACATGTACCTCTAAATATGAAGGAAAGATACGTGTAAGTTTGTTCATCTATACATTTGTCTGTTTGACCAGTACATATTTATTCCACTCATACTTTTCATTATACAATGCTTTTGTGCAATTTCTTTTATTGAATTTTGATAAAACATAGACTTGTATAAGTTAATATGATATTATGTTTCCAATACCTGTAGTTACTTTTAATTATCTCAATATTATTTTCTAGGATGAAGATCAATCATCAGACTGCCAGAGTATTTTTGCTTCAGTTCAGTGTGACAAGTAAGTATAATTATTTTGATGTGTCGTGTACAAGTTGCGATTTTGTACAGGTTATAACGTGAACACAATATTTGTACATGTTATAATTTGTACAATGCAAAAATACAAGTTATAACATGTACAAAAGTACCACATACATGTTATAACATGTACAAAATATTGTTTAAAAATGGTTTTAACTTGTACAAAATTTGAAAATAAAAATATGTTTCTATTAGAATCATATTCAAAACAGTGTAGCTGTGGCCATTGATCGTCAACCTAAATCATCCCATTGACTGGGACAGATATGGTGAGTGTTTGTCTGTAACAACCACTGCTCACAACTTACTTCTTATAGAATTTAAACTGTGGGGTCACTAAATGTTCTTAACGTCTTTAATAATAAAGTTATTCGAAAAATAATTCAAGAATAACCTTTATGTTTTGATTCATTTTTATATTGATATAAATCAAAACACTGTGTTATTCCTCATTAACATGTAAGAGGTAATTTTGTACATGTTATAACTTGTATTTTGCTATTGTACAAATTATAACATGTACAATATTTTTGTACATGTTATAACTTGTACAAAATTGCAAGTTGTGCACGACATTATATACTCCATGAAATATTTCTTAATTAGTGTATGCTAGATAGTTCTTGAACTACATTTCACAGTTTATTAAACTGAAAAATGTGACAGGAGAGGCAGTACTTTTTAGTTTAAAGTTTTTGGTCCAGGTTGTTTATGATGAAGTTGAAGTCTCTTCAACTTTAGAATAATAACAAATGTTAACCATTATATATACAGGTGTGTGACACAAGCTCTTGAGAACCCTTAGTTTCATATTTGTTTTAGATATTTGATTTAAGAGTGTTTTGGTAAACTTATATTTATAACCTTTATTTTTTTCATTACAGTTCTTCAACTATTGCAGTAAACACTTCTGGTCTAGTATTATTGAATGAACCTAATGTGAGTATATACATCAGTGTGTGTCCTTTATATAAAACTTACATTTGAATTTATATGCTATACCTATGAAAGTTTTAACCCTTTCCTCCATGGAACTGGGCTTTTCACATACTTGATTTGCAAAGGCATTTTTTTATAAAAAAGAAATCATCAGGTTTAAAGTATTAATGCATTGAGAAAATGAATATTTCATCAATGAAATTCAAGTCAGATATTCTCAAATATACATCAAAAGGCATCATGGTGTAAAGGGGGTGGCGTAAAAAAAGCGTCATTATGGAGGAAAGGGTTAAAGGGGTTGGGGAAAGGGGAGGATTGAACCTGAATTATGTCTTAAGTTCAGTTAGATCAGTCAGTAAGATTTAATCTTAGCAGCCAAGTCCATACCTCAGATAGTTAGATACTATTTATATACAATATATTTGGATTATGAAATGATGGTAAGGTTCTGCAGTAAAGCTAAAGTGTTTGTGTCTTGGTCTCTTTCTCTTAAGATGGAACTCAGACAATTTAGAATTAAAGTTTGTGTATTGAATTGGTGTAAGGTGTATGTTTTGATGAAATGCATTAGAATTAAACAGTTAAGGGGAGATAACTCTGTACTTTGCTATCTTTCTAACCAAAACTTATCGTTAGAGATTTTGAGTTTTTATTCAAACATACTGTCTGATCTTTATAAAGACTGGCACTAGTAATTCTTATAATTTGCAGGTTAACATTACAACAAACACCAAATTTAATCATTAAGAAGCTTAAAATATTTCCTTAACAATTCAACTTGATTAAAATGTTTAGCTGATTTTACAGAGTTGATGCATTAGTGATACCTTCACATATACAATAAAATTAGATGAGTACATCAATTTTTGCTCACCTTACACAAGGGCTTAAACCTTGTTAGTTATAAGAGTCTTTTAGTTAATGTGTTTATTTATTTTCCAGGTATATGAAGGAAATGATCATGGTAGAGTTACAAATCTGATCCAATTATCTACTGAAAAAAATATGGATCTGTATAATGTCCCTGTAAATGTATTTGTCGATGATACCAGTGCAAATAGGTAAAATTTTATCAAAATTTGGTGTTAACTCAAAACTGGCTGGAAAAATATTTGACATTTTCTACATTGATTTAGGCTTTTAAAAAAAATCTTCATAATTTTTTTTTTTTTGGAATTGTTGATTAACCAAGTGGATCATTGCTATTAAGTTAGATGTTTATATTTCTGTGCAATACTTCAGAATTCTGGGTACTGTCCAAAGAATCCACACTGCTCTGTGTCATCACTTGTTTAAACTGTCCTACCACTTTACATGAAAAAATCTGTACCATTAATAATGGCATTACAGTATAGGTTTTCTACTGTCAAGTTTGGACTTTTTTTTCAGATCAAAGAAATGGAATCCAATTAATGTTTGGACTCTACAAATAGCTGGTATTCCTGCTAAAGAGAAAATGGCAAAGAATTCGCATCATTTTCTTGGTGTTACGTCAGGAGATGCTAAATCTCTAGCAACACCAGTTGTAGAAGACCTGAACACACTTTACCAGTAAGTTAACTCATTCTGAATTTAATATTTATATAAATTGATAGTCGTCCAACTCAGTATATCTTTTATTTACAGATTTCCACATAAATTTCCCCATCTCTGATAGCAGTTATGTTTTAAGGTCTCTTCCGTCCATCTGTTGGTATATTTATGTTTTTTTGCATGTGGATACAAAACTCATAGCCCCTGAGTGTTGCTTACCCATATCCCTGCACTTTGCGGTCATCCGATGATCAGTACTTCAGTACTTTGATTGCATATTGAAATTTATAATGAAGTTGTCACATGCAATTGAAACTTATCACATGTCATTTGGATGAGATCATTCTAAATTAACTGTTGTTATGATATTAGATATTTTCGAAAATGCTTGAATAAAACATGTTTTAATACTACACAGCTTTCAAAAAAAATGTGAGAAAAAAGAAGGGAATTTTTCTATGAAATTCCAAAAAGCATAAACAATCTTTAATAACACAGATTTCATATTTTTTCTTTTATATTTAAATAGTGAAGGGAAAGTGATGTATGACTCTTATTTGAAAAAAGAAGTAATTGTGACGTCACAACTGGGTATAGGGTTGATGGACAATGCAATGGCAGCAGAGTTCTGTCACAGTATGGGTGCTGCAGCTAAGGAAAATTGCAGATTTTGTAAGGTGATAAATATTATACAATGCTCATGATAAATATATATAACATTACTGTCAATGTTTCAGACATTACCTAATGATACTGCAACTAAATATACGATTTAGTCCCAACATGTTAGAGGGGAATATAATACTCAGAAGTGAATAAAAAGTTGTGTTTGATGTCACATGTGAAAGTTTCAACCAATCAAATGTTGATTTCGCTTTCAAAATCAACATGCAGTGGGTGGAATAATATAAATTGTTGAATTTATCATTTCTATTTTATAACTTAAGTTTGCATAAACCTAAAGGTATGAAAAAACTTTTATAAATTGATATGTTAATATTATATTGTGTTTGATATAAAATGTTTTATAGAGGCAAGACTCTAATACTGTGGATTCATTAATATTCGTTGGATACCAATTTTCGTGGATTTCGTGGGCACAGTAAAACCACGAAATTAAATATTCAACGAATGATATTTTTTCTATAGGTTTGTATGCAGACTTCAGCAAAACCACGAAATTAAATATCCACGAATATGCAAGTTTTACTTAATCCACGAAAATTGGTACCCACGAAAATAAATGAATCCACAGTAAATTATTTGTTGTTGTTGTTGTTGTTTGTCATTTCTAATGGTTTCAAATTTTAGTATAGAGGTAACTTTTTGAGCAAAGGTGAGCCAAGAACAAAGGAGAAGACTGAGGAAATATTGCAGGAGGTAGATCAGTACCCCTCACATTCTACAATCCATGGCATCAAAAGAAAGAAAAAGGCTGATGAGCTAAATAAAGCAGAGTTGTGGGATCCTCATAGGTAAATAAAAATGTACAGGGTAAATCTGAAATAACTTATGTTATCGCTATTTTGTGCATTTCTACTTTGATCTTTTTATGCCCCACCTACAATAGTAGAGGGGCATTATGTTATCTGGTCTGTGCGTCTGTTCGTCTGTCTGTTCGTTTGTCTGTCCGTCCGTCTGTCCTGCTTCAGGTTAAAGTATTTGGTCAAGGTAGTTTTTGATGAAGTTGAAATCCAATCAACTTGAAACTTAGTACACATGTTCCCTATGATATTATCTTTCTAATTTTAATGCCTAATTATATTTTTTATCCAATTTCATGGTCCATTGAACATGGAAAATGATAGTGCCAGTTGGGCATCCGTGTATTTTGGACACATTCTTGTTTTGTGATAATTTTCATATCATGCCTTTCGCTTGAGATGGAAAAAATTATCACTAGAAACATAGTCGGCAATGTGGCGTTGCTAACGAAATTGATATGAAATTGACGTCCTCATAGGTAAAATAGCGATAAACAGATTATCATTGGTCATCTCAACTTGATTGCTGTTCTCACTTTTGCTGTACCAGCTTAAGCGAGAAAATCAATCTTGTTGAGATGATCAAAGATAATCTATAAATTATAAAACATTCATTTGCCATGATTTGGAATAAAATTATGACATAACTTTTTGAAATTGGCTGATCGAATAAATTTATTATGACTGAATTTATTTCTTTTTGAAAGGGATCTACCACCAGATTTACTGCACTGCCGATATTTGGGTGATATTTCGATATTGCTATCCTCCATGCTCAGTTGCTCCACAGATTTACAGAAGGTATTTAAAATACTAGTAATAATTTTATTTTAATGTCCCAACAAATGTAGCTTTTGATTCTGATTTTGATTTTAAGTTGGGGATGAGGATGGAGCTAGGCTATGATGAAATAAAAAAAAAAGCAGGACAGGAGTTTTAAGTTATAAAAGAGAAAGATAACAACTAAAAAGAAAGAAAAAAAAAATATTTCACCCACTATAAATCAAATGATTATAGTATTAGACAGTCTATCTACTAAGATATGATACTTTTATAAATTTTGGACATACAATATTTTAGATTTATATTTATAGTATTTTGTGAAAGGCAAAGCCCTTGATAAATATATTTATTGTCTTATTTCTTTTTTTTAGACTAAGCAACATCAACTTTGTTTATAATGTCCAACTTCATTTAACATGTATCAATTTTTACTTAAAAGAAACGCCCTTAATACATTCAAGATCATGATTTTTTAAATAGTAAAAATATCTCCCTACTTTTTAATGATAAATAGTAAAGTCCAATAGTTAGTCTTTTAGAGTTAGAATTTCATCGAATATTTCTATATTATCTTGCTTTGATAATTTGCATGTCATACAGGAAAACATACAACTAGCCATTAACAGTGCTGAGTGGAATGGTTTTCATCACAAATGTGGAAGTTCTTTTATCCGCTACCATAGATCTAGTCAAGGGAAGGATTTTAAAGCTTTTGTAAGTATATCTTTTGAAACATTCAAATAATTTACAATCAAAAGACTATATCAATTTATAGATTGTCTATGTTTTACACCATTTCAATGGCCACTTTTGGTCTGTATTGTGGTGGTCAGCTTTTATTGTTGGAGGAAGCCAGAGTGCCTGAAAAAAACCCCACCAACCTTCTATTGGGAAACTGACAGGTCTTAGGTCAATTTAAGTTTGAGTCAAATGCACCAGCACATACAGGTTTTCAAATCAAGTGTTGACTGGCTTGTAATTACAGTAGTAGAACAACTTATCTCCCTGTAGTGTTAGGTGTCATGTTTAATAGTGTTTGTCTTTTTTGTCTTTTTCATTCTTAGCCATGGCGTTGTCAGTTTGTTGTAGAATTATGAGTTTGACTGTCCCTTTGGTATCTTTCATCCCTCTTTAATAGCATTGGCCACTGAGGTCCCTCAAAACGTAATGACAAAATTACATAAATGTTAATTTAAGCTGGTACCTAACACAACAGGGAGATAACTCGGTAAAATAATCTAAACATTCTTATCAGCTTGTATAACCATTAAGGAAATATTACTCTTCTCAATGGTAAAAATCAGTGTTTGTCAACTGCTACATATCTGATGGCTTTTTTTTGACAGAAAGTTATTTTTTTTAGATTTTATTTTTATCGAGGGGTCAAATTAAATATTTAATGTTTTAAAATCAATTACAAAAGTAATGGAGAAGATTCTTACGAAAATTTACTCTAATTTCACTGAAAATAAAAAAAATGTGATTTGTAAAATCAGAACATTCTCAGGTTAAAGTTTCAGGTCAAGGTTACTTTGAATGGTAATGGGTCATCAGTGTATATGTACTGTGGACATATTCTCTTGTTGTTTTTTTTGGCAGTTTATAATTTTGATATGTTTTACTGATTGCCAGGTTCAGCTTGCTCCATTTGTAGTGAAAAGGGCTGGATATGAGCAGGAAGTAGTTCAACTTTGGTGTATGCTAGCAGAGGTAATAAAAATACTTTTTCCACAAAAATCACAGGAAAAAAATTATCATTTAACCATTTTGTAACAGACATATTAAACAATTTGAAAAAAGCTAAAAAAAAACCATATCATTATACAGACACTTTAATCTTTTCCAGTTATTTTTGAGGGGAGCTCCATGACCAATCAAAATGTTTAGCTTATTTTGATCCTTAACTAGTACTCTTCCAGCTTAAATCTGTAGTTTTATTTTCTTGATTATTTAATTTTTTTACCTCAGATCACCGAAGTACAGCCTTAAAGATTTTATATTATATGTGCATACTGTCAGAATTTTACAAATTCAATTGTTGATCTATTATAGATTATACATTTGATTAATAGAAGACAATTAAAAGAGTCAGAACTTGCACACCTGGAAGACATTCAAATTACGTTTAACCAAAAGGTATTTGACAGGTAAGTTGACATAAAATTTCTATAATTTATAACACTACATCAATACTAGTAAAAATGTGTTGGTTTTTAAATTATCAGAACTAAGACTAAATCAATACATTTTGTTTCAATCGAAATATAAATTGAAAATAACAAAAACCAACTTGTTCACATGCATGTGTGGTCATCACATCTGAACTCCTTTTCTGAGTTATTAATACATTCACAGGTATCAAACCATATATTAGTTTTTATATGTACGATATGTTTTTATTAGTCTTTACACCTTTAAATATTGGCTTGATTCAGTATCATTTGCTGTCAGTGAATCATTTTTCAGTTTTTGGGGCATTTTTTTTTTGGATGAATTTTGTAGTTGCATCAATTTGAAACACAGTTCTCAGGTTAAGTATGACACATGATCTTTCCAAATCATGGTAACCAAAATAGATGAATATAAGTAAATTTGTTAAAATTGACACTGTTTCCATTTTTTATAAAATTCTTCCAAAGGGAGAGAATATTTTAAAGAAGCAGTCTGCTATTGATACTGGTCCATGGCAAATTCTAGAGTTTACAATGTCAAATAACCAAACCTAATTGCCTAATTGGTAATAATCAAATTGAGTAATTGTTAACAATTAATATAGTTATTGATTTACAGGTTTCCAGAGACCAAAAGGAAACAAAAAATGCATCACAATTTGCATACGGAAGACAATATAAGGATGCATGGTGTTCCAACTGAGTACACAACAGGTACAAGACATTCAAATGCAATTATTTTGTATCAAATTTTATTACATTCTGAAGCCTTGAAGAAGTCAGAACACTTCCTGTGTTTATGTTTGAGGTCATAAAGTTAACCTATAGTATGATGTAACCTTCTTTTGAGCCAAAGAAGATAACATCTTTTAACGGAATTCTCTTGAAAGAACATTTAATTATACTGAAATAATGATTGAAATTGAATTATGTGCGTTGCCAGGTGACAAAGCCTATCCTATATCCGCATATCATTTATTCATTTTCTACAATGTGCCAGTCTTAAAAAAAATTGTCTTCCTCTTTTTCATCACAGTAAACTTTCATGAAATCCTATGACAATAATGTATAATTATTTTTCTAGAGGCAGGTGAAAGTTGGTGCGGGATAGTAAAGAACTGCCAGTATATCACCAATCACCACAACCCAAACCGTGATACAGCCTATAAACTGACTCATGTGGAAGAAATTGGACATATCATGGATAATGGTACCTGGAAAGTTAATGGGAAAAGGTAGGTCCACAATTTCTTACACATGATTAAATTTTCTCGAGAAAGAGGGTAATTCTTTTTTTCAAAGATTTCAAATAGTTCAAAAAGGTCATTACCAAATTTAAAGAAGATTATGGATTTTAATTTGCTTTCCAAATAATGCCAATGCTAAATATCATGTAAAAGTCAGAGGAAATCATTTCGGGCAATTTTTGTAACATCAAGCATCATGAATAGGAGATTATAAATTTTAAAGCCTAGATTTTTTAGATTTTACCTCATACATTTTTAAAGCTTAAATCTTTACAAATCACTAAAAATGATAATAAGAAAAAGTGTCACTAACAAATATTTTTTTACAGAATAAATGTCAAATGATATGGTTTAGATGAATTAAAATGATATCTAAATATTTATAAGCTATCATTGAAATATGTTTTGATAATTCTTATATGATTCGCATATAAGGGAATCATGATTTGTATATCATTTTCTTCATCATTTGTTTTTTTTAAATAAGGTATGCTTCAATCTCTATTATCCACTTAAATATTTGCAAATGTGGTCTTTATTGAAATGATTACTATTGAATTCTATTTCAGATTTTATCAGAAATATATTACTTTCAAAATTAATACATTTAATATTAATTGCAGAGTCAGTCCAGCAAGACAAACAGTCGAGGAAATATGCCACAGTAGAATTCAGAGTTTTGTGTTTGGAAACCAAACTGAAAATAATGATGGTATGGATATCATGTTGTTATGTTAAAAATTGATATAAAAGTATTCAACATAGTATTGGTTAGGTTTGGTTGGTGAATAAAGCTTAAGTGCTTGGAGAAAACAACATACCTTTAAAAGGGAGTTGGCAATTTAAACATCTGACTTTTATCAACTAACTCTTTTAGTGGGTTTGCTTTACAAATCTTTTATTTACTTTTAACAATTTTATGATTAATTACACCTTATGTAAGAATCATGGATTTTGATTGGTTGATAGCTAGAGTATTTTTCACCAATTTACTGTGATCAAATGAATATCATTCATTTTTTAATGCGGCTGTGGTATTTGTCAAACGGATATATGCCTTTCTTACCCTCTCTGCCGTCGACTTACAGCTCGTGAAATTATACATTCTCCACTGGTATTTTTCGCAAATACCCCTTCTTAACATGATATATCTGTTAAATATAGTTTAAACAAGAGTGCACATGCCAAAATGTCTCGCCTTCTTTACTAATCATTGAAAATAGGTTGATAGTCCTAAATATAAAGCTTTATTACAAAGTTCTGTTACTTAAACTTAATATTTAGCAAGAAAATAAAACAGTGACAAATGAACCATAAAAATGAGGTCAAAGTCAGATGAACCATTCCAGGCAGGCAGAAAGTCACAGGCTCAACAAAAATCAAGATATATATAGAATAACCATACATTGTATCGAAATATCAATGTTATTTGTATGAGGCTTAGAAACAGTTAGAAAGCAAGGCTGTACCGAGCATTTCTACCTGTTTCGAGCCGAGTACAAATAGCATTGATATTTCGAGACAATGTATGGTTATTCTTTATATACTGCAACTCTTAAAAATGTTCTAAATGGAATATTTAGGGTAAAAACATCATTTTCTAATTTGAAGCGGTGGGACGTAAAATTTGCACGAACCTGTATGTTTTATTGACGTCATAAATAAAACTCTACGGAAACCCATTGTCAACTTCATAAACAAGGTGATATATGGTCAGTGACTGTATATGACATATAAATATCTAACATTGTTGGGTTGATGTTTAGACGAGTTGTATATGACATATAATTCTAATGCAATTATTTTGTAACAATTGTTCTGATTGGATGACAGCAAGCGTAAAATTCTCTATCTCCTTGTCTGTAACTAGGGAAGCCGACATTTTGAATTTCGGATTGTCGCCAGGTATACTAAATTTGCGACAGTAAAACTACCAATGGACGTCCTTAAAGCTTCAAATACAATACAGTTATCTCTTAAATATACAGTCAATGCAATTTGACTGCTCAAAAAGCACAGCTGCAGTATATAAAATTGAGAATGGAAATGGGGAATGTGTCAAAGAGACAACAACCCGACCAAATAAAAAAACAACAGCAGAAGGTTACCAACAGGTCTTCAATGTAGCGAGAAATTCCCGCACCTTTATTAGCCACTTTATGATAGTTTCAATTTACTTTATTAATAATAAATGTTTAACAGGTGTTATTGTATTACATTTTAGGTCACAGCTCTGTAAAAAGAAGTCATGATGGCTTGATAAAAAAATCCAGAGGAAGAACAAAAAATGGTGAAAAATTAAAAAAAGGAGATGTAATTTATTACTTCAATAATGATCAAGTAAGTATTCACTGAAAACAGTTATGTGTTTTAACTTTTTTATCATGAACAAATGAAATAAGCAGTTTCATTGTTTAGATCTGTATTCAATGAATACAAGACCATACATACTATATATAAAACACTAAAGGCTGAGAAATTCAATTCCCTGAACAGCAGAATGAAGTGACTTCTAATGCTCCAAGAGAGTAATCAATTACTGCTCCTAATTTGGCAACCATCTTCTTACTTAACAGTTGTACTAGTATTGTACTGATATTTGTATGGTTTATTTGATGAAAAAGCAACATTTGTTAGTGTTTGCCTTGCACACGATAGACAAGTTTTTATGAACAGAAAAGATCATGTAATAGTCAAAAACAATCTATTGTTTTAGATCAATATTTACAAAAATGAAGAATCCTACAGGGAAAAATATCTAATATAGATTTATGTTTGTATATTTTGCAGGTCAAATTTGGTGAAATAATGAATATTTCTACAACACTGATAGACATTTCAAGAATGGTTAAATTAGATGATGAAGATAGAGTATTTAATTGTTATAAACTACGTAAATCATCTGATGAATTATCTCTTGCAATTGACGATGTGCAGGGCATTGTGTATGTTGTGCATGATTGTGCTAGTTGTGGATGTTGTGTCATTATGACAAGGAATGATGGAAAAATTTCTAGGGTTTTCAAGCACAAATTAGATCATTCTGTTTTTTTAATAAATAGATTTAAAATGAATTTTGACCATAAATTGTGCTGATTTTTGTCTCTTTTTCTTCTGTATAGCATATTTTTGGTTGATAGACACTAGGAATCATTTATCAATAATAAATATTTGTGTTCTGTCTGTATTATTTCCATAATTGCTTCAAAATTTAATAGTGTTAATTTCTTTCTTTGCAAAATTTTTTTTTTTAACTGAATGAATTGTAGAAAATTTGGTGGTTAAATAATAGAATTGTGATTTTGTCCTAAACATAGATTTCCTGTTTGAATGGTTTTACACCAGTAATTTTGGGGCCCTTTATAGCCGTTCGGTGTGAACCAGTCTCCATGTTGAAGGTCGTACATTGACCTATAATGGTTTAATTTTTTAAATTGTTATTTGGATGGAGAGTTGTCTCATTGGCACTCGCACCACATCTTCCTATATCTAAGCCTTGGTAAAGTGTTATGGTCACTATTTTTTTGTAACCTTATTCATTCAAATATTGAAGATGTTACCAATATTATACAAATATAGCTTTTGTATGAGGTCAATACAAGGATATATTGACCTGAAAGAGGTATATTGACTGAGGACACAATTCTATGAAGACTGGTTTAATAAAATATTTGCATTACATGTATTTATTATAAATTTAACATGTTTTGGCATTGCATATAGTATAGAAATTATAAGAAGAAATATTTATTATATGATAGTTCAATTTTCATTATGTTGAGAATATAGAATTGAATTAACCTTAGTTTCTACAGAAATTTATATTTTTTTATTTGATGTATTGTTGAGGGAATGGCATTTACTGGTCATGCTGCATTACAATTTTTCTATAAAAGCATGCATGAACAGTGAAACTTTGAACAGTTGCTTGCTATGTTTTTTAACTTAACTATGTGCGAAGTGAAGTTAATTTTCATTGTCTAATCAAATTCTAGTATGACTTAAACTCTGCCTACATTGTGTTTGTAATATAAACAGCCAAACATACAACATGTACATAGCAACCAAGTTGATCAAATTTATCTTGCAAGCATAAATAGAAATTATCAAGAACAATCTTTATAATAGTTGTTACCAACTGTGATTAGGTTTTAACCTTATTGTATCAAGTTTGTACCAGATTAGATCAGATTGCTTGAAAAAAATAATATAGTTGATGACCTAAAATAAGTGTACATTTTCAACAGTTCTAAACATCTTTTACATATGTTTGTAAAAAATTATTAATATTTGTTATTCAATGTGATAAATCAACAAACAGATTGTAAATATGATTTCTATAATATATGTATACTAGCATATAAATATGTTCAGTAACAATTGGTGCAGTTGTAAATTTGTAAGAGTTCCCTTCATGCAATGTACCAGGATATATACTTCATACATGCTAGCTTTGGACAAATTACAAGTGAAAAGAATTGCAACTTGGTAAATGTTTATATAGAAAAAAGGAAATCTGTACATGGTTTTATCATTAAAAATCTTACAAATGAGCATATAAATGAGGCTGGCAGTGGCATTATGTTATTTTTTGTTATGAAATAATCAGTATTGGCAAAAAATAGTATTATTAAAACCACAGAATTCAAATTTAAGACTGGAATAGTGGTTTTATGCTAATTATTCCCTCACACAACACATCATGATAGAGAAAAACAGTCCCAGTCTTAAGTTACCTGTTCAGGTTAGGTACCACGTCACCTGCGGATTCACTTCTTGTTGTGATGGCATGTTAAACAGTTAGCTCGTTAGTGCATATTTAATCAGTGTAGTACAAAATGAGTAGTTGTTTTTATTCTTGTCCCAATCATGCACTTAACTTGCCACTGGATAACAATACATCCACACTAAAGTCTATTTGAAAGCAATATAATTATACATTTGTAATTTTCAAGTCTTGGTAATTATGTTTTGACTTTACCTAAGCAGGACACAGATAATATGGTATTATACAAATATAGCCTTTGTATGAGGTCGATACAGGGATATATTGACCTGAAAGAAGTATATTGACTGAGGACGAAGTCCGAGGTCGATATACTTCTTTGGGTCGATATATCCTGTATTGACCTCATACAAAGGCTATATTTGTTATATTATTAATTTCCTACCATGTTTGTATCAAAATCGTCATTTAGGTTTGTTGGAACTTTATAGATATTACATTGTCTCCTTGACAATAACAACATATTAGCTGTTATTTCATTTTTTTTTTGGACATCTTATGTATTTGAAGACTTGTTTTCGTCAAATAATCGATCACAGATAACATTAAATGTTTCAAAACGTTAAACAATATCCTGAAATTCATTACATGACGTTGAGACTACTTTAACAGTTATAGTAGTCTCAGCATGACGTCACAAAGTATATCGGTTTTTAGATATTCTAAAAATAACCGTGCAATATGCTTTTTGCCGGTCAATATGCATTTTGCTATCCGCCGTTTTTTCTCTACCTTCGAAAATATAGTTTAACATGTGACTATCCCTTGACGAATCAAATTTGTTAAAATATACGAATTAATAATATTATCAAATATAATGTAAGTGAGGCATAAAGCCGAAAAACATATATACAAGAAAATTACTTAAATAGCTGCTGAAGCAAAGCAAAATCAGATATAAAAAAAAACAGCACAAAAAAAATTAGAATGAATAACAACATTCATAAAGGATGGAAACATACAATATGTCAAAGAGACAAAAAATTACCAACCCAAATGTACAGTAAAACTCAAGACCAGCAATATCTTGCTATTAAAACATAATTATATACTTTATTGGGTTTTCATTGAGCATCGATTAAGCATTAAAACATTAACATTTGGTTAGGAAAAATAACATTGTAAATAACACAGTGATCTATTAATGCGTGTACTGAAATGTATGCAGTACATGAACAGTTATGATAAATCAGATTGATACAATAAAACAGAAATATATACAAATATGTGTATATATATATCTTAACTAAAAGTACTGATCATAACTAAATAAATCAGTACTGGAACAGTAAAAACAAAGTTGGTCACCAATTCCGTCCTAATACAGTACTTAAACATTACTGACAAAATCAGTACTAAAACAGTATTGAAACAGTACTGAAAAATAAGTACTGAAACAGTACTGAAAAAATCAGTACTTAAACTTTACTGAAAAAATCAGTACTGAAAATAACAGTACTGACAATATCAGTACTGAAACAGTACTGACAATATCAGTACTGAAACAGTACTGACAATATCAGTACTGAAACAGTACTGACAATATCAATACTGAAACAGTACTGAAAAAATCAGTACTGAAACAGTACTGAAAAAATCAGTACTGAAACAGTACTGAAAAAATCAGTACTGAAACAGTACTGACAAAATCAGTACTGAAATAGTACTGACAAAATCAGTACTGATTTCATTGAAAGTATAACATTATAAGTTTTCAGTCTTTCCTTGCAGTACTGATATGCACGAGGGTAGAAATGTACCAAAAAAGTATGGGTTAATTATTGGTAGTGTAAGTGCTGTAGAAAATGGATATAGCGCTGGTTAGGAAGTTAACGTTGTAAATAAGATGCAATACTAAACAAAAGCCGCGCCTAACTTGACCTTTTTGGCTTTTATTTAAAAAAAAAGATATTTCATAACATTTGATCTCTTATTTTTCTTTAAGCTTACTATTTTCATTATCCCAAATAAAAAGTAAGAAACGTCCACTATGTTTTACTCGTTTGTTTTTTCTTGTTACTAAGCGACATGGTCATGAATTTAACATATTTAATCGGACTTCCATTTAAATAATTAACAGAAAGTCAGTTTATAACAATGACTTACAATCGTAATTGATTAACATTTTCGTAGGATATTCGATATATTGTCCCAAGTTGACATTCACATTTTAAAGTTCAGAATTACTAAAACACACATACTAAAATAATTATTATGGACTTTTTTCCTTTTGTTTTCGTTTTTTTATATATATATTTTTTTTTAATTTTTTTTTTAAAGCTGTTGAACTGCAGTTAAATTTTAAGTGTCCATCAATCATATTAAAAATTCAATCCTGCTTTGGAACAAATTGTATTCCAACAAAGCTAACATGAACACTTGGTAAACATTTACAAACAAAAGCTGTCTTTAAATTATCTTCATAAAATTACAACAAGTTACAATACCAAATACCAACAATCAATTCTAGTGAATAACATTGCCGGTAAATTAACTAACACCTGCATTTTTATCGATTATTCGCTTATTAACAATAATGTTCAACATTACATCTTATAATCTGTCTCAAAGGCGGATTTAAAGGGTTTTCAGGGAGCCCCCCCCCCCCCTTTTCTGGAAAAAAAAATATGTAGGGAATCACTCAAGCATGACGGGTGCGGGCCCCCTCTTAGACAGTCAATGGGCCTCACTTATGAAAATTACCAGATCCGCTACTGTGTCTCTAGTAAAGATCTATTTGTCACAAGTCCAAATACTAACTTTTATAATAAAAAAAATCTGTTTGCATTATTCTACAACTAAGGTATGAAATGATTTACCATTCATTATTAAAACAAAAATGTCGTAATTGAGAATAAAGTTTGTGTTTGATATATGAATGTAAACTGTAGACATGCATTTTGTTTAAGGACCTCATATAAAATTAGGCTAGTTATAATTGAGTTACCCTCGTTAAATAAAAAATATATATTTATAATTATTATTATTTTTATTTCATTCCAGACTTTGCATTTCAATGACGTTTTTGGAGAACCTGATGGGGTACACAGTATCGATTGCGTATGGAAAATATCAGCCAAATGTTTCGACTGTTGGAAGCTGCTTTGTTACAACATTCTGACCATTCTCTATGGTATCTGTATTGCTGCTGAATGGGGATGTGAATTTGCAATTATCGCTTTCTACCATATTTGGATAATTTCTCCATGCATGAAAATCATCGAAATCAACTGCGGAATTTGCCAGAGAATATATGCTACAATTATCAACTGCTGTATTGTTCCATGTTGCGAGGCTTGTGGTTCACTCTTCCACGCATTCAAAAAATAAAGGCAACCACGAGAAACAATTGTTTTTCTAAATGCACTATTTATTCTTTTGTGTTTAAAATTTGAACTGAGATTATCGTAAAAGTATCTGTGATAAAAGGAAGATGGTCCGTGTTCAAACGAGGCAGGACATATTTCGTTTTTTGGAAACGTCCGTTGACCGGGATAGCTTACATTAACAATTAACCGTCCAAATGCTTATTGAGGGGATCAATTGTATGTAACTATATAATTTATAAAATTGTTTTTAATAATAAATATGCTGAAAAAAAAGTTCTATTTTCTATTTTTTCGATTTTTGTATCTTTCTTCACAACAATCAGATGTGAACGTTTCATGGTGGTGCAATGGGTAAGATCTCCACTTTTTAAAAATTAACTGGCTTGGCATGTGTGGTAGAAAATGAAAATTATTTTTATAAATTTGTTCTAATGTTAAATGCAATTTTTAAAACTTTTCTTCTCTTGGGATAGTTTGAATCAGTCCGATACTGAACTACTTTTGTTGTTGGCTTAATTCTAATTCTATTTAATTTTGATTCACTTTATAGTAGGTTGCTCAGTCAACGAATTTGATTAATTTTGGTTGACTGAGCAACATACGGCTGTATTTACATATCATCGAAATAATGGTGTCTTTGTTGTTTACAGTGTTTATATGACCCATAAATTTTAAAATTTGGAATTTGGAATTGGATTCGATTAAAGTGAATTCTAAAGTTGTCTTTTTTTAAAGGTATGAGTTGTTCCAATAATAAAGTTGTTTCAATTAAGTCTTTTGATAGAATCTCTTCAATTTCTGTGTAAATATCTAGGGTTTTTTCTTTTGATGTGTTTCCTAAGCGCATACATCAGTACCGGGTTGAAAAAATTGTGTAATATCAACGCTGATAAATTGAATCAGCAGCTTCATGTATATGTTTGTATAATAGGAATAGTAAATAAGGGGTGAGGGGGGACAAAATTATAAAAAACGAAATGTCATTTAGGTATATATCACTTTATCATATATAACAAGTCAAAAAGGGTGCAACACCACCATAAAATAACTATAAAATGAACAAATATTAGATATTTCGGATAACCGATATCCTTCTTCGGTTATCGCACGATGTAAAATGAATCACGTCAATCCATTCAAATTACAACACTATCAAAATCTTGAAAATTATACAATTTAAGCGAACATCACAGACTTTGGTACAATTTTTAGATTTTCAAACACGGCGCAAAGACTTCAAAGATATACCAGAATAAAAATAGTTATTTGCGATGTGAACTGGCACAATTCTAAATTTCCAAAGGTGGTGACAGTTAGATGTTATAACTGCATGGATAGAAGTCCCCAAATAGAAAAAAAGAAAAATGCCCTAACCGATTCAAGTTGGTGCAATATTTCAAACTTGACAACGGCAGGGCAATTGCAACAGAAACTGCATATTTAAGCCTCCCAAACGAATAGCAGTTTAATAATGATTAGAAAAAAATAAGTAAAATTTATTTATTATCCTATATACATATTACTTATTCAGTTGAAATTGTCATGTAGATCTGCAGGAAAAGGTTTCTGTGTATTCTCGAAGGATTTTTTTTAACATTTGTGAAGAACATAGAAAATAGTCGAATCTAGAAGAAGTTATTAAGTTTCATTGACTCCTGTTGGTATAAAAGCCCATCAACCACGTCTAGATCAGAAACCACATGGCATTTTTTTGTCTCGCCTGCGACGTAAGTCTTAGAATGCGAGACATAGACTAAGAGAATACAAATCCTATGGCGGCGGCGATCTAATCTTGCAAATCATTTTTGCTGTTTTAAGTTTCTCTTTATCTATTTCACTTTTCATGATGATAGGCAAAATGAAAAAAATGGTTGAAAATCCGTCATTTAAGATCAATAGCTCCTAAAGATTCCTTCTTAAAATTTTGATGTAAATTGACGGTATGACCTCAATATTTGGTCCTGTTCGATTTTTCTATTTGTAGCGGTTTTCAAGAAAATAGACAAAACTTGCATGTGACCGCTATGCTCCTTTTTTTTTAGCAATGTCAGCAGTTGCGGATCCAGGGGTGGGTTCCGGGCATTGGAACCCCTCTTTTTTTTCTGACGAGCAATGCATTTGAATGGGGACATGTAGTTGAACCCCCCTTTTATCCTAGGTTAGGAACCCTCCCTTTTATAAATGGCTTCATCCGCCTCTGGTCAGCCATATGCATGTTGGTAGGCGGGGTAATCAGAAACATTTTTTAAAACTTGTTATCCCATTATAATAATAGTGGCTAAGTTTGGATTTAATTGGCCAAGGTGTAGTTCATAGAAGATTTTGTAAAAGTTCACGGACGAGAACGGACGACAGACGTCATGTGATGGAAAAGGCTCACTTGACACTTCGGGTCAGGTTAGCTAATAAGTATTTTACTATCAAAACCCTGGTTTAACAGTTTCGAGTGCATGTTTATTAGTATACATACGCAAACAAAAATTATTGTCAATAGATATAGGAAGATGTGGTGTGAGTGCCAATGAGACAACTCTCCATACAAATAACAATTTAAAAAGTAAACCATTATAGGTTAAAGTACGGCCTTCAACACGGAGCCTTAGCTCACACCGAACAACAAGCTATAAAGGGCCCCAAGATTACTAGTGTAAAACCATTCAAACGGGAAAACCAACGGTCTAATCTATATAAACAAAACGAGAAACGAGAAACACGTATATATTACATAAACAAACGACAACTACTGTACATCAATACCTATTAAAGTTGTGTGATAGAGTCAACATTATTTTATTTTTTTTAATCACGGTGAATAATATCAATTAAAGATGCGATTGACAATTATAACTCGTTTAAATATAGATATGATTTTTATTATAATTCTATTCCTTATATGGTGCTTCTTGCTAAGGTTATGTTTACCACAAAAGTTGAAGATATATACTTAATACTATTAATAAACATTCTGTCAGGTGAAAATCAATGGGACATAACTCATGTTTAAATATAGTACTTGTAAGTGATAAAGTTTGTATTTACCCTTTTATGTACGCGGAGCGGTATATATTGCCTTCCATATATGGTCATTATAAAGAGAAATCTAAAGAATTCAGTAGAATACAGTTTGAGTTCGTGGAAAAACTGTTTTCATCATATAAATTAGAACAATTTTGACATGATCAAGTATACGGATTTAAAGGAGGGATCGCAAAAAAGGGAATTAATTTTAAAGGCAAAAGTGAGTATATTTAAAATTTATTTTTTATAAAAAAAAAAATATTATAATATCTTATTATTGTGTATTTCCTTTTGCATACACTTATATTAAATATTCATAAAGTTTAAGGAATCAATATCACACTATAGCTTATTCTGCATACTTTTCAACGTTATTTATTTGTGCATCTACAATGTAACTATCATAAATAATTTCAGATTTGAAATACAGTTAAAACATGTCTGCTCCCGGTTATGACGATGATATTGCTGCAGTGGTTATAGACAATGGTTCCGGAATGGTCAAAGCAGGATTTGCAGGCGATGATGCACCAAGGGCTGTTTTTCCTGCAATAACTGGACGCCCTAGACATCAGGTATTATTTAGAATTAACAATAATATTTCTTTAATGGATACCATAAATATAAAATAAAATCAGGAACAATTCGATTTTTAAAAAAATGCCTTTATTAGCAACTCAGAACAATTCATTTCAAACCAGTCAGAATTTGAAGATAACAATATATTAGTTTCATCATTTCAATTTGAATTTTATACATTTTTTGTATCACTTTTGTTATTATTGATTACTTTTATTCTTTCTGATAACAGATAGTTATGCAAGGTATGGGAGGGAAGGACTGCTTTGTTGGAGACGAAGCACAGAGTAAACGTGGTGTCCTGACATTAAAATATCCCATTGAACACGGAATAGTTACAAATTGGGATGATATGGAAAAACTGTGGCATCATACATTCTATAATGAACTCCGAGTGGCCCCAGAAGAACATCCGGTTATGTTAACAGAAGCACCGATGAACCCAAAAAATAACAGAGAAAAAATGACACAAGTTAGTAGTCTTTAAATTGTTTTTACTAAACGAATCTATTTGGTAATATTATAAATTATTGATGTTATAAACATTATCAATACCATTCATTAGATTAACATTTTTTTTATTTTATTTGGTACGTTACATGTACTTGATGATGGAAGTTTTTAACGACCTTGACTGGCTCTACAGCCTTATACGGTCGGCTTCATTATTGTTGTTGTTACCAATTATGTAAATCAATTGTATCTGATTTTATGCCCTTTATGTGGCCTGTAATTTGGGATGAATGTGGTGTTAATCACACAAATCAATTATATACAATAAACGCATGGTAAAATATGGTCCTGATTTCATATATTGACAACAATTATATTGGCGTTCTTCATAGAATGACTACTTTCTAATAAATTTATTCTCTATCTATTCAATTTTATTTCGATAAACTCAACTTGATTCGATCTGCAATCAAAGTTTAATTTTTAAAAAAATATATCAATCTATTTTTACTCTTTTTTTTCAAAGTGGTGTTAAACATTAAAAAAATAATCAATCAATGACGACCATTTAATTATTCATCTATTTATTCGTAGTTGATGTTTGAAACATTTAATGCTCCTGCTTTCTACGTGGCTATACAAGCCGTTCTATCTCTGTATGCGTCTGGAAGAACAACGGGAATAGTATTCGATTCTGGAGATGGAGTTTCCCATGTTGTACCAATTTACGAAGGTAAACAAATACGACGAATAATAGATTATACTTTTAATGCATTATGCACTGCAGCAGACTTTAAAGTTAAGGGTGCATTTCTTTCTATAAATTAAACTCAAACGACACAAAGGTTTGGCGAGCACACGTTTCGATCATTTGTTTCTAACATACGTTTGCAAAGTTTGCACAAACTTTGACAAACTATACACTCGTTGAAAATGCGTCTACAGTTTGTCGTTCGTCGTTTGTAAGTACATTTTTTTCCAACTTGGACATAGATTTAACTATCTTCATATATTTTTTCCATTAAAAAAATATTCTGAAAAAAAGAGGTTTTGATTGCCATAACTCAAAACAATGTCACAAATTATTTAAATTTAGGTATTGCCCTCCTTTTTTCACTGCTGCTATTTTCAATAAAAAGGTCTTATAAATCACTATCTCCATACATTCATCTGATGAATACGATGAACTGACAACGAAATTATATAAACATAGAAGAGAGCGATGAACTCTGTGTCACAACAATCTTCTAAATAAGTTATTTCCCCGCGCAATATAAAGTTTGATCACCAGCAATTTGACAGTTCAAAGTCAAACAGGGTCAGTAAACACCAATTAAACGATGCATTTGTTTCTACTTTTGTAACGTTTATTAAAGGAATGACTATATATTTTTTTGTCTATGAAAAAATAACATAAAAAAAGCGGCGCGCACAAATAGAATGAAATTCAAAACAGTGTAGCTGTGGCCATTGATTGGCACATTAAATTCATTCATTGACTGGGAAAATTTAGGTGAACGTTTGTATGTAACGACCACTGCTCACTATGTACTTTTTAAAGAAACTTAAACTATGGGGTCACCAAAGGTTCTCAACACATAAATAAAGTAATTCGAAAAATTAATCAGAAATAACACGATGTTTTAATTTATATATATTATATAAATCAAAACATAAAGGTTATTCCTGATTAATTTTTCGAATTATTTTATAATTAAAAGCGTTAAGAAACCTTTGGTGACCCCACAGTTTAAATATCTATCGTAGGTACGTCGTGAACAGTGGTCGTTTCAGACAAACATTCACGTAAATTGTCCCAGTCAATGCATACACTTCTTGCTCAATACTGTAGCCTCATTCAAAAACAATCGGTGTAACTTATTCAATATTTTTCAGGGTATGCTTTACCTCACGCCATTAAACGGTTAGATCTCGCAGGACGAGATCTTACTGCATATCTCCAAAGAATCTTACACGAGAGGGGTTACAACTTTGTCTCCACAGCTGAAGCAGAAATAGTGAGAGATATCAAGGAGAAAATGTGCTACGTTGGCCTTGACTTTGAACAAGAAATGGACACATCAGTCAAGTCATCATCTTTGGAACAGTCATATGAATTACCAGATGGCGCTGTCATTACCATCGGAAATGAACGCTTCCGGTGCGCAGAAGCACTGTTTCAGCCATCGTTTCTAGGTGTGTTGAGTATAAATTTATTTTAAAAAAAAAGTAATGCCATTTCATTTAATTATTCTGAAATTACAATAACCTTAAAAAGTAAAGTTTGTATTTTGTGGAAACAATTTTTCATGTTGTACTAGATTTACTACAACAAAAGGAATTAAAATATTATAATATTATGACAAAATATCAAGAATATACTTAGTTTTTTCTGATACTACTATAACACCATCTTCGCTAGCCAAGGGTTACGATCCACTACCGTTCTCTTCGGAACGGGAGTGGATCGTGACCCTTGGTTAGCGAAGATCTTCAGAACGGGATTGGATCGTAACCCTTGGCTAGCGAAGATGCTATAACGCATATATAATAGTAGTCTCAGGTTTTTACAACATAAGTCCTTTATGACTTACTGTTTTTCATAAGAGTCATTAATAAATAATAAATATTTTAAATGTTGATAATTAATTTCAGGAATGGAACCAAGTGGAATACATGAAATGATTCACAATTCCATTATGATGTCAGACATTGATATTAGAAAAGATCTGTACAGTAATATTGTGTTATCAGGAGGTTCCACAATGTTTCCTGGTAAGTAATATAAGATCCCCTACCTATAATGGATGAACAAAATAATTGGAACTACAAAAATAAAAAGATTGTCCTTTTCTTTCGCTTAGCTTTACAAATCTACCGCACGCATTTTAATGTTTATTTTTAGTACAGTTTGCAATGACGCAAACGACCGTTGCCACTTGTGAAGCAGGAAATACTTCCGTTGCTAATGAGTTCAGTTTGGTTTCTTGATGTTAACCAATTGTTCGATCTTTATCTTGTTGTGTGGTGCTTTGCATATTCGTCTTTTTGGTATTCTGTCATGTTTAAGTTGTTTTTATTGGATTTGTTATTCCCCCTCCCCACAATTTGGTATATTTCTCTTTAAATTGTTTTGATACATACCTGAATAATGTCTATATCTCTACAGACATCCTATGATATTTCCGGCGCGGAACGTTTGCGCTTTTTCATAGGAAATTTGCGCTTCAATCTATAGAACATTTGCGCTTTTTATATACTAGTAGGACTGTTGCGCTTTTATGACTCCCCTCTTTCTTTTATCCAGGCTTATGATTTGCCATAGCCAAAGTCATAATTGCCTTTGTAGTTAAAAGGGGGCGGGCAAAACCTTTCTATGTTAAACTGTTTTGCACTTTTTCAAGGTGTTGTTAACTGTTATCTGGGATAAATTTAAACTGTTTACTTTTTTTAAGCCAAAAATGTTAACTGTTATCAGCATTTTTGCATTTGTTGTTAACTGTGGTTGCCAAAATCGAGGTGTTGTTAACATGTTAACGGCCACCCTATTGCCCCCCTAAAAGTTTAATAGTCATTTCATGTCCGTTCAATTTAAAACATGTGAATCAAAATTTAAAGCGCAAATGTCCTATAGTTTTACAGTTTAAAAAGCACAAACGTCCTGTTCCCGATATTTCAACAAAGCAAAATACACAAATCAATTCAAAACCCACGTCATTTTGTTTCTTGTGGATAGTTGTCTCATTGACAGTCTTAAAACATCCTTTTTATATGGGAAAATTAAACACATATCAAAGATAATTCATATTAAACGGAATATCATAGGAAAAAAAAGCTTTAATAGAATAAATGGAATACATATCGATGCAAAATTATACATTGATTCCTCAATATTTATCCTTTTAGGTATTGCTGATCGTCTGAAGAAAGAAATGGAAGCCCTATCTCCTAGTGCAATGAAAACTAAGATTATTGCACCTCCAGAAAGAAAATATTCTGTTTGGATTGGAGGATCCATACTTGGTTCTCTATCAACTTTCGGACAGATGTGGATTTCAAAACAAGAATACGATGAAAGTGGACCAAGCATTGTACATAGAAAATGTTTCTAAACCAATATGTCTGCGTCGGACATTGGAAAAGTGCAATATTTACAATACTAGCAAGAACACAAATAAGAAAAATGCAAGAAAGAGGATTAGTACAAAATATGTTCAATGAAAAAAACTAAAGATCATAAAGTGATTACATTTTTTTTTCAATTGGTATGAATGCTTCGATAAATAGATTATCCTTTTGGGAATAATAATTGTGTGCTTGGTTTTATTATTTAGAAAATCACAAAAACCAAAAAAATGATTATTATCGATTTCATCATATCAATTTATGTCTCGCCTTGACGGAGTCAAAAAGCGAGACATTGGTATGCTGTTTCCGGCGTTGGCGTCGTCAACACTGTATTAGTTTGTGATAGAGTCTTAGTCTAGTTTATTGTGAACCACAAGTGGTAGGTCAATCATATTTTGTTTGCAGTTGTATTAGCATTGGCACATCTTATTTTCATGGAGATTAATTAGTCCTGCCCCTCAGTCATGATCTACTTTTGCTTATTTTACATGTATTAGTTTGTGATCAGGTCAGTTTATGGGAAACTATTAGTGGTAGGCAAATGTTAATTGGTATTCAGTTGTAAAAGCATTAGCACATATCATTTCCAGAGAGAATATTTAGCCTCGCACCCTCAGTCATGGTCTATCGACTTTAAAACGTTTGCTTAGTTTACATGTATAAGTTATTATATCAGTTAAAAAATAAGATAATCTGCTAATGTAAAGTCAATAGTATTTTATAGTATGCAAATTTATTGGCATTTGCAAGTATCGTGTCCATGGAAATTATAACCCCATCCCCCTCTTCGTGGTTCATTGACTTTGAAACTATTACAAAGTTTACAAGTTTATGTTTGTGTTTAGGTTGTTTAACGGGAACGACTTATAATATTAAGTCATTGGTTTGCGGTATGCGGTAATCATTAGCATTTACATGAAGATTGTTTAGCCATGTACCTAAGTCATGGTTCATTTATTTTCAATATTTGCATAACTTATGTAACATGTTTTAAACATTTGCATAATCAAAATTACAAAAAAGCGAGACATATCCCTGTGATGACAGTTTTATAATATGTAAAATATATCTTGTTTGACCCAATGTAAAGTTGTTGAACTCGTTCTCTGTGCTCACTAGAACACAAAGCTGCGTATTGTGATTTGCAGTTACAATATGTAAAAACCGGATTATTGATCATAACTAGTAATCTATCCTGCAGTTTAAAAGGATAATACTTTTAGCTGATCCACGCAGGTCTTCATCTTCGCTAGCCATGGGTTGCGATCCATTCCCGTTCTTTTTACCCTTGGCTGATTGAGCTAACATTTGTGATATCAATGTGCGCCATCGATCGGAAGATTAAAGTCACGCCCATTCCGAATACATTATTCTTGACCAATGGTAGCACTTGAACTCTTTGATTTGGTGGTAAAATCACGGTAGCGTCTAGATTCTACACACTTGGTAAAGCCGGAAACGAAAATATAGGTCAACATTCATGCATTTGTGCATGAAACATAGAGGGAAAGCGGTACTATTTATTCTGCCATAGGCGACAACAGTAACATTTCTTTTTAAGATAAAAACCTGGATAAAACAGTTATATGTTCTGTTAGTACTTTATTATTCTGTTTTAAAAATTAAAGCCGAATAGTATCATGACCAGCTTCCAACGGAGCTTGTTTGTATGCCCACCGTCATTTTGCACTAAATTTATGAAATTTTGGAAGTCTTTTCTAATAATTCTCTAGAAAATATTTCAATAGGTTTCAAAATTTATATTGTAAATATACACACTGCAGTTATTCATACATCAATAAAAAAAATACATTGTACCCTTACATCCAATCACAGCATTCATAATTTGACTTCCTTCACCTGCCTTGGGTACACAAAAGGCCAACCTAATGCTTGGAATATTAAATACTACCGTTTTCCCTAGACAGGAACTGCTATTTACTATACTATATATAAAAATATTAATTTTCGCGAACCATTTAGGTCACGGAAATTCCAAAATATGGCATCAGTAAGGAGAGTTGTGCAAATAATGTGAATACACAGAACCCCCATCCAAATTATCTTTAGCTAGAAGTATTCATCATTTTCTATTTTATATGTACTAACAACATTCCATTTTTCTATAATTTCGATTGAAATATTCCAAAATCTGAGTTAAAATCGATCGAATGCCCCAAATTAACATTGTCTGATTGGTTGAAGTACTGTGGCGTCGATGATTAGCATAATAAGCCTCGATGTAAAGAATAAGCCTCGATGTAAAGCACACGCTTCACATGAATAAGGAGAGTTTTACAAATAATGTGAGTACACAGATCCTCCATCCTATTTATATTTTGCTGGAAATGTTGCAGTATTCATCATTTCTGTTTTGATTCTGCTCACAACATTCCATTTTTTCTATAATTCCGAATTAAATATGTGGAACCCGCAATAAAAATAGATGGCCTCAATGATCTTACCCTGAGTTTTACGATGTTACATTAGCCTGGGATCCGGTCCAATCTAGCTGCGCGTCGTAAGGTCAAGATTAGCCAGGATCCCAGTCTAAATTATAAATGTTACATAAACCAACCAAACCACATACAGAACTTTGCGCTCAAATGTAATTCTTGGTAATTATACGGGTAACTTCGTTTAAGAAAACTTATACACACTTTATCATTAACATATTACCTGGCTTTTGCATATTCACGTTTTTTTTTATGCTGAACTGTAGTCGAATTCAATTTTATAAATTTTTTTTTACATGAAGCAATAGGAGTAAGAATATTTATTTCGCGCCAACTAAACCAGCATCATATCAATCAGCAAAATTATTTACCGGTATTTTTGTGAAATTTCAGTTCTATAGGTTATCAATTAGAGAAATTTTGGTAAGTATTACTAATTTATGTTAAGGTTCTACTGATGTGCTTCTCTAGACCTTTTTGGCGGTCCGTTTTATCCCATTTATCTCAATACTATCTCCGATGACAGGAATGTCAACTCGACCTATTCGTGGTGAAAGTGAAAATCCAATCTATTTGATGAAATAATTTCCTCTTCAACGGTTCATGCATTATTTTCGTATTATTTGATAACCAATCACATTTACGTTGCATGTTTGCATGAAAATGGTTATGTACATGTATTAGAGAATTGTAATGGCGATGCAGCATGCGAGGTCAGTGCGCGATCACGTGACATTATTATTTGTAAACAAACATGCTCCCCGTGTAACACGTGTCTGAATTATCCTTTCAAAGTGTTATGAATCTTTCAATCACTATTTTAAGATATTTTCCTTTTTGTTTTTAGGTTTGCATATCAGTAGTGCAAGTGAATTAGAAATAGTTCCGAGTTGTGTGTGTGTTTTTTTTTAATAGTCTATAGAATTAGAAGGTAAGTCTACATAAGTTATATTTACATGTAACTAAAGTCTAAAAAGATGACTCCACTTTCCCTCTATATTTAAAACCCACTTATCAATTTAAACAGCATTTGCTCCCCTTGAACGCTAATTTGCCCCTTCCCCGTCATTTCCCTTAAAATTTGCTCAACAGTCATACTTATGGTCCATTTACATTAACGGCTGATTTGTGATTTTACCATCTTAACTCAAATTTTCATATTGTACACATTTGACCATTCAGTATGAGTTCCCATGTTTTTTGTCTTATATGAAGGAGGTTTTAGGTCATGTTTTCCTAAACATCTTATTGCTATTTGTCTGTCTGGATTGTTAAAACCACAAAATCAGATAGTGATGAATATGCAAGTTTTCAACAATCCCAGAAATTACACCTTATTTAATTATCGCTATTTAGTCCAATCTGGGAGAAACAGTCATACATTGTATGTACAACTTCCTGTTTGGGTCATGCGGCCGAAAATAAAGGTTTTTTAGTAGAGAGCTGAGGGAGGAAAAACTTTAGAAAGCGATCATCAAGAAACTTTAATCGAGTATGATCCACTTTTTTTCGAAATTAAAATTGAAGTAAAAAATTATTTTGTTTAAAGTATTTACAATAAGTTAAAACGGGTCTCATTAAAAAGTATTGTGCATGGTGAATTGTTTCAACGGCCCCCAGATATCTTCAACTGGATGAAAAAGTTGTGTAATTTTAGAATTTATCCGGTATGGAATAAATAGCGATTAGGTGTATTGACATCCATGAAAAAATATTACTTTATTAAAAATATTCTAGTTGTCACTAAATATAGTCGTATGTTTAGTGCGGTAAAGACTTGTTGCACAATAAACACGTGGCAATTGTTTACAAACACTTTCTACATTTACACGTGATCATGTTATAGGCGCGTTTTGATTGGATGCAGCGAGCCTCCACTACAACCAATAAAAATCCTTACCTTGTGTCTCCGAAATGTTAGCTCAATCCGCCCGGGTGAAGAGAACGAGAGTGGATCGTAACCCTTGGCTAACGAAGATGGCAGGTCTTAAAACTACTCTATAGTTACGATTTTTTTTTACATAATTCCATGTCATGCTCAGCTAAACGAACTTTATAGACGGTTTAAACTAATTGTTACTATTTTTATGCCCCAGCAAGGGATATTATGTTTTTCGGTCTGTGTGTCCGTTCGTCCGTCCGTCTGTCCCGCTTCAGTTTAAAGATTTTGGTCAAGGTAGTATTTGATGAAGTTGAAGTCCAATTAAATTAAAACTTAGTACACGGTCCATCAAACATAGAACATAATAGTCAGTGCGAGTGGGGCATCCGTGTACTATGGACACATTCTTGTTTTTTATTGACCTTGCATGGAATTTAGACAATGGGCTTATAAACATGACGACTATTGGCTGACGAAAGTGCAGATTCTTCTATTTCAAAGCCACTTGTCAGTGACACCCAACGTTGAAGTTATCCTTGTTGGTCGGTCCGTCCGTACTAACGTACCTCCAAAAATTTGTTTCTGTTCTCTACATTGTATCTTAAGTTAGTACAACCAATTGTGATGAAACTTTAACATTATGCATAAATACCACAAAACACCGATCAAGTTTGAATTTGGGTTGCACAACTTTTACCCGCGTTCTCAAGTTATACCTTTATACCTTTATACCTTTATCTTCGGGTTGTTACATAAGCCAAAGGCTTCTACTGACCCCTCATCTTGGATTGTCGTATATGATTTCTCATCTCATAATAATGTATTTATGTATAATATATTATGTCCCTTCATCTTCCTCGCGTGATGTCAGGTATGTATACACATGTAGCTTTTAAAAAACTTTAATTCCACTTGCGCATAATTTTCTTTTTCCTTTTTAAGGTTTTTTTTGTTGTTGCATGGGTGGGTAATCCATAATGATAAATATTATTAGTATATATATCGAAATGATACATCATCAAAACGTCATGTTGTAGAATTGGTGGTCTACTCATACATAGAATATGTTCATTGCTTACATTTAAATATTTGTATCTGACAAATTTACCAATTGTTATATTATTCTAGTAAATCTATATACATTGAATGTGTCTAATTACAAAGATTTAAAAATAGAATTATCTCATATGGAAAGTCCCTACGTTTTCTAAATAGAATAAACTTCCTGCTTACATACAGCTATTTACCTATAGTGGTTAAGATTGTTATAGATGATTAATAATTAAGTTTATGTCTCCCAGTTCCTATGACGAGGCGGACCCAACATCCGCAGGTAGGGAATTTTCGTTGCAATCTTGAAAAAAATTACATGTAAATGTTCTGCTCATCGATATTTTTAGGCATTCCTTGCATATATTTCGTCTTTGACAAAACGACCATATGACAATACTTGTCGAGTTTCTTGTAAGGCAACAACAAATACATATATATATCATACTAAAAGAAAGTATGCGAGCAAGCTTTTATATACAATAAAACGATGGCGGTCAACCATATTATTTCTTTTTTTTTAAGAGAGAGGGGATTTGGAAAATGAATATTCGGGCCTGGTAAGCGCGAACAATTAATAAACTGGTATGAGACCGGATGAAAAATCATTAATTCTAATACAAAATGCAGAAAACAATCGTACAAAAAATCAAGCAAAAATGAAAACTTATTCCGAAAGACAAATCCTCCTGCCTCCGGTATGCGTCGTCCCCTTATTGCACGACTAGTTATGAATATTTATTTCACTTGCAAGTGCAAGCTTGTGTTTCACTTGCAAGCGCAAGCTTGTCTAATATAAAAAAATCTATTCACATAAAATTTCACCAATTTTGATACAAAAACCAAATTTGGGAGCATGCATTTACTTCAAGGTTGGAGGGTAATAGTTTTTTTTTCCAGTCATTTTTTTTTCTCGACGCAATCAATCAAATTATTACACAATTGAGAAAATGTGGATTAAATTATTTTTTTTTATCTGTTTGACCAGAATATTTTTTCAATCAAATTGGGGATCAGATCATTTAAAAAAAAAAACATACACCCCTTGAAATTTAATGGTCGTCCCCTTACTACAAATACAATGCCAACAGGTTGTTATATGGATAGCGAAGATGTACATTAGGCACTACTCGTAGAACTACAGTTTGTATTTAATGACAGGGACAATATTAAGACTTCCAATATACCAATACAGATAAAAAAGGAAATAAAATAGACTCAATTTATTCATAATGTGATAAGAAATATCAATTAAATTAGTGCAAATATAAAGATATATAAGATCTCCTTTCTAACTTTCTTTCCCTTATGATTGAAAACTTAAATCAAATGGACTTTGAATTGAAGAAAACAGAAAAGTTTATCCAAAGATAATAAGCGATGCAAATCTGACGAATAAAAAAATATGGATGTTTTCCCGTTTAAATGGTGTTACACTAGTAATTTTGGGCCCTTTATAGCTTGTTGTTCGGTGTGAGCCAAGGCTCCGTTTTGAAGACCGTACATTGAAATATAATGGTTTACTTTTTTAAAATTGTTATTTGGATGGAGAGTTTTCTCATTGGCACTAATACCACATCCTCCTATATCTATGTGTTTTGATTGTCAATGAAACAACTATCCACCAAAGAAGTCCGTGTAAGAAATAATATCACTTCAACCATGAGGAAAATCTATACCGTGTAATTGGCTATATAAAAGGTCCCGAAATGCCAATTTGAATGATATCAATTGACTCCTTATAAATGTTTTTGACAAATTTCAACTACATTTCCAATATAGTCTTTCAAGCTTTTCAAGAAATTCAAACTTAAAAAGGCACCTGTACACGATGGCTTTCGTTGGTTGCCGTCTGTCATGTCTGTTGTTTTTTTTGTATCAGAGTTAGAAATGTTTTCTTTTGTATCATAGTTAGAACTGTTTTCTTTTGTATCATAGTTAGAACTGTTTTCTTTTGTATCATAGTTAGAACGTATTGTAAGTTTTTTCGTTTTAATTGTTTCACATTTTGCCCTCTCATGTATCTGACACTACGATATGGGTGTTATTCACTTTTGAAGGACGTTCGGTGAACTATATAGTTTTAAATTGTTAACATGCACAGCATTATGCCGTAGTCCATGTGGACTCATTTCAAATCATACCAGATTTCTTGAATTGTAAAAATATTCGAATTAGCTATCGCCGCGATATAGCCTTTTTGTGCTAATGCGGCGTTAAGCAACCAACAATCAATCAATCAATTGAATTGTATATCTGTAGGTATATAAAATGTTTTAGTTGAAATACGAATAAAAATTCGAATTATGAAGTTTTTATCTTCATAAATGTTCCGAAGTAGAAACGAAAAGAAAACGGAAAATAAGCAATGTTAATCATCAACATTTTATCTGATAATATAAAAAAGAAGATGTGGTATGATTGCCAATGAGACAACTATCCACAAAAGACCAAAATGACACAGACATTAACAACTATAGGTCACCGTACGGCCTTCAACAATGAGCAAAGCCCATACCGCATAGTCAGCTATAAAAGGCCCCGATAAGACAATGTAAAATAATTCAAACGAGAAAACTAACGGCCTTATTTATGTAAAAAAATGAACGAAAAACAAATATGTAACACATAAACAAACGACAACCACTGAATATACAGGCTAACCATGCATACCTTTCTTTCCATCTCGTAGCGACTATCGTCAGGGAGGGGTTTTATTGGGCTTCGGTGCATATAAAAACAGAATATAAAGAGAGACAGTTGTTTTTATATTTAATGATAAAAACAATAAGAAAATAACTGAATTGAGACAAAAAGATAGTGTTTGAAATGGATTATTATCATTTTAGCTCTCATTCTTTTTACGAAAACATGATCACATAATATTGCCATAAATAATTATTTACTTTTCACAACCATAGAAAACTTTAGTAATTTGTTTGACATAATTTGTGTTTGATTGTTTGTAAGTAATAAGAATGTGTAATTTAAAAATTGACATCTACAAGTCTTCATTTTTTGATGAATTTGTTCAAGTTAAACCATAAGATCAATGTACTTTTTACAATCGCTATCAATTTTTGGCAGATTGTAAATCATTGCAGGCTCTCTGTCAGCAGCAAACATGATGTCTCGGATTTCACATCTCGCGAGATGCTTCAGCTTAGCGGGAGTTTTGTAACAATCGTCTGGTAAAAATTCTGTCGCTGTTTCTTTGACAAAATGTACGTGTTCCTGATCTCTGTCTTTTATAGTATCGGCAGTTGTTTCTTCTCCGATACGGACCTTAATTCTACGAACAGCTCGCAAACAATATTCCAAACATCGTCTAACGTGCTCCAAAGGTGTATCGCCTATCATAAGACCAGTTGCTTGTTCTACGACTTTCTGAGAACCAAGCGTTAAAAGGATATTATCAATAGGTTTACCAATAGGACTACAGCCATAGCGTAACAGAGTCAACACAACGTTGGGTTTTAGACTTTCACATGCTAATCCAAGTGGGGTTGACGGAACATATGAAGAAATTGCTGTTTTTGTAGACATTGTTAGAGTCGGATGTCCAATTGGAAGTTCTAAATAGTTTACTTTTTTAGCACGAGCAACGTGACGATATACCACTCTGGCAGGACCCAAAAAAATCTTATCGCCTAAACCATCTTCAACTAAATCTACCATATAACCGGCTGCAAAGGAAAGGCAGTAAAAAGATTTAGCTACTGCATCGTTTGTTGGACTCAAATCATCGTAATGAAGAATATCCCGCATGAATAGACCCATATCTATTCCTCTGCTATATATTAAAACTTCTTTTAGAAATCGTCTGATTGTAGCTTTATTACTTACTTTGTATTCAAAGCAAAGCCCAAGTGCTAAGTGCAGTGCCAACCATGCCATCTGAATTTTATTTTCTCTTGATGCACAATCTCTTGAAAATTCAACGATATCGTCCAATGCTTGGTCTAAAGTGCATTCTTTTTTGTCGATCTTTTCGCATATTTTGAATCCAATTGTTTCACATTTACCTTCAAGAGTTCCATGAACAACTCCCAACTTGTGGTTTATTTCACTAACAATGTTATGTTTCATTGATTTCCACTTCTTATACTTTTCACAGCACACCATTTTCTTGTGTTGACCAAGAGCATCTATCATAGAAACTGAACAACGGTTGCTGTTGGCAACTGCATTGTTGCGTTTCTAATTGTTTGACGTTATGATTTTGCAACAATCAAAAATAGTATCGTGAATATAAAAAAGAAGATGTGGTATGATTGCCAATGAGACAACTCTCCTCAAAAAAACCAAATAAAACAGAAATAAACAACTATAGGTCACTGTACGGCATTCAACAATGAGCAAAGCCCATACCGCATAGTCATCTATAAAAGGCCCCGAAATTACAATGTAAAACAATTCAAACGGGAAAACTAACGGGATCTATGTACAAAAAAGTGAACTAAAAACAAATATGTAACACATAAACAACCAATGAACTACATGCTCCTGATTTAGGACAGGCACATACATATACAGAATGTGGCGGGTTTAACATGTAAGCGGGATCCCAACCCTCCCCTTAACCTGGGACAGTGGTGTAACAGTACAACATAAGAACGAACTATAAAAATCAGTTGAAAAGGACTTAAGTCATCAGATGGATAAAAATACAAATACTACAAATACAAGTGGACGTGGCCGGATTCTTGTACATCCCAACAACAAAAAGACACTAAGTACAGATCTGAGAGTACTCGCAGTAACTGAAAGCTAGTTCAAAACCACTAACAACTAATAAACAAAATCATGCATCTAAGACTAAATGAAGTGAAGTACAAACTTTCACAAGACATTTGAACGTTTACAAAATAAATGTGAATGCAATTTAAACATTCTGAACGAATGGGTATTTGTTATTTGAATAGTTCATATCGTCCTTCACATGCATGAAATATTTGCCACTGGACGTTAAGCAACCAACAATCTATCAATCTGGATTAAACGATATGTAAGGGAAAGAAAAATAGGGGAAGAGAGAAGCATGTCAGATAGCTGCCTTTACGATACGGGTGTTACAACTTGCTCATTATTGAAGGTCGTAGAGTGACCTATATAGTTAATTGCTAACATGCACGTCATTTGGACTTTTTTGCAATCATACCACATCTCCTTATTTGAATATCAGTGTGCAGCTTTTCAGTTGAAATATGGACAATAACTCGGGTCATGGAATTAGTATCTTTGGATCACAAATAGTCCGACGTTGCGTTCAATGAAACGAAAACGGAAAATAAACAATGCTGATAGTCAGACATTTCATCTGGTACCCATACATCCCTTTTTTCTTTCTCTCTCAAACCGGCTATCGTCAGTGACACTGTGAGAGGTTTTGGCGGGCGTTAGGATTTATAAACTAGAGGCTCTTAAGAGCCTGTGTCGCTCACGCTCTATGTGCATATTAAACAAAGGACACAGATGGATTCATGACAAAATTGTGTTTTGGTGATGGTGATGTGTTTGTAGATTTTACTTTTCTGAACATACTTGCTACTTACAATTTTCTCTATCTATAATAAATTTTGCCCTTTAGTTACAGAGGAAAATATTTTGTAAAAATTTACCAAATTAATAAAAAAATTTAAAAAATTGACTATAAAGGGCAATAACTCCTTAAGGGGTCAACTGACCATTTTGGTCATGTAAACTTATTTGAAGATCTTACTTTGCTGAACATTATTGCTGTTTACAGTTTATCTCCATCTATAATAGTATTCAAGATAATAACCAAAAACGGCAAAATTTCCCTAAAATTTCCAATTCAAGGGCAGCAACCCAACAACGGGTTGTCTGATTCATCTAAAAATTTCAGGGTAGCTAGATCTTCAGCTGATCAACAATCTAACCCCATTCAGATTTGCTCTAAATGCTATGATTTCAGAGTTATAAGCCAAAATCTACATTTTACCCCTATGCTATATTTTTAGCCATGGTGGCCATCTTGGGTGGTTGGCTGGGTCACCGGACACATTTTTCTAGATACCCCAATGATGATTATGTCCAAGTTTGGTTAAATTTGGCCCAGTAGTTTCAGAGGAGAAGATTTTTGTAAAATTTAACAGACGACAACGGACGACGGACGACGGACGTCAAGTGATGAGAAAAGCTCACTTGGCCCTACTGGGCCAGGTGAGCTAAAAAGAAATGAAGAGCGGCTGTGATCTTCATATTTAATAGTAAAAATACAACAGAAAATAACTGAATTGAGATGAGATAAAGATTGAGATAGAAACGAAAAATACTTTTATCTCTCTTTCTGTTGACAGATAACATGATTATATAACATTGCCATAAGTAAAGTACATATAGCAAAAAAATAATAGTCAACGTACATTTCACAATCATTAAAAACTTTGGTAATTGAAGAGAGCTATCTAATAAAAAGTGGTAATTTAAAAAATCAACTTCTTCATGTCTCCCTTTTTTGTCGGTGCTTAAACTGAATTTGTATAAAGGTTAAAGCATAAGATCGATGTACTTTTTACAATAACTGTCAACTATTGGTAGTTGGTAAATCACTACAGGCTCTCTGTCAGCAGCAAACATGGTATCTCGAATTTCACATCTAGCCAGATGCTTCAGCTTTGCGGGAGTTTTGTAACAATCGTCTGGTATAAAGTCTGCCGCTGTTTCTCTGACGAAATGTACGTGTTCCTGGCCTCTGTCGTTTATAGTATCAGCAGTTGTTTCTTCTCCGATACGTACTTTTATACTACGAACAGCTCGCAAACAATATTCGAAACAAAGTTTAACATTCTCCAAAGGAGTGTCCATTTTTTTAAGGCCGGTTGCTTGTTCTACGACTTTCTGAGAACCAAGCGTTAAAATTAGAAAGTCAATCGGTTTACCTATAGGACTACAACCGTAGCGTAACAGAGTCAATACAACGTTGGGTTTTAAACTTTCACATGCTAATCCAAGGGGGGTTGACGGAACATACGAAGAAATTGCTGCTTTTGTAGTCATGGTCAAAGTTGGGTGTCCGATTGGAAGATCTAAGTAATTTACTTTCTGAGCACGAGCAAGGTGACTGTATACCACTCTGGCAGGTCCAACAAAAATCTTATCGCCTAATCCATCTTCAACCATATCTACCATGAATCCGGCTGTAAATGAAAGGCAGTAAAGGGATTTAGCCGCTGCTTCGTTGGTTGAACTGAGATCATCGTAATGTAGAATATCCCGCATGAACAGGCCCATATCTATTCCTCTGCTATACAATAAAACTTCTTTAAGAAATCGTCTGATTGTAGCTTTATTACTTACTTTGTATTCAAAGCAAAGCCCAAGTGCTAAGTGAATGGAAAGCCATGCCATCTGAATTTCATTTTCTCGTGTCGCACAATCTCGTGAAAACTCAACGATAGCGTCCAATGCTTGGTCTAAAGTGCATTCTTTTGTGTTTATCTTTTCACATATTTTGAATCCAATTGTTTCACATTTACCTTCAAGAGTTCCATGAACAACTCCTAAATTGTGGTTTATTTCACTAACAATATTATGTTTCATTGATTTCCACTTCTTGTACTTTTGACAACACGCCATCTTGTTGTGTTGACAAAGACAATCTATAGAAACGTGAACAACGGTTGACGTTGGAGACTGCATTGTTGCGTTCATAATTGTATGACGTTATTAACTTTAACTTAACGTTTATATGTCTAGTAATAATAATAATAATAATAATAAATTCTTTATTTAAAGAGGGTAACTCAATTTAGTAGACATAGTCTAAGTGTAAGTCATACTATATATAAACGTTAACATCAAAATGTTAATGCAATGTGAAACATAAAGCATAATAAAAGATTTATTTGAAGTCGGTTATACATATAACAATACAACATAAGCTCTGTAGAGCTTTTATCCGACATAAACATATATATGACAAGCACAATACATAAAACACATAAAACATAAAGCACATGCAAATTGAAATACATAATAATATCAGAGGGGGAGGACAGGGGTATACCATTCTCCCTTCTCCCACCCCTCTTCTCCTTTCTCCTACCCCCGTTCTCCTTTCTCCCATCAGAATAAAACATCTCCCTTTGAGATATTTTTTCTTGAAATATTAGATCATTTTTTAAAAGGTAAGATATTTGATTTTTTCTCCTTTCTCCAACTTTTTCTCCTTTCTCGCAGCCTCCCTCTCCTTTCTCCTACCCTCTTTCTCCTTTCTCCCAACCCCTTTCTCCTTTCTCCTACCCCCTTTCTCCCTGTCTCCCTTACCCCTGTCTTCCCCCCCCCCCCCCCCATATCAAGCACAGCAATTAATAAGCACAATTAAAGCATATAAAGCAAACATAAAATGCAGATAAACTAACATTCATGCAATAGCTATTATAAAGCACTAAAAGTAATCCAAGCATTTAGAACACAAATAAAAGAATATGCCTCAAAATTTAAACGCCAGAGTATACAAGGTAAACAAATATACTGATCTACAGCTCACTAAGATCTGCAGGAGGAACACTGACACGAACTGCCCTCTCAATTACCAACCAAACTTTTAAACTGACCCAATGGCATTTCTTACTTTATTGTTGCATTTTTACAAATGCTAGAAATATGGGCATAGTCAAACTTAAGCTGATAGTCAATTGTTACACCAAGTAATTTCACTTCTTTTTCACAATGTATAATAATTTGAATTTTCTTTTTTTGGTGTTTCGATCGTTTTCTGTTCGCTCCTTCTTACAAAATGTTTAAAATTTATATAATATGCGACTCGGATTTGTACCTCGGGAATCACCGAAGATAATGATAAAAATTGAAACTTAAAAAATTGTAAATTTCATAAATAAATAAAAGTAAATTAAAAAAAAATGAAATTAACTTAAAGCGACCTCATACAGGCATGCGCCGGAAAGTAATCCTCAAAAAGTTGATGGTATTCCGTAACTAAAGAAAAAGAAGAAGTATTAGATTGGATCAGGATGCCAGGCTACTATAAACATTAATGTTATTAAGACATACGAGAATACTTATAAATGGATCCTTAGTAGTAGCAGAGTGACATATATTGTAGTATATATCACGGTCTCTGGTAGACTAGTAGCGTCTTCCAATTTACATTCCTGTATTTACATTGTGCATAATAGACAGACATAAACTTGAAATATTTTATTCAAAATGAATAAAAATATAATTGTAGTGTTAAAAGTGTCCAATATTTTTAAAAATAGACATATCATACTCTATCATGCTTTTCGTAATTATCGTTCGTATTTTGATCATATCTGTCCCTATTTCGATTTTTACATTACATGCCACGTCCAAATCGAGGCTAGTAACAACATGGGAAATACCCTTTGCTATTATTTCTTTTTTACTCCAGTTACACGTTGGATTTGAACCCTGTTAGCTAAGCAAAGTAGAGAATATACCAAAGTATGCACTAGGTTACAAACTGAACGATTATATAATGCTGCAATAATGTATTGAATAATTTCTTGCGAAGTTACGTGTCACAACTGAAAAACCATGTTGATCCTCCGGTCAGTATGATACTGACCACAGGATTGACATGTGTTTTCAGTTGTCACGTAACTTCGGGGTAGCATGGTTTTGGCGATAACGCGATACAAAATAAGTTCTCGGTGCAGAAGCATAAGATATACGATTAAGTTTGTCTAAATAAATAATAAATTCGCCAGGTTACAGGTACAAGGAAATGTAACAAATCATTGTAAAATGGGGTCTCACTAATTAGCGACAACAAGCGTCAAGAAGCGACAACAAGCGTCAACAAGCGACAAGAAGCGACAACAAGAATTATTTTAGCGACAACAAGCGACAAGAAGACTATTTAGCGACAAGAAAACATTTTTTTTTATTAGATATAAAGAAATTTGTATTTAATGGATTTTTTTTAAATATACGAGCAGATATGTCTAATTAAAATGTTTTATCATATAGTTAGATAGACGAAGAAAGGAAACATTTGTAAGGAAGAAAGAGATTGAGCTTCTTTTTTTTAATTTTTAAATATGAAGAATATGTATAAGATAATGTATGTGTCTGTTTTCATCAAAGTCAAAGTATGAATAAACGAATGGAGATATATATGGAGCGGGCATAATGGAATATAATATTTTGATTCATTTGTTTAATACTATGCTCTAGGTGTACTCTTGTTATGTCAATTCGATGCTTTATTTGTAGAACTCTCAGCCACGCTTTGCCATCTTTATTATTTAAGCGTGTTTCCAGACCCACGACGAGGACGTGGTTCTACCTTAGGGTCCATATAATTTTTTTTTTTTTTTTTTTATTTTTTTTTTTAGTCATTATATAGTAATATGTGCATTCCTATCTAACATAATATTTATACATTTTGTACATGGTGGTCCCATTTTGATAAGCCGTAGATTTTTACCACTAAGGTTCACTGTATATCTTCAGTCAGCTTGGTAGAGCAAAGGAAATGTACACTCTATAACATTGAAACAAAAACAATTTTAACTTTCTTGTCGCTAAAATTATTTTCTTTTGCATATTCTTTTAATATTTATTGCAATAATTAATTTTATTTAAAAAAAATATGTTTTCTTGTCGCTTAATAGTTTCTTGTCGCTTGTTGTCGCTAAAATAATTCTTGTTGTCGCTTCTTGTCGCTTGTTGACGCTTGTTGTCGCTAAAATTCTTGTTGTCGCTAATTAGTGAGACCGTTATTATGTGTTATATAAGCTATTTTTTGTCGAGCCTACAACTTTTGTTGCAGAAAGCTTGACATAGGGATAGTGATCTGGCGGTGGCAGCATTAGCTAACTTCTTTAAAGCTTTATATTTAAGAAGGCAGGGCTCACGCTACCAGGCGACTTGGGCGAAGAAGTCGCCTTCCCGACCGTCACTTCGCTTTCCCCGACCCCCAAAAGCGAAAACAAGTCGCCCTGTTCTTGACGATAGTCGCTTTCAGTCGCTTCCGTCATCGGACATTTTCAATTTTTACCAAGTTGATGAAACATCAATTTTTTATTGATAATTAAAGAAATTCAGACATAAACGATTCATTATCTTTAGAAAAGAGGTTGAAGCATTGTCTTCGTAGTGTGTAGCAGGTTATTTGATAAAAATACAACTTTTTATCACTTCGGGCATTTCTGCAAGTTCCGGTGCTTGTTACTCGAAAACGTACATCAACCTCAAATTCGGCGGCAACATAAGTTTGTTACTTCATTTAAACGTGATAAAAGTTGCCTCCAGTAAATTTTTAATCCATTTATTGCATTAAAAACGTCATGTTCCTTTCCAAATAACTTGTCAACCATCGTTTATTTTTGTAAATTTTCTTGCATTCGTCCGCCATTGACCGATTTCTAAACTCCGGATCTGAACCGGACCAGCTATGACCGAAATCCGTACTTTTACAATAATTACTACGGACGCACGGATGGAACAGCTGACAGAAGAATATTGATCCCAAAGGGGAAAATTAAGCATTCCACACGCATTAAGAGACTTTTGGTAACATCTAATTGATTGGTGTATATAATTCCCTATATTTTTTATGGATTGTTTCAAACTATTGATTAAAGTTGCTTAACTCTGAGACTATTATACTAATATCAATATATTCTGACCCAGCTTAATAACTTTTATATTTTTTTATGAGAAACACTGAATGTCATACACAAGATAATTTTTAATTAAATTGTAATTGATATATTATAATTTCTTTACATTTTTTAAAATAATTTTTTTTTTTAGTGCTAGATATTTAGTTGGTAGTTTCTCACAAGAAGCTTAGTAAAACTTAAACAACTTTTAATTTCAAATGTTACTTGAATTGTAATTTTTTTACTCCGATATGAATTGAACAATATAAAAAGAACATTATTTACATATGGCCCTTTATACTATTGTAAAATCCAAACATTGTATCGCACCGCGCGAATGAGCACTTCTCTTTCAAATCTCACCACTTCTCCCTATCAGTTTCAAAAAGAGAAGTCACTTCTCCCTATAATTCTGAAGTAGTGTGAGCCCTGAGAAGGTCAAAGACCTTGATGCTTCATACTTTGTAGGCACTGGCTACGGTTACATGGAAATGTAACAATAATAAAAATATTATTGCTACATCAGAGACTAATTGCCAGAGTGCAAATTTGGGTAAGGAACTGATTAATTACGAATGTAACAATAATTGTTGAGGCTACAGTTACATTGTGTTATTGTTACATGAAAAACAGCAATGTACGCTAGATTTATTAAATTTGAATCTTCTATAGTTGTGTTGCTTACAAATGTAATTTTTTCATATGTACTAAATAATACTTGTAATAATGATAAATAATAAATATTATTATTCAACAAATCGTGTTTAAATAGTTTTACGTATTAATGGTTTTGATATACTTAAAGGTTCTACTTCAGATTAGTAGTGCCAAAGGCAAAAAAAATAGTTCAATAGTTTACTAACTGCTACATTTTGTAAGTTGGATACCGAACATGCTGAAATCTGAGGTAAACCCACAGGGACTTGTTACAATTGCCGGGTTTACTATCCATACGGACCCCTAAAAAAACACAAGGGAGGAAGCTCATTTGCGACAATGCTTCAAATTATTGCTGTAAAATTTTTCTAAGACTTTCACTTACTTTTTGACCTGAATAAATCTGTTCCCACTTGAATTATCTCTCCAATGACATATATTTATTACCTTAAGTAACCTCTATAACTATTGTAATCCTTAAAACAAACTCAACATTTCTGAAATAGAATGAATCGAGGCCCTACTTTTGAAAATGAAAGTACTAAAGCGACACCTACCGGAAAATATATTTTCGGCTCTCTCGGGAGTTTACCACAATATAACGATGAAAGACAGAGTGTATCTAATAATTCCCGCCAAATTTTACATTATTGAAATCTAAAATACAGTAGACTTCCGAAAAACATAACATTTATGGTAACACCGAGAGTGCCCAAAATATATTTTCCGGTAGGTGACCATAGTATAAAGGGTCATACATGTATGTAAATAATGTTCTTTTTATATTATTCAATTCATATCTGAGTATACAATTAAAGTAACATTTCAAATTAAAAGTTGTTTAAGTTTTACTAAGGTTTTTGTGAGAAACTACCAACTAAGTATTTTTAATATCTAGCACTAAAAAAAAAAAAATTATTTTAAAAAATGTAAAGAAATTGTAATTAATATATCAATTACAATTCAATTCAAATCTATCTTGTGTATGAAATTCAGTGTTTCTCATAAAAAAAAAGTTATTAAGCTTGGCCATAATATAATTAATAGTCTCAGAGTTTAGCAACTTTGAAACAATCCATAAAAAATATAGGGAATTATATACACCCATCAATTAGATGTAACCAAAAGTATCTTAATGCATGTGGAACAGGCGCGGATCCAGAGGGGGGGTCCGGGGGTTGGAACCCCCCTTTTTTTGGACGATCAATGCATTTGAATGGGGACATGTAATTGGAACCCCCCCCCCCCCCCCCCCCCCTTTGTCCTGGGTTAGGAACCCCCCCTTTTTAAAATGGCTGGATCCGCCCCTGTGGAATACGTAATTTTCCCCTTTGGGATCAATATTCTTCTGTCAGCTGTTCCATCCGTGCGTCCATAGTAGTTATTGTAAAAGTATGGATTTCGGTCATAGCTGGTCCGGTTCAGATCAGTAGTTTAGAAATCGGTCAATGCATGGCGTACAAATGCAAGAAAATTTACAAAAATAAACGATGTTTGTCAAGTTATTTGGAAAGGAAGATGATGTTTTTAATGCAATAAATGGATTAAACATTTACTAGAGGCAACTTTTATCACGTTTAAATGAAGTAACAAACTTATTTTGCCGCCGAAATTTAGGTTTTCGAGTAACAAGCACCGTAACTTGAGGAAATGCACAAAGTGATAAAAAGTTGTATTTTATCAAATAACGTGCTACACGTACACTGCAAAAACAATGCTTCAACCTCTTTTCTTAAGATAATGAATTGTTTATGTCTAAATTTCTTTAATTATCAATAAAAAATTGATGTTTCATCAACTTGGTAAAAATTGAAAATGTCCCATGAAAGGAAGCGACTGAAAGCGAGTATCGTCAAGAACAGAGCGACTTGTTTTTGCTTTTGGGTGTCGGGAAAGCGAAGTGACAGTCGGGAAAGAAATTCTTCGCCCAAGTCGCCTGGTAGCGTGAGCCCTACATTGGTAGAGTAAAAAAGCTTTTATCACCAGAAGCATGGCAAATATTAAAGGTTGCTCTGCTTATCTTCTTAATCTGAGGAATATCGCAGAATAGAATTGCACGGTATGTGATACAGACGTTCACTTTGCGTCATCATTGGTGTATGATGGCTGCTTGGAGTGGATTCATCAAAAATGTGTTGGACTAATACATGCTCCAAAAACCACTTACTGGATATGTAGAAGCTGTCGTTGTAAATAAAAAATTAAAGAAATTGTATGTAATAATTGTATGTATTTTAATAGAATATAAATATGAAATAAATGTCTTCAACTTTTATTATTTAGTACATATTACAAGTCCCATCGTACATTGCTGTTTTTCATGTAACAATAACACTATGTAACCGTAGCCTCAATAATTATTGTTACATTCTTAATTAATCAGGTCCTTACCTGACCATGCATTCCGGCATTTAGTCTCCAATGTAACAATAATTTTTTTATTATTGTTACATAAAAATTATTGTTACATTTCCATGTAACAGTTGTAACCCTAGTCAGTGTCGATTATATGGATGCCTCATGTTACGAAGTTTCCGTCAGTCACATGTCCAATGTCCTTGACCTCATTTTCATGGTTCAGTGACTATTTGGAAAAAAAGTTAAGATTTTTTGAAATGTTAAATTCTCTCTTCTTATAAGTAATAGGATAACTATATTTGGTATGTGCGTACGTTGCAAGGTCCTCATGGCTGTCGGACAGTTTTCACTTGACCTCAACCTCATTTCATGGATAAGGGAACAAGGTTAAGTTTTGGTGGTCAAGTCCATATCTCAGATACTATAAGCAATAGGTCTAGTATATTTGGTGTATGGAAGGACTGTAAGGTGTACATGTCCAACTGGCAGGTATCATCTGACCTTAACCTCATTTTCATCGTTCAGTGGTTATAGTTAAGTTTTTGTGTTTTTGTCTTTTTCTTATACTGTATGCAATAGGTCTACTATATTTGGTGTATGGAATGATTGAAAGGTGTAAATGTCTAGCTGGCAGGTGTCATTTGACATTGACCTTGTTTTCATGGTTCAGTGGTCAAAGTTAAGTTTTTGAGTTTTGGTCTTTTTTTCTAGTACTAATTGCAATAGGTCAACTATATTTGGTGTATGGAAATATTTTAGGATATACATGTCAGATGCGCAGGTTTCATTTGACCTTGACCTCATTTTCAGGGTTCATTGCTCAGTGTTAAGTTTTTGTGTTTTGGTCTGTTCTTAAACTATAAGCAATAGGTCAACTATATTTGTTGTATGGAAGAATTGTTACAGTACATTCCGTGACATGGTCTGAAAAATGTCGCAGGTTTTAAAAAGGCTCAGCATCAGCGACTTAAATGTCGATGATTGATTACCTGTTGTCAATCAAATCATCAGCTGATATTAGGTGCAATAAAATCAGCCAAGCGTGCATGGTCGGCCGCACATGCTACTTAATATTATGTAATTAGTTATGATAATGTAACAGGTAAAATCGATAATTACATAATAGACATTTAAAAGGCATGAACGGTTTTCAGATTGTTTCAGTTCTTATTATTTAATTTACCAATAAAAGAAATATGGTTTTTTTTTTCAGGTCTGTCTGAGGAAGAAACATTCTACACATTATTGTTCTCTTATTTATCTTCTCATTTTTTTTTTACGATTCGAATATAAATTAAAATATCTTTTCCTTTCCGTTCTTTTCTCATTACTTCTACATTTCGTCGCGAGTTATATGTTCTAGTTATTTCGTAGATTAGTTTTCTTTTAAAAAGACATGAGTTTCCTATCTTTATTCATATTTGAAAACGTCATGTGAGGGAGGGTAAGAAGGGGTCCTGATCCCAAATGCCGGGCTTAAAAAAACAAAATCCCGAAATCCCGGACTTAAAATCACGAAATCCCGAGGTCCCCTAATTCGAAAAAGAATTTCCGGAACCCGAAAGTGTTACTCTTGAAATCCCAAGCTTAAAAACACCCGATCCTGGAGTCCCGATAAAGGTCCTATCCTCCCTCTTATATATTCTCAAAACGTGAAATATTACTGTAACAAGAAATACCCGAATGAAACAGCTGCTGAAACGTCTATTATTGAAAACTAGTTTTTCGTTTGTAAGATACGATGGTTATTTTTATTGTAATAAAATGTTTGGATTGGAAGAGAATTTGATTGAACATTTAAATGCATTGCTGGTGAAAGCGGGGTCAAGGTTGACACGATAATATCACGTGTGTACATGTGTTTAAAACTTTAGGGGTTTCCTGTTCAATTTCATGGATAAAATCATCAATCGGAACTACTCGGCCGGCTTTCTGTTTGCACGAAGAAATAACTCTTCAATAATTATCGTACTGTATAGCGAGAGTAGTTACGATTGATAAAATTATAAAAGATATTATTAGCCTAGCATGTAACTATGTCCAGTGTGTATTCTTTGTAAAAAAAACACAACGACATATTCAACTGTCTTAAAATTCTATGATAAAAAAATAAAAATAATCGAGATTTTTTTCTCAATAAAATAGTTTGCAGCAAAAAAAACTATTTACGAGATTTTTTCTAGGTAAAATAGAAGGCAGCAAATTTTCTCAATTATAATATAAAACTTACTGAATAGCGTAAATATGTGTTTACAAAAAAAATCGATATTTTCTTTTGTTCTTGAAGAACAAGAATATGTAGGATAAAAAAATCTATACGTTTTAGAAATCAGTCACAAACAGTAGAGGGTCACTACTTGATAAGGCAATGGGTATAATTAGTAAAACTCTTTGAAGCCCCCCTTTGAGTGTACAACAAATTAAAGATATCTTTTTGAATGATTTGTGTAGCCTTGAAAAAGACTGTTATGAAAAAGTTTCTGCTGCATCTCTCGTAGTTCTTGACTTGGTTTTCGTAGTGTGGTAGGAGGTGTTCGATCTTCTTGGTGAAACTGGGGTCATCTAACTTGGTTTTGAAGTAACTTATCGATTTACCATAAGACCTTTCAGGAAATATTTTGCGAGGTACATCGGCTGTTGCACGTCCTTCTAATGCTATTACTACTGGGACAACTTTATATAAATGGTCAATAAAGCGGTTGAGTCTTTGAAGTCATTGATGCGAAGTTCCAATCAATTCCAGCTCCACATAAGATTGCAGCAACTGATTTACTTAGAGAGTTTAATTCATCTTCTGGCCCTGGTAATTTTGCAAAACATATTGTTGAACTCTTATACCCTGAACTTTTTACATGTGAATGTTTGAGGAGATTTTATAATGGTGACGCAAAAAACAACAAAAACCCTCTTGATACAGTAAGACTACAATACTTACACCAGTATGTCAGCCATTTCTTTCCTGAGGTAACTCAACAGCAAGCGTGGAAGCTGATGGTGGTTACAAAGATAAATGAAGCTTTAAGGAGACCCATTCCCGGAAAACAGAAGAAGAAAACTCTTTAGTGACAAACATTGGACTTTTTAATTCAAATTCAATTTAAATGTACACTGCATTATTTTATTATCTGTTTTATGCTATATTTGTCATATATTACATGTGTTCCTAATAAAATGTTATAAACTATCTTTATTTGTAAATTATTGAATAGACAAGATAATAGAATTTTATTTACTGGTGAAACATCAAAAACAAGACTAAATAAAACCATGAATGCTACAAAAAATTAAAAAAAAAAGGAAGAGCTTTAACCTATAAAATCTGACAAGTCGGCCTTACAAGATTAAAAAAATAATATAACTTACAAATATTTGGTTTACTGGTGAAACATAAAAAACAAGACTAAATCGTACCATGAATGCTACAAAAAACTGAAGAAAAACGAACAGCTTTTACCTATAAAATCTGACAAGCCGGCCTTACAAGATTAAAAGAAAATAAATATTTAACAAATATTTTATTTACTGGTGAAACATCAAAAAGAAGACTAAAAAATACCAAGAATGCTACAAATAACTAAAGAAAAAAAGGGAGAGCTTTAACCTATAAAATCAGACAAGGTCACAAGATTAAAAAAAAGGAATTACACACATACAATGTTCATGTACCAATTCAAAACATATTCTGTTATATATAAAACCAAAATCCTTTAAAATGACAAATCGTTTTAGAACGAACAAGAGACATAAATAAAAAAATACTATTATTTTTTTTTATTTACTGATTTCCTTAAAAAAAATTCTTTTCAATAGATATTAATCAAATTAATAGGAAGATGGTTATGAATATATATTACATTTAAAATTTAGTTTTATTAATATTTGAACAAATATTAGATTTAAAATTAATTCTTTAAGATACAGCAGGTGAAGAATATAAAAAAAATATATTTTTTAATGTTTTATTCTGACAGACAAAATAACAGAAAAGCATAATAAAAGTTGTATTTTTTCTTAATAATGCAAAGACAAACACAGGTAAAATTTACCTGTACATCTAAATATTATGTAATCAAGACATGAAACCTTCTACCTGTTAAAAGATTTAAAACACCTGGTTGATCACCTTTAATTATCCCAGCAGGTAGTCTGACCATCAGCCAGTGATTTATGACCCCCAATAAAAGCCCAGCATTTAATGCCAGGCATACAAGATGCTGATGATTTTTCAGACCATGTCACAGTGTGTACTGTAGCTGTACATGCATGCTTGGCATGGTTCATCTGACCTTGACCTCATTTTCATGGTTCGTTGGTCAACGTTTAGTTTTCTTGGTAAAGTTTATGTGACAGTTGTAATAAAGCTTTATATTTAGGACTATCAACATAATATCAATGATTAGTTAAGAAGGCGAGACATTTCAGCGTGTGCACTCTTGTTTGTATACATATAAGACATATAAATACAACAATTATCATTTAGATTCATCCAACCTATCTAAATACGCTATTGTAATTATTTGCGCAAATAAATTTGAGATACGAAACCTGTGTTTAAAACTAATTTATACACAATAAGTTCGATTCCGTATTTGTCATTCTGTAAGATGCATCATCTCATAGAAAAATGGAAAATGAACTTGTCCAAATGTGGAAGACGTCAAGTTAAAAGTACTAAATATAAACAAATCCTTTATACTGATATGCTCCTTTTTCCATTGGACGATTCTAAATTACCATGATTACGTTTTTGACACTTATTTTCGTATAACGTGTTTGCAATGTTTTCTTTATCAGTTTTCATGCTTGAAGATCATTATTCCCTATGTTTCCTGAAATTGATAAAGAGCTACATGGATCAGTTTTTTTTTCTTGTTTGTGAAATGACAATTTAATTTCATCTTTGTCCTTGGACACAACCCCCCTTTTTGGAAATTTTTAGACATGTCATGCGATGTTTATGATAGCTGAGCAATAATATTTCATTGAACTAAAATTTAAGAAATGATTACAAGATAGCATACCAAACATATTGTTAGAAAGGTGAAATATATTTTTTTTGCATGTTTTTCTCTGGTGAAAGATTTTTTTTTAAATTTTTCCCCGACCAACTGGATTTAGAGGGTTTTTCAGCCCCCTCCCCCTTTTGTGGGAAAAAAATTTGGTTGATTATATAGGGAATCACTGAAGCATAACTGGAACAGGTCCACCTCTTAAGCAGTCAGTGGACCCACACTTTCACTGTCAGACACCAACAAGAGTGACTTTTATCAGAATCCCCTTATATGTGTTCTTTGTCATAATTAATATTCATTTTGTACATGCAAATTGTATTTATTGAATAATCTTTTTCAGATTTGTGAACAGAACAGATTTAAAGGAAAATATAAAAAGTAAATATTCAAAATCCTGTGAAAGAAGAAAACAGGAAAATAGTAGATCCGAAAGAAGGATAACAGTAAAGCAGAAAAAAGACGAAGCAAGGAGTCTCGTCAAGATGAGGAAGATACGTCTATCAGATACAGATATTGAGTTCTTTGACATGGAGGTTTCTCCTACGGAATTTTTGTTTTTCACAAAACATAAAGATGCCTTCAGGTGTATGTGGAAAGAACAGGTAAAAAATAATTTGTTTTGTACAGTGAAACCTGACTAAACCAAATCCTGTATGAACTGAAAACCTGTATAAACCAAACACCTGCATAAACCAAAAATGTTCGTTAGCACCGTCACATCAAATTATATGCGTTGTGAACATGATAAAACCGAACATCGGCCAAGACCGAAATCTTAACTCCTGAGGTTCAGTTTAAAAAGGTTTCACTGTATATATGCAAATTTATGCTTTGCTGTCACCAAATTCATTAAGGACTGTCAGTCATTTGGTCAGATAAACTGCAATATCTCTTCCACACAAGACTAAATAAGCAAATATATATATATCCACAAAAATGTATTCAATCAAATAAAAAGTTATAATGAGTAGAAATGAATAAGATATGAAAATTTGTATTTCATTTAAATCAAAACGTTAACATCAAAAGTGATAAGTGTCCATATGTTGTGCAATCATAATGTATCTTTAATTAAATTTTCAGGGCAAACTATTTTGGACTCACCAAAAGTGATTAGTGTTTAATATATGTTGTGCAATCATAATGTATCTTTAATTGAATTTTCAGGGCAAACCATTTTGGACGAGATTTATTATATCCTTTAGAAGTTATACGGTCAAACATGGAGTAATAAAGCAAATGTCATTTGACTCCCCAAAGTTAAATGATCTACTGGACCAAGGATTTATAAATATGCATGAACAATTTCTTGAAGGTATGATGTTCAATAAATAGGCATCTAAGAATTCATAAATGCAGTTCATCATTTTCAATGACAAGTAATTTTTGATAGGGTCATTAAGACATGTAAGATATCACCTCTCAAGGTCTCAGAGCAATTCTCAAATAAATTTTGGCCCCCTTCAAAATAAATCAGCCATCAATCAGATTATGTGAACGATTGTCTGTAACGACCACTGGTCACTATGTACTTGTTAAAGACACTTAAACTGTGGGGTCACCAAAGGTTCTTAACGCCTTTAATAATAAAATAATTCAAAAAATTAATCAGGAATAACCTTTATGTTTTGATTTATATTATTGAAATAAATCAAAACATTGTGTTATTTCTGATTTGTTTTTTGAATTACTTTATTTAGGTGTTGAGAACCTTTGGTGACCCCACAGTAGAAGTGTCTTTAACAAGTACATAGTGAGCAGTGGTCGTTACAGACAAAGTTCACATAATCTGTCCCAGTCAATCGGATAATTTAGGTCGTCAATCAATGGCCACAACCACACTGTTTTGAATATGATTCTATATGAATTGGAACAAGGTACTGTGGATTTATTCATTTTTATGGGTATTCATTTTTGGTGGATTGAGGAAAACCAGCATTTTCATGGATGTTTGATTTCGTGGTTTTGTCAATTTCTGCATACAAAGCCTATGGAAAATGTGTAATTTGTTGAACATTTCAATACCTGTACCCATGAAAACCACGAAAAATTGGTATTCAAAGAATAATAATGAATCCACATTAAATGATAAATTAAACTTTACAAACACTGACATGAAGGCTTATAGTTTTATAATCTTTGATCTTTTCTTACTCTTTTTTCAGGATCTGCAACATCAGCTAGAAGTTTTGTAGATGACATAGCAAGGCTAGCTCAGAATCATGACAAGTTTCCTAATCTTGATTCGAAGAATTTTGGTAAGACCACAAACTATTAGATGATATATATATTTTTTAATTTTATTTATTTATTTTTTTATTATTTTTTATACGACCGCAAAAAAATTTTGGGTCGTATATTGCTATCACGTTGGCGTCGTCGTCATCGTCGTCCGAATACTTTTAGTTTTCGCACTCTAACTTTAGTAAAAGTGAATAGAAATCAATGAAATTTTAACGCAAGGTTTATGACCACAAAAGGAAGGTTGGGATTGATTTTGGGAGTTTTGGTCCCAACATTTTAGGAATTAGGGGCCAAAAAGGGCCCAAATAAGCATTTTCTTTGTTTTCGCACTATAACTTTAGTTTAAGTGAATAGAAATCTATGAAATTTTGACACAATGTTTATGACCACAAAAGGACGGTTGGGATTGATTTTGGGAGTTTTGGTCCCAACAGTTTAGGAATTAAGGGCCAAAAAAGGGCCCAAATAAGCATTATTCTTGGTTTTCGCACAATAACTTTAGTATAAGTAAATAGAAATCAATGAAATTTAAACACAAGGTTTATGACCACAAAAGGAAGGTTGGGTTTGATTTTGGGAGTTTTGGTCCCAACGGTTTAGGAATAAGGGGCCCAAAGGGTCCAAAATTGAACTTTGTGTGATTTCATCAAAAATTGAATAATTGGGGTTCTTTGATATGCCGAATCTAACTATGTATGTAGATTCTTAATTTTTGGTCCCGTTTTCAAATTGGTCTACATTAAGGTCCAAAGGGTCCAAAATTAAACTTAGTTTGATTTTAACAAAAATTGAATCCTTGGGGTTATTTGATATGCTGAATTTAAAAATGTACTTAGATTTTTAATTATTGGCCCAGTTTTCAAGTTGGTCCAAATGGGGGTCCAAAATTAAACTTTGTTTGATTTCATCAAAAATTGAATAAATGGGTTCTTTGATATGCCAAATCTAACTGTGTATGTAGATTTTTAATTTTTGGTCCAGTTTTCAAATTGGTCTACATTAAGGTCCAAAGGGTCCAAAATTAAACTAAGTTTGATTTTAACAAAAATTAAATTCTTGGGCTTATTTGATATGCCTTATCTAAACATGTACTTTGATTTTTGATTATGGGCCCAGTTTTCAAGTTGGTCCAAATCAGGATTCCATATCAAGTATTGTGCAATAGCAAGAAATTTTCAATTGCACAGTATTGCACAATAGCAAGAAATATCTAATTGCACAATATTGTGCAATAGCAATTAATTTTGAGTTGGAGTTATCTTTCTTTGTATAGAAAAGTAGTTGATAATATATGTTGGAAATTTGCCAGACATGACTATGATGTCATTTTCTTTTTTTATTTGCCAATAACTTTATGTAAATAACTTCATTGGAAATTTGCCAATATAAAATGTTGCTGATGAAGCTTTTTTTCCTTATCTTATCTAAAATGTTTTTAGATAATGTATGTTGGACATTTGCCAGACATGACTATGATGTCATTTTCTATTTTTATTTGCCAATAACTTTATGTAAATAACTTTATTGGAAATTTGCCAATATAAAATGTTGCTGATGAAGGTTTTTTTATTGTTTTATACAATAAACAATGTATATTCACTTTTACTACCAACCAATCTTTACCATTCAGTGATAACAAGCACTTTATTTTACATTTTAATATTTTATGATGTATTTAAAAGAGTAGTTATTGTTGCAAACTCCATTAGAAATTTGAATTGATATCAGTTTTGGAAAAAAGGAAACGGGGATGTGAAAAAAAATGGGGGGGGGGGGTGTTAAATTTTTCTCATTTCAGATTTCATAAATAAAAAGAAAATTTCTTCAAACATTTTTTTGAGAGGATTAATATTCAACAGCATAGTGAATTGCTCAAAGGCATAAATAAGTTTGAAGAAGAAATCTTTAATTGATTTGTAAAATCTTGACATTTGTTTTGTGTAAAAAAAAACCATGTAATGTCAAAATTTTTATCACAATCCAAATTCAGAGCTGTATCACGCTTGAATGTTTTGTCCATACTTGCCCCAACTGTTCAGGGTTCGACCTCTGCGGTTGTATAAAGCTGCGCCCTGCGGAGCACCTGGTTTTATCTTAATGTATGAATTTATTTGTGGCATGTAAACAAATATAAGAACATATAACATTAAAGAAAGTTATCCACTTTGTATCATTATTTTGTTTCACTGTTGCTTTTAAACATACAAATGTAAAAATCAACAGTTCTTTCTCTAAACTCAAGTTTTAAGAGTCTGAAAAAATGGAATTGGTCAACATTTATGAAAGAAATATATTTACCATAAACTCGTAGTTAGAGAGCACTCTAGACATTTGTAAAAATGTACTAGATTTTTAGTGGTATGTCAATGCAAACAGTTCAGTTTTCATGAATTAATATTTCTAGGAAATACATTGCATAGAAATTTATCTTTTGGAATGAACATTTTAAATTTTTGGTAAGTTATAGCCAATATATAACATTTTCTACAAACAGTGATGGATATGGCTGTTTTGTGCAATTATTGTTCAGTGCTTTTTTAAAAGGTATTTAAGTTTACATTGTAAAATTTCTTAATTCAGATTCCAAGAATATGGGTAAGAATTCCAAAGGGTTAAGAACTCTATTGTTAAACAAATAAATGTATGTGTGTTAATACAATATTGTAACCCAAAGTATGATTGTGCTCTGGTGAGTGTTACAGTTTGGTCCTGTTTAAATGTAATGGAGCAAATTTAAAAACTCATTTTTTGATTATTTCAACTTTCTTTTTGCATATTTGTTTATTATCTACAATAACCTACAATAATGTAATGTTACAGCTAATTTCCTAATGCTTGTAGAGTAAAACTTTGGTAGGCTTGCTTGGTCTGTTTGTATAAACGTTAATTCAAGCTTTGTAATTAACATTGACTTCTTCAAACAATATTTAGGCATATTTTAACCTGTATATATTATATTTTAATTTGATTGAATATTATCCTTATTACAATTGTACAATATACAAACAAAGTAAGCAAGCTTATCAAAGTATTGCTTTACATGCATTAGGAAATTAGCTGTAATACAAAATAAGTGTTACAATACCTCTTTCTTCCTTCACCATCAAATTCATATTGAAATTGTTTCTTGTCCACCAGGTGGATACTTTCCTTAAAATACATTTTTGTACATTTTATATGGAAATCTTTTGCTACAACAGCTAGTTTATCTACTGCTTATATTTTTACTGGATGTTCTTAAAATGGCAATTAAATAATAATCCACCAGAATTAAAATAAAGTAGTAATTAGCAGTTATAATTCACTGTGCGGCCTTCGACAATGAGAGAAGCCCATGTCGTTTAACAAAAATAGTATTATCTTCCATTCCTTGAATTTTTCAAACCACTAACATGAAAAGGAAAATTAAACCTACTTGGTGTGAATGACTGGGTTGCTCTATTAATTTAAATGGGTCCAAATCCTTAACCTCAGGGGAGCACAAGCTGGCTAAGGGTTGTTTTTATAGTATCTAGTATGTGTTCAGTGGAAGTACAAAGTCTTGACCCAATCATGGTTGCACAGCTAACTTACAATTGTAGTTTTTGGCATAATGCATATAGTGAAATTAAGCAAAACAATCATTTAACTTGGTGGCTTCTAAACAAGCATGTGAAAGTGGTCAATAATTATTCAAATTTAATTTTGTTTATTTAAAAATGATATAATTTATAAATAGTTCCTATTGATGCAACATTTTTCCCTGATTAACAGCTGTGAGCTACAGACATGTCAAAATGAAATATATTGAAAACAAAAAGTTAACACATTAAAAAATGTTTTAAGTGCATAAAAACTAGGTCTGTTGGTAAAGGCTTTTAAAGATTTGTTAAATATTAAAAAATATTGAAAAAATGTAAAGACACATTTGTGAGAACAAAATATTTTTGTATAACATTTGTAATGAAGTTATGATTTTTGCAAATTCTGTTTTTTTTTTTTTCTTTCAGCAAAAGACCCTTTTTACTGTCGAGATACCAGGTAAGGGCTTTTCTTACAATACTTTTTTGAGGAGGAGTATCTATAGACGGCTCTTGAATTAAACTTTGATGTGTGAAAATGGTTATTGCAAATCTACTTGCTAAATTTATTTTTAGCTTGATGGTTTGATGAACTTATTGGGTGACAATAGTTATTGAAAATCTGCTTCCCTAATTCATGTAATTCGTTAAGCATCATGATTTAGCATAAAGGTTTGGAAAAGCAGTGTTTCACTTCTTTCACTTCAAGCAGGAAAGCCACTACAGATACATTTGTGCTGTAAAAGAACACTATATTATAAAAAAAGAAGATGTGGTATGATTGCCAATTTGACAACTATCCACAAAAGACCAAAATGACACAGACATTAACAACTATAGGTCACCGTATGGCCTTCAACAATGAGCAAAGCCCATACCGCATAGTCAGCTATAAAAGGCCCCGATAAGACAATGTAAAACAATTCAAACGAGAAAACTAACGGCCTTATTTATGTAAAAAAAATGACACCATTACTACTACTGAAATGAATAATGCATTAAAATGTTAAAGCCTTTTTCAATGTTTGTACACCGAACTAAAGATTTGCATTAATATCTGAGGTTAATGATCTCTGTACTCACAACAAATAAATATTGATCATGATCAGCTGTGCACGTTACAAAAGTTTTGAGAGTGAAAATTTTAGCAATAATATCATTTGACAGCATGAAATCCTTAAGGGCACTACAGGGAGAGGTAAAATGATCCTGTGACAACTTTAGCTGAGGGAATTGCCATCTTAGTTTTGTCACAGTTACAAAATTAATTGAACTCATATTTTACAGACAAACATTTTTTTTTCTTTCAGGGAGTTGTTTAGACAATTTTTTGGCAGTCCTGATCAGAAAGCATCATACCTAAAGGTAAGTCTGAAAACTGATTTTCATTGTATCTACACTTAGTCTAGAATAATTGCCATATAATGTATATAATTGGTTTATTCAAGATAAGGAATTCTTGTAGAAACATTTACATCCTACATTTAAAAAATGACAACCTTATAACATTTCATGTGTATACTTGAAATTACATTTTTTATACAAAAACATGAAAAAGAAGAAATACTGAAGATACAAGCATTTACAGGCTGATATTTCAGTTTTAGTTCCACTACATTGTATTTTGAAATAATCAACAGAGCAAACAAAGTGTTGATATAATTAGTAAAAGAGACTTGCAAGATTTCTCATTTATATTTTCTTCACTTAAAGCCATACTTTTTAAATTTTATTTACTTTATACCACATGTGTTTAGGTAAAAAATGTTCATGCAGTTCTGCATTTAAAAATCCATAGCACCCTCTGTGGAATTCAAGCTCAACCTGTTCAGATATTGATGGCAGCAGTGTTTGCATTGTGTCCAGTGCCCTTGGCCATTCTGCCACTTGACTATAAAAAAAATGAAATTTTCTTTAGTTTGGTCATTCTATTCCTAGTCGGCTAAACTAAGGGTTTGTAACACAGTACATGATGCATGATGGCTTGTATGAAAATCTGTTTAGTATGCATTTTTATTAACATAATTGTATAACCCTTAATGCTCTTCAATATTTATGTAGGTTTATATTCTGAGTCCAGTTTACCTTCGGTTTGGTGGTTCCGTCTGTCGCTGTTTAAAACGTTGGATGGAAGCGGCACCTATAGAATATAACGATGAAAGTTATTGGACTCCTCCAGCTCCGGATTCTGATATCAAGAAAAAGGAAAGTAAAGTTATAATGTGTAGTAGCTGTTTAGATGAATGTGGGACACTTTATTTTCAAGAAAAACTTTGTGGAAAAAATGAAGGACCAAAATTTATTGAAAGTTGGACAAAGGGTGATCCTCGTTTTAATGACAAGAAAAATCCTTTGTATAACAAAATAGCTGATCCAGAAACTGATTGGAGATTAAGCCTTTCTGTTGAGGATTTCCGTGATTTTGTTTACTATTCAAATAACTCTTTTGGGGAAAAATGTAGTGATTGTATAGCGCTTTCGGTTTGCCCTTTACATAATGCCATCATGAACTCTGAAAATACCCCTGATAGTCCAGAGAAGAAGAAAAAAAAGCGTAAGAAAAAGAAGAAAGAAAAGGAAAAGGAAACAAATGCCAAAACTGAGGATGAGATAGAAAAGTTGGTTAATCATATTGAAGGTACTGCTCCTTTGAAAGTTATGCCGGAAAATACTATTGCTGGGGCAAAAGATAAAAGCCCAACTAAAGAAAACTCGCCCCCACTAGAAGATAAAACGGATGATATGAAAGCAGAACAGCAATTAGCTAAGCGGGAAATATTTACAAAAAAGGCAAAGGTTTCTGATGATTTCAAGTATGGAATAATGCCGTATCAGGACAAATCTGGCGCTGATTTAAAACGTAGCGTAATTGGGGGATTTAAAGTCAAAAGAATTGAAGACGAAAGAACAGGGGCTTGTGAAATTACAGTTACCATAACAACCATAAAGGTATATATAATTTCCAGTTCAAATTTTAACCAAACTGAATGACATTTTAGTAGTACAACTATGATATTTTGTTTGGAATTCTCTGTATTTTTAAACACTTTAGCAATAAAAAAATATTTTTAAATTTATCTTTACACAGTTGTACACATATAATCTCTAATGTGACACTGCATGGTCAAAAGTTTTTTTTTTTAAATCTTGTCCAAATAAGATGATATGATTTGGAAATGAAGTCATCATAATTACCAGACTTTAAATTTTGTAAGCCAGACACAGGTTTCATCTCCAAAGACTCATCAGTAGCACTTTGAACAGACTGAATTTGATGATTTAAAATATATACATAAAATTGAGAATGGAAATGGGGAATGTGTCAAAGAGACAACATGTATATATTTATAACTTTGAATATTGAACAGATTAAATATAAAACAAGATAACTATGTTCAATGTAATAAATTGCAGGGTGAAAATGCTAAAGATCGTACACCAAAACTACCTGGTCTGGAGAAAAATGAAGATCCAAGAAGAATAAACCGATTTCCTTTAACAGCAGATCTACTACGAACAAAGATGGTTGATCTCCCAAAGAAGATGGAATGGTATGAAGGTTGGAATTGGTGCGCTAGTGTTTTAAACTTTGAAGCCGAAGAAAGAGACCTATGTGCAAAACCAACCAATTTTACAATAAAAGTCACTGGGAGAGAAGAAGAATGTGTTAAAAGAACTATGTTTAAATGTAGGTATAGATATATACTCCCAAGTCCATCAAGTGGTATATGTATTATCATCTTACAGCTGATTTCCTAATGCTTGCAAAGTAAAACTGTGTTTGTCTTGCTTGCTTTGTTTGTATAATTGTTAATACAAGCTTTGTAAATAAGATTGACATCTTTAAACACTATATATAGGCATTGTTTAACCTGAATATATTATATTTGAATTTAATTGGGTGTTATCCTATGGATTGTACAATATAAAAACCAAGCAAGCAAGCTAACCAAAGTTTTGTTCTACATGCATTAGGAAATTAGCTGTAATATTATCACGGAATTGATTATAATGTGCTGATGTACATGTAGTTACATTGGAAGATTGTGAAAAAAAGATACAGAGAAAATTGAGGGTTAGGTATAGGAAGTTTCTTTTCATCTCTTACACATTAATAATCGTCTTATAAAGAGAGGCAAAAGATACCAAAGGGACATTCAGACTCTAAACATGCTAAATAAACTGACAATGCCAGGGCAAAAATTCCGAAACCAATATAAGACAAAACAACAGTATATTAAACACAAAATAGAAAACCATTGACAGAGTAATACCAACTCCACCAAAAAGTGGTATGTTAATGTAAACAAGAAAAATGTAAGGGGTCCTTCAATGTTTGCTTGATTACCATAAAAACACAGTTTTGCCTGAGCCTTTTTTCACGTCATGCGCATTGAGAATAAAACTTCTCTTTTAACTAGATTTTCTTATTATGAATATACATTTGTAAACAAATTCGTCAGGGCTATTCCAGAAAAAAATGTATGGGGGTGTTGGAAGGCAGTTTTTGTCAGCACCCACTACCCAGACAATTGTATTTGAGAATTATAGTGCATTATAGTGTGAAAAGTTGCTCTGATACCCATCACCCATGTATTATTAATATAATGTGCCTTCCAACCCCCCCATACATTTTTTTTTGGAATAGCCCTCAGTGAATTAGATTGTCAGGTTTTAAAATAACAATCAAGTCAGTACATATAGATGAAGGAAATATTTGTGGACAAAGAACCATTTGTATTGTATAAAGGATGTCCTCTTTTTAATGTGTCCTGTTTCAAATTCATTAATAGAGTATTCAAAAATATGAATAAAATGTGTATGATACATGTATATTGGTTATAAATAGATGTATTTGTAACTTGGAACTATAGTTTAATACAGATGAATTCTCATAAACAAATGAAATTTTATTACAAGAGATCATGCAAGATTTAGGATTTTATAATCTTAAACATTGAAAAACATATTTTGCATACTTTAAAAAAAAGGTGCTTTATAATCTATAAAGAAATATTAAAAAGAGTTTGACTTTTGTCATGTAATTTTATATAGTTTAGCTTTTCTTCTTTTGGTTTTGCAGTGTTATTTTATGAAATTCAATGTTATTTCTTTTGCTTTTGCAGTGTTATTTTAGGTACTTCAATGTTAGTTCTTTTGCTTTTGCAGTGTTATTTTATGTAAAATGTTATTTCTTTTGCTTTTTCAGTGTTATTTTATGTAATTCAACGTAAGTGTCGCCCTTGTCCTGGGTGGAACATGGAAGATGATGATATTGTGGCCTGTATCCTGCCCGATGAATCTACTGAATTTGAGGGAATAACTATATGTATTATTAGAGGATTTAGATTTGAAGAGAGATTAACTGATGAAGAAAAAGCCACTATGCAATCAGTATGTTAATGCATTTAAATTTCCATTGAAATATTGTATTTTTGTCATTCTCACATATTACTACAAGTACTGGTACTTATGTTGAACAGCATAGACACATAGTTAAAGACATATTGCACACAGAATCAAAAATTTGACTATTTTAACATAGGATTTCTAGATTGTTTTATCCTTAAGCTTTCACAAAGAAAAGTCTGAATTTAAAATAGACAGAGTTGCATATCAAACAACTTTGACATGAAATAGTCCTACAATACCACATGAAAAATTTACTATCAAAGAAATTATGCAACTTATATTTTTCAGCTACATTGCTTCAAGTATTGATTTTAAAATAACTGCCAGACACAGTACTCAATTAATGATAATTAAGACGTTCATTGTGTGTCACATCTTGTGAAAATTATTTAAAGATCATACATATAATTGTACAATATTTTTACATTTTAATAAAAATTTGATTTGTTATCTATTCCAGCCTCCAGAAGAATGCATTGCTAAACCTAAAAAAGTAATGATGACCTGGCAGCCATCAAAAGCTAAATCCATATTAAAGGTATGTGAAAGGACAAGAACATTATAAAAAAAAACATGACTTTTTAGTTGTTATATCTGAAAAGTGCATTTCTTTATATTTAATCAAAAGAGAGAAAATTGAAAACATTCAAAATATATGATGCAAAATATACAACTGCAAAGAGTGTTGTAAAAAGGGGAAAAAAAGGATTTTTAATGCCAAATTCCATTCTAACAGAGAAAAGGATGATTTGATGTACTCAAATTTTGTTTTCATAAAAAGATTAAATTAAACATCAATAAGACAGCAACTAAAAATTCAAAGGACAAAAGCAAACCAAAATTAATGTGGATCAGTTTATTTTTGCTACTACAATGTACCAAATTTTGTGTATTGAATAAAAAATGTGTTTTTGTGGAAATGTGATTTAAAAATGAGTGTGCATTTAGTTTGTTTTTACTCCAAGAAATTTAAAGTTTGTATTTTTGATAATTCATAAATTGCAGGCAACAGCATCAAAAGGCAGGGCTGAATTGAAAGAACTTTTATTAAACGTTGGATCTATAGTAAATGTAAGTTTTTAACATAATATATACATGTTTTATTAAAATTTTGTAAGGATAGCAGAGTAATGTCTTCATTCATTTTCCATCAAACATATATATATATATTTGAATAATCTCAAGACAATGAGGTTATATCAAGATGGTATTACTATTACCTAAGTGGACCATACAATCAGTTTTCTCTTTTTGTTTACAACCTATTGAAAGAGTAAGTAAAATCTCTTAGAAGATTTAAAAAAAAAAATGGGTTGTTGAAAATTTGATTATTTGTTTATGTTCTAGCTGCATTATATCCAATGTTGATTAACAAACTATTAAACTGATTCCAGTTGGCCATATTTACTATGGAGGGTATTAATATTCCACCAACAATTTATTTTTTTAATCTGACACTTTTATATATTTAAAGTTATTAAAAACATTTCCACAACAAAGAAAGGCTTGTTTTGTCTTTTTCAGAGAGTTGATGAGATTCCTGATGATTGTTCTCCTCAAAAGTAAGTAGTAAAAAAAGTATACTTTGTGACTTTTTAAAAATCGCACACGAATTTGATATTTTCTATCTGACAAGAGTTATTTCCCTTAATAATAGTGAAAAAAGATAATGTTTGCCAGATGATAAACTTAAAGTTAAAGCCCATACTTTGGGATTTAAAGCATAAAAATTAGTTGAAGGTAAGTTTTTGTTTGGTTGATTCCTCTAAAGAATATCTAAGAACGGGAAACATGGATAAAATTGAGAATGGAAATGGGGAATGTGCCAAAGAGACAACAACCTGACCATAGAAAAAAACAACAGCAGAAAGTCACCAACGAATACCTAGAAGTAGAGGCAGTGTTGAAACATGTATAAAGTTTCATATTCAAGACAGTAGAAGAGCTGGATAATCCATATGTTGTATATGATTCCTTATGGTCTGAAATATATATCTGGCATATGTCTGCTATCCTTGGCCTCATTCTATGGTTTTGTCACTGCATGAATAAAAAGCATATGAATTCTTTTTCATGAATTTTCTGATTATTATTTTAATGATGGGTCATTCTTAATATTTGATGTAAAGAATGGTTGGACCTCATTTTCATTAATCTTTTCAAAGACTGAGCATTTAATTCAGACACAATCACTAAAGCAGGTGGGACTGTTCAGATGGTGCACTCCTATTTTAAGTTTTGCTTAGAAAAAGTTAAAAAAAACAACAACAAAAAAACAAAAACAAAGACAAAAAAAAACAAAAAAAACAAGAGTGCACCATCTGACAATCTGAATGAAATTAAAATTGCTTTCATTGTTTACTTGATTTGAAAGCTTGTGAAAAGGTATACCAAGAAAAATGACAAAATGTGGCTGTTATAACATTTTTGATTGAATCAAAATGCATTTTTTATTTAGCTTACTTTTTTTAACAGGAGACGTCAACTTGAATTAAAAATACAAAAACAAATGACAGTTCTTAAAGCTAGACCACCAGTGAGTAATATTTATTGTTGGATGACAGTTATTGTATTGTCAATTATTTCAGATACAATATATTTAATAGTGAATTAACCTCAATGGGTTTTTTTTTTTTAATGATTAGGCAAATTTTACATCATCAACTTCCAACACACAAAAAAGAGGTAACAATTTCAGCACTAATGAACCAGATGATTTCAAGAGAACAATCCTGTATATATTGAGATTATTGAATGTATATAGAATATTCTAAATAAAACCATGTCCATGATTATGCTATACAGAAACATAACCAAAAAAAAGTTTAAAATTAAAGACATAATTAATTTATATATATTTAAGTTGTATGTGATTAAGATGCTTGAAATATTGTTTTTAAATATTGATATTTTTTTTGGAATTAAAAGAATTTTAAGTATCTTTTTACCAATATCAATAATTCACAAGATTAAATCATATGTTAAAGATTTAATTATTATTAAATGTACTGTTTGAATTTCATTGATTTTGTTATTATCTTTTTTATGTAACATTTTATGTTTATGATATAAGATGAATTGCAATATTTGATGAATTCTATTACAGAAAAAGATAGATGAAGGACCTATGTATAAACAGATGAAACAAAATCCAGATACGTTTGAATTATTTATTATGTCTGATGGTGATAGAGGTAGGATATTTTGAAATTTTTGGGTGATTTATGTCCCTTAGCAATCTACTGCTATGGATTCATTGTTATTCTTTGGATACCTATTTTCTTGGGTAAAGATGAACCACAAATTCAAATGTTCAACGAATTACAAATTTATATAAATTTTCAATTTTAGAAATCAGCAAAACAATGAAATCAAATATCCACAAAATGCAAGTTGTCCTTAATCCAATAAAAGTAGATGCCCATAAAACTAAATGAATCCACAGTAGCACATTTTATATATAATTGCGTTGTAAGTGCTCTCAAATATACAATTCTTTCAAGATGTTTCTGAAATTTATTTTAAAGGTTTATGTCGGCAATGTCTCTGAGAAGTAAAAAAAAAATGTTTTGATAAAAATATATTTAATATGGATATTTTAATTTATTCAAAAATTGTATTGTAAACACTCTCACATCTACATTTTTAGTCTTGATTGTCATGTGAAGTTCATATCTTAAGATAATATCTGCAATATCTTGGTTGAGTTAAAAAAAATTATCAGCATTGATCTGTTATATTTACAGAAGTAATGTTTCTTTAAAATGTTATTTACATTAAAAGTTCAGTGTAAGAGCCTTCACTGTTCAATGTTCAAACTTCCATTTCATGTTGTATTTCACATAGTTTTTATCGATGTCTGATATCAGCAAAGTCTTGGAACAGTTCCAAGAGAGCATTTACTCATGTGTAAAACATTAAAACTTGCATAAGATATCCTTTTCATTTGGGTGTCTTAGTGGCTCATCTATCATTATCTGTCGCTATGATTATTTTTTGTTTTCATATTTTGTTATATAGATGGCTCAATATCTTTAATTGTTTTTACATAGGCGGTAATGGTAACGTTTTTTCCTGTAGCTCAGTCCATATCGTAAACTTGGATATGTATGATAGCTCGTTTCGAAGCTGTGACATTTTCACATATGTGGTTAAATTTTCGGGGTACGAAGTGAGATTACTTTTTCCGTAAATTAGCAAACCCTGAACATCCTTTTGTGATGCGGTTCCTTGTGGTAAAATATCCCCTTTTTAACACAATAAGTTCTTTGAAAATTTAATACTTTGAACACATTCAATAGCTCCATAGTTTTTACACATTTATTCTATGTTCCTCTACTTTCCTAATCACCACAAATAATTAAGTTCAGTCATTTGTTAAAAATAGAAACATGTCCAATATCACTACACAGAGATTTTTTCTTTACACGTGACTTTTGAGTTCCTCATTTCGAGGCGCATTAGGGATGTTGTCCCAGATATAGAAAGATGTGGTAGGAGTGCCAAGGAGACAACTCTCCATCCAAGTAACAATTTATAAAAGTAAACCATTATAGGTCAAGGTACGGCCTTCAACACTGAGCCTTGGCTCACACCGACCAGCAAGCTATAAAGGGCCCCAAAAATACTAGTGTAAAACCATTCAAATGGAAAAACCAACAGTCTTATCTATATAAAAAACAAATAATGAGACACACTTATGAACCTCATATACAGACAACAACTACTGAACATCAGATTGCTACCTAAGGACAGGTGCAAACATTATGAATGTTTGATTAATTCTATTATTATTAATTTCAGTTGACGAATTAGAAGCCATTGGTATGATGGCTGTAGATGTCGATATTGATGAAGAAAACCTTGGCGATTTTTGTGAAGATTGTGGCCAAGCTTCACAAGCATGCATGTGTGTGGATCACACAGGGAAAAAGAAACAACTACCAGAATGTAACTGTGTCAACTGTCTCAAAGAAATATGCGTAGGTGCCTTGGCGGGAGATTTTGATCACATTCTTGCTAAAGATGGCATTATTAAAGAAAATGGAAAATATGTAGCTAAAACACCCGAGCAAATAGAAGCTGATTTACAGAATGAAAGAAAAAATGTTGAGAAAGTTCTTGGCAATTTTGAAAAACGGGTTGCCATTAAGCAAAAAGCAGACGGCGCTGATAGAGTAATCACGAAGAAAGTTGCTCAGTCTATTCCTCAACCAAAAGTCATTAAAATTGACAAAAGTGCAAGTATTGAACAAACAATAGAGGAAATTAAAATTCAGACTACTATTTTTAGAAACCAATCATCAAACCATTCAGAAAAAGGAGGTAATAGGCCACATATTGAGGTCCAACGGTCCTTTTTAAATAAAAAGAGGATAGCAGAAAATAAAAAAAATAAGTCTCCGGTAAAGGAGGATAGTGATGTAGTGTACGAAATTAGACGTGATAGAATCAAAGAATTAGAAATGGAACGGGCTGCTCTGCGAAAAATGGTCTTGGATGAAAAAGAGAAAGAAGAGGCTGAAAAGAGAGCTTCAAAAGACAAACGAAGGAAGGAAATTGAATCAAACATAGAAAAGCTAGCCATAAAGGATGGGGAGGACAAAAGTCCTAAGAAGAAAGATATTAATGCAAAGGGAGATAATCTTAGTATGAAAAATGAACTTGTCAAAAAATCTGATGAAAGTAAGAAATTAGAGATGGATAAACCTAAGACTGATCCTAAATCAGAGAAGCAGAAGATTGAAATAGAAATAAAAATTCCGCTTAAAGATTCTGAATTGCCTTTTCAAAACAGTTTCGAATTGAATGAAAAATTTGTTAAAGAAAACCCAGATTTGTTGAGGCGCATACTAGAAGCACTTGATAATGCAGAAAATATACATGCGATTAATATGTTAACTGATGATGCAAAAGTTTGTGTTGGAAGTCTTCGAAGCCATAGTAACATTGGAGAAAAACTAATCCAGGCAGGAGCCATAATGGGTCATGGGGTCATTGAACATGGGCCGATAATTCCCGATAAACCAAAAGAGAAAAAAAAGGTCAAGTCTTGTGACCACCGCCATCTTTGTCGAACATGTGATCATGACATTCATCCTAAGGATACAGAAAAGGAAAAAGATGAAGAAGTAAAAGCAATTATCAGGAAGGGAAACAAAAAGTCAACCATAGAACAGCATAATTTAACTGCCACCAAGAAAAATTATAATCCTTCTTCGGGAACTCAAAGAAAGAATGAAACTAAAGCATTACCAGTAAATATAAGTAAAGAGAATGGGAAGCTTTTTATATCTCAAAAAACAGGCCAGGTTGCATCATCGAACATAAAAGAGAAGGATACTAAATCTACTGATTCACAAAATGAATACAAATCAAAACCAGGTATAACAGAGACTAAAAATGATCTGACAGTTGCAGAAACTGATAAGTCTTTTTCATCAAATATGAAAGAGACTGAAAAAACATTTAATATTATTAAACAGACATCTAAAACAGCAGGCGAAAAACCTAACCTTATAGCTCAAATCATTGAAGAAGCGGAGGAGAAAATCGTCTTTGAAAAATATGATGGCATGAGAGCTGATATCATACTGACAGGGGAACCCCAGTGTCCTTGTCAGGTCAAGGCCAAGGAATTGATGAAAGCTAAGTTGAAGAAGAGAAATCAGATGCCAAAAGAACCAACAACAACCCTGAAGAAAGAACTGAGCCATAGATTGCATTGTCCAGAGCAGCTGTCAGTGAGGGAGGAAAAACCATCTCTGACGGCTGCAAGACCTCCATGTTTGGCCAATGATCCTACAGTTGATATCAATGAAATTATAGAAGAGCAGCTCATTGATTCGTTCAACATTAAAAGATTAGTCAAAGTTGGTATGAAAATATCACAAAATGCCGTTACTCAGACAAATTCAGACAGCGATGGAGTGAAACCTTTAGGATTCAAAGAGAAAACAATCACACCAAAACCATGGACGGAAGATAGAAGTAAATGTGTCGTAAAAGAAGAATCTGATTTTCAGCGGTATTTAAAATTTATGCAATATAAACAACAGAAAGGAACTGAAATTGGTGTCCAGGCTGGTGAGGGATTGAAAGAAGAAAAGAATGAGGAAAAAGCAGCAAAGGATGGAAAAATGATGGAGAAAGATCAGAAATCTGTGACGTTGGATGTTGGTGAAAGCGAAACAATTAAGAGAGCAGGGTCTCCGGAGAAAAATGGTATTAGAAAATGTGCTAACTGTGACATCACTGAACCTGCTCCTAAAGCATATATGAAATGTCAAAAGTAAGTAGTTGATCTAAGAGATGAAAAGTTTAAAGAAAGTATTTTAAAAAGCATGAAAAAATGATTTTGGTGTGTAATTTTTTGAAAAATTATCTCTTCTGCAACATGTAAGGACTTTTAAGATTTGTTTGACACTTATGACTGTTTTACAGATACTTTGAAATACAAGTAGGCATATGTGTTAGTTTTTGTTTGGGGGTTGCCTTGTTTTCAAATGTGGAAATATGATCAAGAGAGAATGTTTTTTTTCTTTTCAAATTGATAGTAGATAAATAGTTTAAACTTAATGATGTCAACAACAAAAGTATGAATTACTTACAATATTGAAATATAAAAATGCTATGATTTTAGTATTTCAACCAAATCTACATATAAATTTTGTTTTTTGTATGTCAATGATATATATATATATATATATATATGTATCATGGAAGAAAATCATTTTTGCTAAATTGCACAGTGAAGTTTTAAAAATAGTTTTTTTTTCAAGTTGTGTCTAAATTTATCAGAAATCAAATTAATAGAAGTTTAAGATTAAAAAAAAGCTGATAGATTATCAATAGATTTTACTGAGTTGTAGTTTTGATATTTTATTTCTTTTCACAGATGCAAGTTGGAAGGTATTGCTAATGCCAGATATTACTGTGGAAGAGAATGCCAAGGTATTTATCCTATATTTTCACAACACATCGTGCAATCTTATTTTTAACCGGATTTTTGAGACAAAAATGTCGGTTATTGATTTGGGGATGTACAGCGGGCGGCCGAGCGGTTGGTCTGGCAGCAACCAAATGTTGTCCTTGCATTTACTCATAAATCGTTCAACCAAAGCTTTTAAAATTTGAAAACAAAATGAAGGTCAAGTTCAATAATGACAATTTTGACTTTTACCGTTTAGGAGTTATGGTTCTTGAAAGATTGAAAAATGGTATTTCCTGTTGTGTCTGTGCATTTACACATGAACTGTTCAACCAAAGCTTCCCAAATTTTATTGTGTTGTTACTGATGACAAAATGGAGGTCAAGTTCAATGATGACTATTTTGACTTTTATACTGTTCAGGAGTTATGGTTCTTGAAAGATTGAAAAATGGCTTTTCCAGTCGTGTCTGTGCATCTACTCATGAACTGTTCAACCAAAGCTTTTCAAATTTTAATATGTTGTTACTGATGACAAAATGGAGGTCAAGTTAAATAATGTTGATTTTGACTTTTACCGTTCAGGAGTCCTGGTTCTTGAAAGATCGAAAAATGGCTTTTCCATTCATGTTGTTGCATTTACTCATGAACCATCCAACCTTAGCTTTTCAAATTTTAATATGTTGATACTGATGACAAAATGGAGGTCAAATTTGATATTGACAATTTTCACTTTCACCGTTCATCAATTATGGTTCTTGTGATATTGGCATGACACAAATAAATGTTAATAAATCCGGTTTGCTGTCGTTGTGACAGCCTCTTGTTACAATGAATGTTTCATTTAAGAAACATCATATTTTTTTAGTACTTGATGAAATCGGGGTCCAAAATTAAACTTTGTTTGATTTCAACAAAAATTGAATCCTTGGGGTTCTTTGATATGCTGAATCTAAACATGTACTTATAATTTTTATTATGGGCACAGTTTTCAAGTTGGTCCAAATTGGGGTCCAAAATTAAACTTTGTTTTATCAACAAAAATTGAATTCTTGGGGTTCTTTGATATGCTGAATCTAAACCTGTATTTAAATTTTTGATTATAGGCCCAGTTTTCAAGTTGGTCCAAATTGTGGTCCAAAATTAAACTGTTTGATTTCAACAAAAATTGTATATATGGGGTTCTTTTATATATGCTTATTCTAACCATGTATTTAGTATTTTGATGTTTGGGTCCTGTTATCAGATTGGTCCACATTGAGGTCTAAAGGGTCCAAAATTGAACTTTATTTGATTTCATCAAAAATTGAATTCTTGGGGTTCTTTGATATGCTGAATCTAACCATGTATTTAGATTTTGGATATTGGACCATAATAGGTAATGTCCGATTTAGAATTTAAAGTTTTAAAGTTTAAGTTCTTAGACCACATTCATTCTGTGTCAGAAACCTATGTTGTGTCAACTATTTAATCACAATCCAAATTCAGAGCTGTATCAAGCTTGAATGTTGTGTCCATACTTGCCCCAACTGTTCAGGGTTCAAACTCTGCGGTCGTATAAAGCTGTGTCCTGCGGAGCATCTGGTTGAATTAGTAAGCAAATTTTTCAGTTGCTTTGCAATATATGAAATATTTTATTTTGCTCAAATTTGCTTCATCTGATAAAACTGATCAATCAGAAAAGTACAAGTACAAAATCTAAATTAGCATTATGTACTGTTTCTGCAAGGCACATTATTCATTAAATACATTGTTTTTTCCTTTAATATATAGAATTACCAGATCAATTCTCAAAGTTCTTCATTTAAATGAAGAATTTTAACATGTTTAAAAGGTTACATGTAACTATATATTACACATAGAATTACTAGATCAATTCTCAAAGTTCTTCATTTTAATGAAGAATTTTAACATGTTTAAAGGTTACATGTAACTATATTTTACACAAGTACTATACATTCAGAAATTATTGCAAGGTATTTAATAAATGTGAATAACACAACTAAGTGAGTATTGCAATGATTAGGACTCTCAGTTTGATTTTTGATAGATAGATAGATATATATCTTTAGGCATATTTTCCTGAAATCACAATAATTGATATCACATTTTTACCAATTTTTTAAAAATTGCAAAAATATATCAAACTCATTTCTGAATCAACAGTATTTTATTCAGTTAGTTATTTTTCCAATGCTAGATTATATAGTCTAGCTTTATATTTATTTTGAAACTTATTTGTTGGGTCTTAATGACATCTCCTTTTCTCAGTTATTTGTTTTTATACAATGACTGATTGTTTATTGTATAAAAATAAGAAGATGTGGTATGAGACCACTTTCCATCAAAGACCAAATAGCTTAGCAGGTAGCAACTATAGGTCACATACCAGGTATTCAGACATTAGAATAATAATAAACTTTTTATTTCTTGCAGTTAAAGATTGGGGCAAAAGACACAAGAAGGAACACAAAGAAAATTTGTTAATTTAAGATGCAAGATTTTTTGATTTTTTTTTTTACTAATAATGCCTTTTTTTTCAATGTGTAAATTTATTTTGTTGAAGTTTGAAAACTTTATTTATGAATTTCTTCATTCCATACATGCCTTATAAATGAATGAATAAAGAAAAGTATTTGTAACCAATATTTCATTCTGCTGCTTGCATGTGATGATTTTTTACTGATTGTTATTGTAATAGATTACATTTTAAATTTGCTGCAAAAGCTTTTCTGTTGGTTAAGGCCATAAGATTTTTTCTTATATTTGTAGTATGCTTTTTCATAAATGTTTGCTCATATATCTGTATTTATTCATGTTTTTGAATTAACAAATTGTACAACAAAATTTGGTAGTTTTATGCAAATGTTTCATATTTCATGATATTTAACATATTGTGCCATAAGTTGGTTTTATAGTAGTCACATGATAATACGTCAAACCATTTAGGTTTTTATGCTTATCATCAATAGGTTTAGATTTTCGCTTATTTTTGCTTATGTATAACTAATTTGGATCATTATTTAATTTTTTCAATTGATATTGTGTTTTTTAACCCGATTTTCGACTAAAATATTGGTTATTGATTTGGAGATACAAGGCGGGCGGCAGCCAAATGTTGTCCGTGTATTTACTCTTGAATCTGTAGGATCTGTTAACCATTTCTGTCGATATACCACATAATTAACCATGGAACTTCTATTTTTCCTTTGTCAACTTATATGCTTTATGTGGAGAATAAATCTGCTGACTTGAGTGTTTGCTTGTTAAGAAATACTTAAAATCTGCGTGTTTTAATATCCTGCATCTTTCAATGTGTTAGGGTGCTAAAAACAGCATTATCAAGTTATTTTATAATTGACAATCACATTTTGAAATAGTTTTAGAACAAGACAAAAGCAAAAGGAAGCACTATGTGAAAAATATGGTGATTTTCCAGTTTTAAGAGTTAACCATTGAAATAAACAGGGCACTAGTGTCATAACCAAAAACTGGAGAAAAAATTATTTAATTATTTTCAGAATAAGCATCAAGAAAGGATGCCTTTTTTTTATAATGCATGGCATTGGGCCCTCAGATATTTTTGCTTTGTTTTTCAAAACAAATATTGTTTGATATTTTCATTGTTTGTTATTAGTTGTATTGTTTAGTGTGTTGAGTTAATTACCGTATCCATATATATATATATATATATTTAACCAGATTTACATATTATTGATAATACAAGTATTTGTCATTTGTAATTATTTGAGGTAAAAATTTGAATATGTATGGGTGTAAAAAGTTATATGAATTTTTTATTTATTGATTTATTTAATTTCATGGTCTTATTGAAATGAGAAGCAGTAACCTATTTAGAATTTTGCACATCCAATTAAACAATTGCTTTGGGATTAGATATTATTCATTTGATACTTGAAAATTGGAAAGATTTAACTAGGTTACCAAACACCATGACTTAAATTAATTTGGGTCCTTTAATTTTCACACAAGATTTTGTCTAAATATTTACTTTGACCCTTCAAACAAAAATATGAATACTTCAGAAAAATTGAACCACAATCTTGTCAGAAAAATTTCATTGGATATATAGCAGTTTGACAAACATGAATTTTGATCACCGATAAGCTTAACTTTTCCTTAACAAAAAAAGAGTTATCTCCCTGTAGTTGTTATGTACAACTTAAAAAGTACACTAGCTAATGGCATCAAACCTTTTAAGGAACAAAATTTGCATTCCTTTCTTAACTGTAAGGGGATGTTAACTGCTGAAGATGAAAATCACGTCATTTTCAACTATCTATGTTTTTCCATAGAAAAAGTGTCATACATCTTAATAGGTTTACTTCCACACCATTTGGACTCTGGTTGAGGGTTGTCTCATGGGAATCATACCACATCATATTTTTTTATTATTAAAAATATATTATGTCCAGATTCCTTTTTGAATATGTGGAATTTTTCTTCATTTGTCTGTCGGAGAAATATAAAAGAAGTCAGAAGTACATTTGAGACATCTTTTTTTATATATTTAGAAATATAATGCTTACTTGGCAAAAATTATCGAAGTATTTTACATTGTAAAGACTGAGGGGTTAAAAAATATTAAGTAAAAGTTTAAAATATGTGTCAAAACATACTTAGAATGGCTTGAACTAACATTATTTTCCCAATGTATAAGATTTATTGTTAACACTTAAAATCTGGGAGTGCGATTATGTCAGAGGACTTTTTTTCCAATTTGAGATCATCATTTTCTATAGCTACAGGTTTTTATGTATATTTAAGTCAAGTGTATTTGTAATCCAAAGATAATTTTCTTCATTGGATTCTAGGTCAAGTTACATAATCATTTCTTATTCTGTGTTGTTAAGCAGATTGACTTGTGTGCAGGCACACATGAGATTGATGATACTGTTTAAGATAAATCCAGAAATGTTTTATTTACATCAAATAAAATTTCATTGTTTTTATTTTTCCGTTTTTGTTCCTTTGTTTTCATTTTTTTATTAATATAAATGACCATTAGTATTGTATACATACACTTTTTTTTGTGCTAGGAGAAATATGAAAAATTATTTAAACAAGCAGTAGAAACAAGGAGGTATGCTAGCTTTTATTTTCTATGATTTTGCCGTTGATTAACTTTATAAATCATAACCGTAAAATGATTTCCTTTTATATATTCCACATTGCTATATATAGATTTATGTACTCTAAAGGTACTGAACTTCGAATGCCAATAGAATTGTCTGACAGATAACCAATTCGCCGTTTCAGAATCTAATGCATCCTGGGTAATATTTTCAAAAGCGTACACCAAAGCATTTTAATTGGTTTAAAACGTTATAAACAATGGAAATTCAACCAATGACGTAACGTTATTTTCACTTTGGGGTACGAACAATGAAATTACCCATGATGCTTTAGATTCTGAAACGGCCAATTGGCTTTCTGTTATTTGTTCAATGCTGTCAATGCATAATATAATAATGCATGATGTTTCATATACATGTAATATGCATATTTCCGTACGGTGACTTATAGTTGTTAATGTCTGTGTCATTTTGGTCTTTTGTGGATAGTTGTCTCATAAGCAATCATACCACATCTTCTTTTTTATATTATACTTTCCACATGTTAAGTAGTAGAAAGTATTTTAAATACACAAATTGTAGATATAAATGAAAATTATACACATTCTTATACAAAACAAATTACATTGTTTTTTCTTTTACTTAAGTTAAGGTCTTTTGTTTTCGTGGGATTTTGCTTATTGGAGGCAGCCAGGAAGGCTTGCCTCTTTCAGCAAGAAAAATGTACTGTTCTACCAAGTTTTTGTACTGCTGACCGCTTATAATGCATTTCTATTTTAAACTTTTAAAAGATTATTTTCTACATCAATCATTTGTCCTTTTTCAATAAATGATTATGAAACATGATTTGGCTTGTGTTTTGAGCATTTTTTGTTGGTAGTATTTGATATAAAGATTTTAATAGTTATAAAGAGTAAGTTTGATCATTTTATTTGCTTTGGTTTGAATGATAATAATAAACATATTCTATAAATTAAACTAGTTTTCTTTTAAATAGTTTTGGAAAACATTTTCAGATGAGTGAAATATAACTTGAGATATGTACCAAAGTGAGAAATACTAGTGAATTTGTCCATAGGTGTGTTGCTTACTACTATACTGGTCTTGTGTCCATGCTGGCCATTTGTGTATATTGTTGGTTTAATCCATAGCTTGATCCTACCAAGCTTTACAATTGATATGTTATGCTTCTGCACTATAAAGTATGCAACATTAAGGAGTAATAGCTGACTGTCAGAAAAAATATATCTTGTAAGGGTGACAAAAAAAAAATCTTGATTGCTTTAACCTTTAAGCTAGCACAAGCTGTAGGAGGACCCACCAGTGACTGGTAAAAAATCTGACTTGGAAAGAAATGTTCAAAATGTTTAGCTCTACCAAATATCCTTAACTCAAAACTGTTTTGGGTCTTCTTACAGGAGTAATTGTCCTTAAATGACAAATTCTACCATCTATATCATTTTTGCGTTCTATCAAGAGAACTAAAATAGATACAGTGAAACTTTAAGGAGGTAGACCTTGGTTAAGGGAAATAACTCTTAAAATCATCAGTACGTTTGTGTCAGCCATTTTCATAAATATGTTCTAAGCTTCTAGGATACATAGATTATTTCCAATCTGTTTCAGGTAAATGCTTAAAACTCATTGACGAAACTTGACTTTTACAAACGCATAACTGATTTAAAGAGTTATCTCCCTGAACCAAGGTTTACTCCCTTAAGTTCCAAAAATGATCAGCAAGACAAGATCTCCAAACAAGTCTTATGGTGGAAGTTGTCAGAAGACTGCTTATAAGAGTAGTTTGCCCTTTGATTATGATTATGATTTTTTTTTGCCTTTATATCTAAAAAAATCACAAAAGAAACTTTAATTAGCAAACAGTATCAGCAAATAAGTCAAATTTTGCTGATACAGTTAGTATAATCTTTATAGAAGTGATTGTCCTTAAATAAGATTTTTTTTTAACCTTTTCTGATTTGAGCAAAAAGTAAAGATGAGAGAGAGAAACAAAACGGACAAAACAAAACCTAGGAGAGCAACACCGGCTCTTTATACCCCCCCTGGTGTTTTTTTTGCAAAATCTTTAGGGTGCTATAAACAGTTTCGTACTAAAAACTAGGGGTATTTCCCCAGTGAGATTTACATACTGATGGAATTCCCTGCTATTTATATACCACTAAATGAAAAAGTTGATTGTTTTTTATGTTCAATGTGAAAAACATATATTGAAGTTCAATTAAAATGCCACTTTTGTCAAGATTTAAAAAAAAAAAAATGTTTTTGTGACTTCCTACTATATGGGAGGCAACTCCATAAACAGCTGATTTTCACCTGTTGCAAAAAGCACTTTGATTTGTCAGGTAAGATAGCTCCTTTCGGAGCAGGCGAACGTAGGCTGAAACTACATTTTCTTAAATCAGCCGGATAAGCTCTTCGAAATGCATATTATAAGAAATCTCAAATATATGCACAGGTTACTGATCCGTGTGTCCAAAGGTGGTCTGTTTTTAAGGTTTTTTAGGGGGAAAATGCCTAATTTCCAGCTGATAACTTGTACCAATTTGCATGTTTAAACAAGAGATGTTGGATTTTTTTTTATTTATTCAGAAAGTTCATAGAATTATCTTTCCATTGATGTATAGATATCTATATAACTATGAATATCTGACTTCTGCATGATGGGTCCACTATTACATGCCCTGTTACAGAATGACGTCACGTAAAAAACTGTTGATTGCACCCTTACTAGAGAGAAATTGTAGAGCAAAGGTGTTCAGCAAATTATGATCTAAAAAAACAATAAACTTGGCCTAGATTGTCAATGGACAATGGACCACCCATAGGAGTTACCCTTGAAAGATGGTTTAGCCAAATTGAAGGAAAATATGTATATTAAAATTTCATAATTTATTACCAGGTAAGCTACTCCGGATCTTGTTCATCTTTTACAATTTAAGGTCATGTTTGACCAAAAGTGAACCTGGAAGTCTCCACCATAGTCCACAGAACAAATGCTGGAAACCCTCATTTATCCATAGTCTGTTTTTATTTTATACTCTTCATATTTGCCAGCAGATGTCAAATGGTGCATTTCATTTCATTTACACACAAAAACTCATGTTTATGCACATCTTTTCATTATTAAACTTCTGTACATATACTTTTTTCTGAAGAAAAATCGTTAATTTGTCCACATTTAGAAGAAGTTTACCCTTTTTTCATTGCCTGATTCCAGGTAGCAATTCGCCGACACATTTTTCGTATTCAAAGTGACCTTAGCGTGATCATTCTCGTAAAAATCTGCTGATCCCAAAGCGCATGGATTTGTCACTGAAATAAACTATTATCTGATTGAACATGTTATACACGTCCTCAGTTTCCATGCTTCTTTGTTGATTGTTTACTATAAGGTGAAAATCTGTAAACTACGGCTTCAAAACACGACAATTAATGAGCTGTCATATTTTCACTTCATAACAGACATAGAGAAGAAAAAATGATTATACGATATTTTTGAGTAAAAAATGATAAAATCATAAACAGAAGACTAAGTTTATGATATATACATGCATTGGTTCAAAAATTGGATAAACATTATTTTTCACCTGTCACTCGTTTCATATGACTTTTAAGAATCAAGAAAATGCAGAAGAATTAAGTCAACCACAATCCAGTTTTCCTCAGTATGTTTTATTTCTTTTATTCAATGATCACTTTTCTTCCTTTTTCTGAATGCCTAATACAGTGGAAAGGTTACAATAAGTTGTCCTAAGTATTATTTAGTGCACGTAATGTGATAAAAATTGATTCTAAATCTGACAGTTAAGGACACAAAACTCTGGCAAGACAAACCAGACAGTTTTATAAAACTCAAAAGGGGACATAACTACTTTTACCAATTCCAACAACAATCTAAAGTCTTAAGTAAATCGATCCAACAAAACTTGATGTGTAAAGAAATGCCTTTCTCGTGAAGGATAAAGTCCACTAATTGACTCTGGAAGGACACGGTCCGAAATAATTTCAAAATCGAAAGAGAATCTTCTTTAAACGAATCAAATATTCTATACAAGTTTCAGTAAATTTTATCAAAGAATTCCTAAGCTTTTATAAAAGTAATAAAAATCGGGCATCATTTCACTGTCCAAGGTAAGATGATGATTTCAGTGCCCACAAACACGCTTGATCCCGTCCCATTTTGTATGTGCCTGTTCCAAGTCAGGAGCCTGCAATACGGTGATTGTCGTTGGTCTCTGATCTAGTTTTACATTTTGTCATTTCAGTTTCTTTCGGTTAGTCAGCTGTTTTATTTCTAATCATTTCACATCGTATAGTTAGGGAAGTTTTGCTGACACACGATTCTAGCTCAATTTTCAGACGACTCGTATATATTACATTTTCGTATGGTCCGGTTAGAAAAATCATTTTTGACTATTAAGCTAGTGATTTATTTAGGTTACTTAATTAAATGATGGTTGAAAAGTGTTTTTAACTAAAAAAAAACAACATTCGTTTATCTAATAATTGTCGGAGTCGACAGCAACTGTAATTAAATAAAAATAACCATGAGGCCCGTTATAAAAGCTGATTTTTTAAATTACGTTTGCATTTTTTGTGTTAATTTATTCATAGTCAGAAATAACCCGAAATATCTATATATGATCTTTCAGTATACGATTAATAATCCGTATCCGCTTTTGCAAAATATTAATCCTGAATAGATCTTGATTTCATTAATATACGAAAGTAAACAAATATACTTAACAGTATAAAGTAAGCACCATATCTGCAAACAAGACTAAAATAAAGTTCCTTTACATTGGCCTCCTTTATTTTCAGCTATTTTTCTCTTTTCTACGAATGATAACATAAAATTTAAATAAAATTTAGGCAGAAAAAATGAGTTCGTCAAGCTTTTTTTTCGGACGATCAATGCATTTTAAATGGAGACGTGTAGATGGAATCCCCTTTGTCATGGGTTAGGACCTCTTTTTTTTTGTAAATGGCTGGATCCGCCCGCCCTGTATATATATAGCTTCCTTTCAGTTATATGTGTCAATCAATTTCAAGAAGAAACTAAAAGGTGAGTACTGATTTTACCTTTTGGCGTGAGAACATCACAATACCCAGCGTGAAAAATCTCAAGTAGCTACAACTATTAGAATTACGCAAAAAGCCTGTCACACAAGTCCAACAACCCCTTTCTATATATGGCACGCCGTTTTTATATTTATTCAAATTTGAAGATATCTTATTTATTTAACAAGATATCTTATTAAGTATTTAGATATCTTTAATTTTTATAAGATATCTTATTTAAATTGAAAGTATATAAGATATCTTACTTCTTTATAAAGATATCTTTTAAATACATACTTTATAAGATATCTTATTAATTAATAGAGATATCTTATTAACTTATGGAGATATCTTATATATTAAATAAGATATCTTTATAACCAAAAATAAGATATCTCTATAAGTTAATAAGATATCTCTAAAAGTTTATAAGATATCTCTATTAGTTTATAAGATATCTTTTAAATACATACTTTATAAGATATCTTATTAATTAATAGAGATATCTTATAAACTAATAGAGATATCTTATTAATGAATAGAGATATCTTATAAACTACATTTGATAGTACGGAAGCCTGGAGCTGCCTTGTATTATTGTTTATAACTAAACCATATATGATAATCATCGCGATAATGTTTTGAATATTGCAATACGACGCCTTATTTATCGCAATATTTCGCTATATTTAACAACAAGGCACTTTATTTAGCGCAATGATTGTTTATATTTAACAGTAAGAAGACTTAATTATCGCAAGAATTTGCTTTATGTAATAAGACGACTTATTTATCGCAATAGTTTCGCTATATCTAACAACAAGGCACCATATTTAGAGCAATGCATTGCTATATTTGAAAAGAAGAAGCCTTACTTATCGTTATTATTTGCTATAAATAACAAGACGCCTTATTTATCGCAATATTTCGCTATATCTAACAACAAGACAATTTAGTTATCGCAATGATTTGATCTAGACACCTTATATATCGACAATCTAACAAGACGACTTAGTTATCGCAAGATTTTGATTATAATATATATTCCCACACTTCAGACTGTCTATCAACTCCTGTGTACATTAACCTCAATTTCAAATATAGAGATATTGTCTTCTATGACATGCGATGTTCAGTACTTCAATACTTTGAATAAAATCTGTCATTGTATATCATGGATCTATATGCAAGTATACAACGTATACCAGACATTCCTTAGATTGATTTTTTTTCTCCCTCTCTCTCTCTTTTTTTTTTATAAATCCCTTGTATCATGTATCTGTATGTATTGGCACAAGCCAGGAACCTGTAGTGGTTGTCGGTGGTTCATGTCTCGACCCACAGTTAATATTTTGTAAATGTTTTTTTATGTTTAATTTGGCCAGTTGTTTGTGTGTAAATTGTTTCCCACTTTTCATGTCAAGCCTTTTATAGACGACTAGTCACTTTACTGTATCGTGTTTTGCCATAATGATTGTGAAAGTTTCCTTTTATTGTTTGAATCCACTCTATATTTAAATTAACATATACATGTATCACATCTCTTTGTTTTTAAATTATAAATCTGACTTTTAAAGTCTTGTTTTCCTGAACAAGCATGACATATTTTTGACTGGGGGTTAAATTTTGAAACAAACAGTCAATCAAATTACACTTTTGTTAATAAAGAGGAAAACCATTTTAAATTTATTCATTTGTTAGGTTGGAAGAAAGGAGATTTCATATATGGTTGCCTTGTAAGAGCTGAAAAATAGACATAATAAACTAGAGGCTCTCAAGAGCCTGTGTCGCTCACCTTGGTCTATGTGCATATTAAACAATGGACACAGATAAATGCATGACAAAATTGTTGGTTTGTTGATGGTGATGTTTTTGTAGATCTTACTTTATTGAACATTTGTGTGCTACAATTATCTCTATCTATAATGAACTTGGCCCAGTAATAACATTGGAAGATATTTTGTAAAAATTTACAAAAAAATATGAAAATTGATAAAAATTGACTATAAAGAGCAGAAAGATCTTCACCTGATAAACAATTTAACTCTCTGGTTTCAGAGATATAAGCCAAAATATACATTTTACCCCTATGCTCTATTTTTATCCATGGCGGCCATCTTGGTTGTTTGGCTGGGTCATTGGACACATTTTTTAAACAAGATACCCTTATGATGATTGTGACCTAGTTTGGTTAAATTTGGCCTAGTAGTTTCAGAGGAGAAGATTTTTGTAAAAGTTTTCGGACGACGGACGACGCCAACTGATAAGAAAAGCTCACTTGGCTCTGTGGGCCAGGTGAGCTAAAAAGGAAGAGGCGGAAGACATTTGTCTTCCAAGAACTGCTTGCAGCGAAAAGAACTAAAGAAGGAAAAAAATATCAAGAATTCAAGAATTCAATTATTGGTTCCGCATGAATGCACACGGGTTTTAAGGGGATTATGAGAGGTGACCTTAGGTGACACCCTTCGCTCAAAAACAAGATAAAAGTCAATGGGGGGCGCTAGAAGTACATGTTTGCCTAAACCACCAGGCTATTCTACTAACACATTTATGCAGTCTGTATATATGGTGTCTGTGGTTATAAGATGTTGTCTGTGGTTGTTAGATGTAGTCTATATATGCATGTTGTCTGTGGTTGTAATATGTAGTCTTCATATATATATATAATGATGTCTGTGACAGTTAGTTAAAGTCTGTATATATATATGACGTCTGCGGTTGTTAGAATTAGTCTTTACATGGTATCTGTTGTTGTTAGATGTAGTCTTTACATTTGTATATGGTGTCTGTGATTGTTAGATTTAGTTTTTATATGGTGTCTGTCCTATTTAGATAAAGTCTGTATAGATATGGTGTCTGCGGTTAGATTTAGTTTTTATATGATGTCTGTGGTTGTTAGATGTAGTTTTTACATGGTATACATCTATTGTTGCCTATAAATGGTGTCTGTGGTAGTTAGATAAAGTCTGTATTGATATGGTGTCTGTGGTATGTAGATAAATAGATATAGGAAGATGTGGTGTGAGTGCCAATGAGACAACTCTCCATACAAATAACAATTTAAAAAGTAAACCATTATAGGTTAAAGTACGGCCTTCAACACGGAGCCTTAGCTCACACCGAACAACAAGCTATAAAGGGCCCCAAAATTACTAGTGTAAAACCATTCAAACGGGAAAACCAACGGTCTAATCTATATAAACAAAACGAGAAACGAGAAACACGTATATATTACATAAACAAACGACAACTACTGTACATCAGATTCCTGACTTAGGACAGGTGCAAACATTTGCAAAGTCTATATATATATATTGTGTATGTAGATATAGGAAGATTTGGTGTGAGTGCCAATGAGACAACTCTTCATCCAACTGTGGTTGTTAAATGTAGTCTAATTATGGTATCTGTTGTTGTTAGATGTGGTCTATATATGGTGTCTGTGGTAGTTGGATACAGTTTTTATATGGTGTCTGTGGTAGTTAGAAGTCTGTGTATATATGGTGTATGTGGTTGTTAAATGTAGTCTTTATATGGTATCTGTGGTAGGCAGATGTAGTCTGTATATATATATATATATGGTGCATGTGGTAGTTAGATACAGTCTTTATATGGTATATGTGGTAGTTAAAAGTCTGTGTATATATGGTGTCTGTGGTTGTTAAATGAAGTCTTTATATGGTATCTGTGGTAGGTAGATGTAGTCTTTATATGGTATCTGTGGTAGTTAAATGTAGTCTTTATATGGTGTCTGTGGTTGTTAAATGTAGTCTTTATATGGTATCCGTGGTAGTTAGATGTAGTCATTATAAGGTGTCTGTGGTAGGTAGATGTAGTCTTTATATGGTGTCTCTGGAAGTTAAATGTAGAATTTATATATGGTGTCTGTGGGTGTTAAATGTAGTCTTTATATGGTGTCTGTGGTAGGTAGATGTAGTCTTTATATGGTGTCTGTGGTAGTAAGATAAAGTCTGTATATATAAGGTGTCTGTGGTAGTAAGATAAAGTCTGTATATATAAGGTGTCTCTGTTTGTTAGTTACAGTCTGTATATGGTGTTTTTGGTTATTAGATGAAGTCTGTATATGGTGTCTGTGGTGTTAGATACGGTCTGTATAGGATGCATGTGGTTATTAGGCACAGTCTCACTCTGTATTTGGTTTCTTGGGTTGCAAGATGAATTCCGTATATGATGTATGTGGTTGTTAGATAATGTCTACGTATAACAAAAACAAGTAGAACATGTGGTATGATTGCCAATGACACAGTCAAACTCTCAAGGGGGACCAAAACAATGAAGTGTTACAACTTTGAAATCGTATAAGGGGAAAAGAGGAGGGTAAACGTAATAGTAAATGTATGTTTTCAATTATTTAGTGACAAGGATTGAGTTTTAAAGGTATGCAAAGGAAAGTTATTGCTTTTCATATGTTTATTATTTACAATCAAGTCTATACGATATGGCAGGGAACACAATCATGATCATGATGTGATTTAAACCCGCTCTGAAACTAAGCAACACTGATCTTTATTGTAACTTGATACTCCGAAAGGTTTTCGTGCAGAAGGACACAGGTCACCATACCAAGTCCCATTAACTAGTACGATTGGGCTAACCAGTATTTTTCCTTTTGAACAATTACTTGCTGTGAATCGAATGTTTATCCATAGTACGAACATATAATATGACAATTGCATGTCTTTTGCTGGACTTCTGATGCACGTAGTTTTACATTTATGTCAAGGTAGCACTGTACAGTTAAAAAAACATTAATTAAAATTGAACCACAAAATGTTTCATCATCCTCTATTCCTATTTTTCAAATACATCAACCTAACTGTTTGTGTTATACGCGTTCAAATGTATCTTTCATAGCTTTTATTTTCAAAAGTTAAAAGAGTGAAATATAATTCCTGTTTTGTGTATCCATGGGAACATTTTGCATTAATTTACGTATTAAATTGCAAAAAGAAGGTTGAAAATGTCACACATTCCCCCCAAATTTGAATCAAACTAGAAGTTTAATGCCTTTGAGTGATACCTTTTCAGAAACTATTGACAATAATCTACCCAATGATCAAATAAAAAATGAGTGTCTCTCGCCCCAATTTTGTCGCAAAATTAATCACAAAGTTCGTGCAACAAAAAGTTGTAAAAAATATTACAATAATTGACAAACCATTGCCTGGTTTGGATATGCAAAGACAGACTTTCATACAGAAAACAGCCATATTTCATACATTAAATACTCTTGATGCTCACTATGAAGGCCTTTTTAATCATCTTAATCATCAGCTATCCAAAAAAGAATCTTATTGAACACTACCTCTTATATTTGAAAAGTGACCAAAATGCGAATCTACACACCGAACTGTGGAGTGCTACCTAAATCATAGTTGTGGTTTAAATAGGAAGAACTAATGTACATGAATGTCGTGTATTTTCAGTACTTAGTATATCACTGTATTGATCATGAGTTCTTTCTGTAAATGTATTAGTAAAGTGCGTTACTTTAAGCTTATAATTAGTCCATTATTATGCAAATGTATTTTTTTCTAAACAAAATTTGACAAACTCAGTGGCAGATCCAGAAATTTTCATGAATGGGGGCCTAATGAATGCCTAAGTGGGGGCCCGCTCCGGTCATAATTCATTCATTTTCTGTATAAGCAAATAAAATTTCTCCCAAAAATAGTTCATGCATGTAGGTTCTGAGATACTATCAGATACCATCTCGTAAATTTAAACCATATCATTCTGAAAAGCACCTAATGTGTTACTCTCCTCCTTTTTTTTGGTTTTAACTGACATTTAATTTCAGGTATTTTATAAGAATCATTTGGTAATGCATGCCATTAGCGTCTCCTACGTGACAGTCTTTAACAGTATAACTTACTATTAGAAACAAAAACACACTAATACATTTTAGGGTTTGGTACAGGTAAAATTGAGAAAGGAATGGGGAATGTGTCAAAGCGTTAACAACCCGACCATAGAGCAGACACCAGCCGAAGGCCATCAATTGGTCTTCAATGTAGCGAGAAACTCCCACACCTGTAGGCGTCCTTCAGCTGGCCCCTTAAAAATATGTATACTAGTACAGTGATAATGGACGCCATACTAAACTCCAAATTATACACAAGAAACTAAAATTTAAAATCATACACGACTAACAAAGGCCAAAGGTAGAGTGTCGCTTTGCTACAGTTGAACATAGAACAGTTTAATGCTGAATAAAGGAGAGAACTCTTTTTCTCAGAAAACATAGGTAAACATTCAAACAATCTATCCACTCTGAATTGTGCATGTCCACACTTGTTTCCCTAGTAAAACTTGACATGTTTTCTTTAATAAGTCTATAGACGGCTGCTTGAAGACGTAATATGCAGGTTGAAAAAACATAAATAGTTAAAACGGCTTAAACAGACAAATCTATGTAACATTATAGCAACATTAGGTAATATGACTCTAGGCATTTCATTTGCCAGGTTATTTCTATACCAGCTGTTATATACTGTGTATTAAACTACAATAACAGGCCCTATAGATACCTTGGAATCGAAAGTGGATAATGGCAAAATCTAACGATTTGTTAGACTACATACAACCAAAGTATGTTTTATTGTGCAGTAGCATAAAAGAATTGACACGAATATTCACCATTCCAATGTTAAGGAAATATTTCAATAATTGGTCTTGCACTGATCTACCAACAGACATAAAACAACATAGATTCAAAGACGTTGAATTAACGAGGGATAAATCGTACTTAAGAAAAATGAAAACCCACTCAAATCACAAATGAACATTATATATCTTAAATTGATGCTATAAAGGTTTCTTAATTTTTGTTACGTTCGAAAGATGTGTTTTTCAATACTGCAGTAACCAATCGGCATTGTAATGAGAAACAAACGTGTTTCTCTTCTTCTCGACTTGTTCATGCATTTACCTGTTTACATTAGCTTCTAAAGACGAATGAAAAGCAGCTATACAGATATTTGTATCTCACTTAATAAGTCAAAGTTTGGTGACTATGTTACGTTGAACGCATTGATCCCATCGATCAGGAAATAAATGGATAAAACATATATACAATTAAGTCTGTCTTATATCATAACTTACATCTTTAACTGACAATGAGGGTCGGTTAAAAACAAATCTGTTGATTTTTACTGGTTTTTTATATGTTCAGCAATGTTAAATGACGTGTATTGTATCAAATCATATAAATACCCCGAAAAATACTAAGGGTTTAGACTCAAAGAAAACAAGTAAGATTTCCCCAGTATTTTTGTTGAATACTAGTAGGTGCAATTTTGGTACTCGGTGCAATTTGGGTACTGTGACGTTATATACCTTCCAAATATCGTGGTTTATGTGAAACCATGCCCCCTTTTATACTCAGTGACGTGAGCGACAGACATACTATATCATACATTGTGTTTCTCTTTAATTTAGCTACACTCTGTCCAGTTCATTACGAATGAAACGGATTGGTTGAGTTGACAGCAAATAAGATTTGATTGTACTTAATATTTTGTTAATGTATGACACATTAAACTCGATGGTAATTTTTATGGAAAAGTGTTTGGTTTGTGGAACAGATATGAAAAATGACTGAAAGATACACAGCTACATCATGAAGGAATAGACCAATATGGCATATTTAAATGTGTCGAACTGTTATCAATTTAATGATGACTCGGGCATAGGAAAGACTTGTTAAAAGAAACAGTAAGCATTTATTCTTTACTATTTATATAATACTAAATACAACAGAACATTTTTATTCAATATTTACATCGATTCTGACAAAAAAGAAGCATAATCAACGAAAAAGAAGAAAATTAGTATGTACACATTATGCACTCCAATGTTGTTCTTTGCATTAACAGATCAAACATCTTATGCGCGTATATATTCGGGTCCATATATTCGACAACATGGTGACATAACAGATAACTATCATGAATAATAAATGTTAAATCTGTAAATGTCTATCGATTTAACAAATGTTGTGATATTACGCCTGATAATAAGTTGAACAATTCTTTGGCCTGTGTTGGAGTTTCAATGACATCGAATTCTCCGATATCTAAAAACGTGAGAGTATTTATTAATTGTCTAAATTCTTCTTTAGTGCCTCTAGGTATAACAGCATCCGTGTATATATCAGTTAAGTAATCCAATACAACTATGTCGCACGGCAATTCATAAGAGCAGTCATATTTATCGTAAATAAAAGGTTGGTAGTACATAACGTCAGGTATACCATGTGGACATTCAACATTTCTTTGAGATCTTATTCTATGTGAATTCCATGATTGTAGAAACATGTCTAAATGTCTCTGAATAAGCGGTAGGAAACAAAACCGTATGCATTCAAGATGCACAGGGTCGGCATTGTTAAGTATACCTTCATCTACCATATCTTTAAACAAATTCCTCCAAAATGTTGTGAAATTTCGCATCAGAAAACTCCATAGCATTTCGATCTTTTGGTTGGCCGTTGATCTTCCTATTGAAACACTTCTATGTCCTGCCATGCTATCAGTATGAAATGATCTCAAAGCTATTTGAATACGTTCAACTATTACATTTTCAGTTCCTGCATCCATGCGTACTACCCTTGGAACCCTTTTGCTTGTCTTCAAATACTCAAGAAAATGTCCTGCAACTATACGGGGATTTTTATTTGAACTTGTAGCTTTCAGCCAAAGTATCTTTCTTGAAAAACCGTCGATTCCACCATGGACAGATATTCCAAACGGCTTTAACTTATCATATCCAACGACGTGGATGCAAAAGCTCGGTCCGTTACTTGTGTATCGTCTTCTTGTAAGCCTATGTCTTTGTCTCCTTAAAACGCCGTCTCCGTCAATAGCTTTCAAAACTATCCTAACCGTGTGTTGTGAAGCTCTTACGCCTAGGCAGCGAAGTACATTCCATAAAGATCGATAACCTATATTGGTATATCCTGCATTTCTTAACTGTAAAATTTTTGTAACAATATCAGCAATAGCACTTTCAATTCCTCCTTTTTGCAATCTCAAACGTTTTTTAATTCTATAAAATGATCTTTCGCTCAGCATTATATGATGTATGTTTAGTAAAAACCCGATTACTTCTTTTGTTGTAAATGAAAAACTTGTATAGTATACAACTAGTTCGTCTAATGATGCATCTATGTCTGAATATGGAATAGCACTGGCCTTGCAGAACAGGAGAAGAGCAAGTACCATCTGAAACATAAAGGTGTATAACTTAGAACTTTAGACTGCTATTTTATTGCATTTGTTCCACTGAAATGGTCTTATCCGATGTATAGTAAACTTGGGGAAGATGTTCGGATAGCTTTAAAGATTGGATCAAAATGAATGTATGCAAAGATATTTATCAGTAGATAACTGTAATATATTTTAAGCTGCGACGGCAGCAATTCGCGATTGGATGATTGCAAATTAACTTTACTGGCAACGCGTTGGCAGAGCCAGTAAATGGGTATTTGCGATCTTCAAATCACCAATTGATGCCGTGAAGCTTAAAATAAATATTGTTATCTTCATGCTTATGAAACTGAGAGAAAACTCAAATCATAAATTTAAAATCTGCCATGCATCGTATGCGCTTGTGTGTACATTATCATAACATCAATTGTCAATTGATGCCATGAAAATTAATGACGTTATCCTATCAAATGGAACTAAAATACTGAACTCCGATGAAAATTCAAGACGGAAAGTCCCTTATCAAATGACAAAACTCATCAAACGGATGGACGACTGTCATATTCCTGACTTGGTACAGGCATTTTCAAATGAAGAAAATGTAGGATTGAACCTGGTTTTATAGCGCTAAACCTCTCACTTGTATGACAGTCGTATCAAATTCCATTATATATAAAACGATGTACATGTATGAACAAAACAGACATAATAGATCAAATAGTCACAATATTGGTATAGCAGTCATACTTGTGTCACAATCTCAAAACAAACAAATATTTAACAAAAAGTCACCTATCAAATTAAAAACCCGCAAAGGGTTGCTAGCGAACTCGTACGAGCTTTCTAAAAACTGTTTTTTCTTCAATTCCAATTTTATAGGTCTTATTTTGAGGTTAATGTTGGAGTATGTAAATGAATGTTGAAATATGCAAATGACTTAAGGTTAATTTTGTTCTACCGAACAGATCATATTGAAAATCTATCACGATGTTAATGTTGATTAAAGAAAGGTTTGTGTGGAAAATTTGGATTGTACTTTCAACCGTTTCTTAATCACAGTTACCTTCTTGACCAGACTAACATCCGCCCCTTTTTATTTTTGATTATTTTGAACTTCCTCTGTGGTAGGTTTTTTGACATAAAAGTAATAATTAAAAACATTTTAAATTAAACAACGGAAAGTCATGAGCAATACAAATCTATTTCAAATAATTCATGCTCTTAGTAGTTCAAATGTAAAGAAACTGTATTTTTGCTCATTTTGATATGCATGCATGTTGTAAAAACTAAAGTTGATTATTGTCCTTTCTTCCTTTCAGGCTGAATCGGAACCAAACAATTTATTTAATCTATTTCCCTTTGGATCAGAAAGCACTACTAAAAAATATTTTTTGATGACACATGTAAAATTGTATATGATTTGATATGGTTAACCATATATGCCTGTTATAAACAGGTCGGGAACTCTAGATTTTCTGACGTGAGAATATTTTGCATAGTAAAATGTAGTAACTTCCAAAAACAGAAGGCTGATATGGCCTTAAAATACTGACCAATCGACTCAATAAACTACAATGCATTGTAGGCTACTTCGAGTTTACTATGACTCGGAAACACGTGGAATTAGTAGGAAAACTGTCCACTATTATAGTTTCTCGGACTCTCAGAATAGATGGTGTTGTTCTGTGAATATGTCTAATGTAAAAAACATAACATAACATTCAATTTGCATGTTCAGATTAAAATAAGAATTGTTTACTGGCTTCACGATTCTATTTTCCTTTTCGCCTTGTAAAAGTAGTTGAACTGTTTTTTATACGCCTGTCAAAATTTTGACGGAACTATTATGGTATATAATTGTCGTCTGTCCGTCCGTTTTGTTCAGTGGTTTAGGTTGATCTTGCAGTTGCGAATAAGAAATGAATACCCGTTGATAAGGGATGGCAAAGTCCATGTTTTGCTATGGCAAACCCCCAAAAATATAAATTTCAATCAATATATGAAATAAAAGGTGCACAGAGGCATTATATTATAAAGAATTTGTGAAAGTTTTATTAAGTTTTGTTCAATGGACAAGGATGATCTCGGAGTTGCAGATAAAAGATTGGTACCTCCTGCATGACTACCATAACGGACGGAAAGACGGACGGGGGCAACGATTACTATATCATGACCCCCACGTTTCAAGTGGCTGGTATAAAAAGAACAGACAGTAGCTATTATGTTAATACCATGAAATATTTACTTACCAAAAGCATTGTTCAGAATGAGGGGTAGCTTCCTTTGAATGTAGTCTTCTCTAGTCAAAAGAATTCATACGGGAGAAAATGGTCTGGTTGATCGGGTGTTGATCATAACGAAAATGGCCGTTTAATGGCTGCTCACGCTACATATGTAAATTGAAATGTGCTATCGCCATAATTATGATGACTTAGCTTTAACTTCCGAAATTTAAAGCGAAAAAAATCGTAAATCGCGTTAATTAAGTGGTACTGTTTTACAGAATAAAATCATCGCAATAACAAAGACGTCTTGTTGTTAGATATAACGAAATATTGCCATAAATAAGGCGACTTGTGGTATATATATAGCAAATATTGCGATAATTAAGTCTTCTTAGTGTTAAATTTAACAAATCATTGCGCTAAATAAAGTGCCTTGTTGTTAGATACAGCGAATTATTGCGATAAATAAGGCGTCATCTTGCAATATACAAAACATTATCGCAATAATTATCAAATATGGTTTAGTTATAAACAATTACACAAGGCAGCTCCAGGCTTCCGTATGATAGAGATATCTTATTAACTTATGGAGATATATTATATAGTTAATAAGATATCTTATAAATTAATAGAGATATCTTATATTTTAAATAAGATATCTTATATATTTAATAAGATATCTTTATAAACATTTTAATAAGATATCTTATTTAATATATAAGATATCTTATTTAATAAATCAGATATCTCAATTAATATCTAAGATATCTTATTTTGTTATTAAGATATCTCAATTAGTTTATAAGATATCTTATTTAACTAAATAAGATATCTCGAAATTGAATAAATATAATAACGGCGTGCCATATTTCTAACCTATAATTCCAACTTTTGATCCCCAACGTGATAATACATGTAACCCCTCGAATGTTGTGTATCAAACTTCTGTTGCTGAGTATACTAGTGTATATACAAAGGAGGCCATGTACACAAACAAATTATAAAACCAAATAACTGATAATACAGTAGTAGTGTGAGGCCACGGACATACAAGTCACAGTAACCATAGGTAAGTTTTTAGATTTAAATTCAATGTCATTCATTGATTTTTCTGTGAACTTCATTATATATGGTGTGAAATTTTTAATAATAAATATGAAAAGACAGATCCTATTTTATTAGTGGTATTGCTAATGCAAGCAAACAGTGAGATTCGTCACAAGGTGTATTTCTCCGCCAAAATAGTATTCGATAAGAATTTAAGTAAATAATTTACCACAAATCATAATAAAACAACATTTGATCATTTTCAAGAATTAATGCTTCTCGAAATGGCTATAAATTCTTCACTTAATTTTTGTCAGAAAACAGAAATCTACGAATTCAAGAACCCACGAAGATTTTTAACTTTTGCTGAAACCACGGAAATTAATACCTACGTATAAAAGTACTTTCATTTATAATAGTTCGATGTATAATATAAATTATCTGCCTGTATCCATGTTGTCAAACCTACTTGTGGGTCTTTCCATATCTGATTTCGACAACTGTTGTTACATTTCGTTGGACACTAATATAAGTGGATGAAGTCATCCACGAAAACCGCGAAAATTGGTACCCCACGAATAAAAGTATTTCCACAACCAAAAACAACCCAGTTTCATGAACGTCTTAAAAGTGGTGTATTATCTAATTTCATGTTCAATGTATACACAAACTGCATTTGTTTCACCTGTCCTAAGTCAGGAACCTGATGTTAAGTGGCTGTCCTTTGTTGATGTGGTTCATAAGTGTTATATAGAATATACCTGTTAGTCCTGTTTAAATGGTTTTACACTAGTCAATTTTTTGGGGCCCTTCATAGCTTGATGTTCAGTACGAGCAAAGGCTCCGTGTTGAAGACCGTACTTTGATCTATAACGGTTTACTTATACAAATTGTGACTTTGAGTTGTCACTCATACCACATCTTCTTATATATATACAATACACGTACTCAGAATGATTGGATTACTTCACGAAGAGAGTGAAATTTTTCTCTTCCTTTCGAAAAAGAGTACTTTATGGGAATACGAATAACACTTTTCGTGATCATAAGATACAGAATAAATTGATACCATAACCACCTACCTGAAATTAATTGCACATATTGACAACTTGCTTATTTAATAGATATAGGTAGATGGGGTGTGAGTGCCAATGAGACGACTCTCCATCCAAATAACAATTTATAAAAGTAAACCATTATAGGTCAATGTACGGCCTTCAACACGGAGCCTTGGCTCACACAGAACAAAAAGCTATAAAGGGCCCCAAAATTACTAGTGTAAAACCATTCAAACGGGAAAACCAACGGTCTAATCTATTATATAAAAAACGAGAAACGAGAAACACACATAAACAAACTTAAATCTGCTTATACTTGTTACATTTATAAGCTTTTCTCAATTCAGTTGACAACAAAGAAGAAGGGCAGTGGTAACGAGCCCAAAAGTCAATGTCTGTACGAGAAGCAGATTTATTCAAAATTGTCGTTTTTAAGGAGCTCCTAAAATATTTTCGGAAATGGTAATTAAGTTACTCCAGCTTTTTTTTTTCTTATTACAGATTAACATCAAAGATGTCAACTTTTCAGCTACCAATTATTGATTTATCTAAATCCAAAACAAATCGAGATGAACTATCGAAACAGATAATTGAAGCACTTGAAAACGTCGGTTTCCTTTATATCGACAATGTAGAAGGGATCGATTTCGAAAAGATGTTTCAGTGCTGTAAGTGGTTTTTCAACCAGCCAATAGAAAAGAAAAGAAAAATCATGCGGAACTTCTGGAATCCAGACAGTAAAAATATTTATAGAGGATACTTTCCGGTTGTCGAAGGTGAACCAAGTAGAAAGGAAGGCTTTGAATTTGGACGTGATGTTTCTTTAGAAAACAAATCCATCGATCCGGAAAACTGGTTCTATGAACGCACTCCATGGCCGGAAGAAGATGGAACATTTCCATTCAAGGAATTTATGCAGGCTCAATACGAAGTTGTTCATTCAGCGGCCATGGAAATTTTGCGTCTCACTGCAAACGCACTTGGCGTGGAAGAAACAGCTTTTATTCATCTTTTTAAAGAAAATCCTTGCAGCACTTTCCGCATGATGCACTACCCGCCATGGGATGGACCACCGCCACCAAACGCGCGCATCGAAGATGGTAAGATTCTGACAACACCGGATCATTCTGACAGTAATTTTCTAACACTTCTTTGTCTATTCAATTATGAAGGACTAGAAGTTGTTGGTCCAGATGGAAATTGGATACCCGTAGCACCGCGTGAAAATAGTTTCGTTATGAACATCGGTGACCTATTTTCGCGGATGATGAATGGTCGATTCAAAGCCACGCGACATCGTGTGTTAGATATCGGAATCGATCGATATTCTGTTCCGTTCTTTCTTGAACCTGCATATGAAAGTGACATCGGTGTGAACTACATGTCACAGTACATAAAAGGCGGACCGGAACATATTCCGGAAAAGTATGGACATTACATGGTCAATATGGTCAAGTATGTCCGCAAATATTTTGAATACAAAGTTCTGCCAGACTTTGAAAATGTGAAAGAAAAATATTATGGTAAGGGACAAAAAGACATATAAATTAGTGTTACTATTTGAGTGAGAGAATACTAATTTAAAAGAATTATGAAATGTAAAATGGTTCTTTTATATAAACTGTTAGTTTTTCTGTTTAATAATTTCTTGCACTAAATTTTAACATAGAAGAAAAACAAACACAGTTGTGAATTTATGTTATATATACTATTAGTTTGATCGTTCGATCTAAACATATATAGTGACTAAAATTTGTATCACTTATCATAAATAAATAAAAATGATAAAAGTAATCCGATCTGGTTTTCGAACTATATATGTACTTTCCGAACCAGAGCAAACTTGTTCAAACTGACTTGAGAAGATTTATACGTGTTATTTCCTCATTTGCAAATATGTACTATTATATAGATATAGGAAGATGTGGTGTGAGTGCCAATGACACAACTCTCCATCCAAATAACATTTTAAAAAAAGTAAACCATTACAGGTCAATGTACGGCCTTCAACACGGAGCCTTGGCTCACACCGAACCACAAGCTATTTGTCCAGTCAAACTAAGTTTTAACATTAAACTAATTGCAACAGAAAATGTTTTAGTTCTAATCTATGGCATTAAGCCCTAAATATATATACAGAACAAAAGTTCCATAAAATCTAACTTGAGGAAAACTCAAAATCAGTATTTTATATTTCCTATGGAAATTAACATTGGAATGGGAGATAACTCCGCATAAATGAGTCTTCTTTTCTCAGTTTTTGGTTGATTTTTTTTTAAATTTATGTAAAGGATGATACTTTGATGGGGTTATAAGTTCATATTTGCCTATATTATATAATCTCCAGCTCATGATATGTATAAATCCGAAGTATTATGGGTTTTTGTATGCATTCTTCATAGAAGAAATTGCAAATTTGTGGTTTTGTGACCATTTTGAAAAAATAATGTGAAAATTTGGTATTATTTATATCTGTATATTATATTTGTTCAGCATCTACCTTGTTAAATGAAAATTTAAACAACAAAAAGAAGAATATATGCTTAAATATTTTTATTAAATTTGAGATTCTTTACCTTGACATGTTGAAAAATTCAATAAATGGTCAACTAATGAATTATGAAATCTAGATTGTAGTTTGATAAAAAAAATATGAACATTTAGAGTTGTTTGTTATACGCTACAGACGGCTAAAATATCAAGAATCAATTATTACATTAGATGTATGTTTCATTATAATATTTTTTTCTGATTGGCTAACTGCACATCACGTGTTATTCCGTAAGCAGTTGCATTGCTCAATACAACTTTTCATTCATGATAACACGTGCTCCAACAATAAAGTGCACAGGTGAATTAAATAATAAAATATATAAAATTCGTGTTTTCATAATCATAGCTAAAAAATGTAATCATAAGTATTGAATGCTTCTTTTTGTAACTTTATAGGGTTGTAAAAGCGTTGACCGTGCGTACATTTTTAGAATGAAGCGCTTCCGCGCTTCATACAAAATGTACTTCGGTCAACGCTTTTTCACCCCAATAAATTTACAAAAAGAAGCATTCAATTCTTAAATACATTCCATTTAATAGAAGCGGCAAAGTTATAATTTTGTATCAATTTTTATTGATAGTTCTGCCTTTTTTGCAGAGTTATCTCCCTTTTCAATGCAAATCTCCATAGGAATTTTAAATCGTGATTTTTTAGTCTTCCTTTAGTAGAATTGTATGGGACTTTTTTCTGTGTATATTTTGGGTATAATGCTGAAGATTAAAACTTAAAAATCTTCTGTTGCAATTACTTTAAGGTTAGGGTCAAATTTATGCTAGATTGACTGGACTATATATATATATATCAAATGCACTATCATGTTCGCACATTATCATAGCTAAATTGTATGACGGAAAACTAGATCATGTCACAACAATATGTGAATTCAGATATTATAAATGTGTTTGTCAATCCGTACATATAGTGTTGTCCCTTGTGACATATATTTACAGTTTCAAGTCATGGTAACGATTTGTTTTGCCGTTCTGAAAATAATATTTCATTAAAGAAATTGCCTGTTAAATTTCACCCGAATCAATGAAAAAAAATGAAATGTATTGAGAAGTTAAAAAAAAAGCATTTGTAATTCAACATTGTATACGTTCATGCTGCACTGATTTCAAATCGGAAACACTGTTGCTCTCCGTTCCTACTACAAAGCCTTTGTAAGTATGTAAACTTGATTAGCTTATTATGCAAATCTTATCCAGTCCATCATGCATTCATTTGACTTAGCTATATACATTCAAACCAATCAGACCAACCCTCTTTAGTACATAAGGGATCCAAAGTTTCAAACTATGTACTTTCCGAACCAGAGCAAGTTCAAACTGACTTAGAGAAGGCTACGTGTCATTTCCTCATTTGCAAATATGTACTTTATCATAATACTTGTACTATCATGTTTGCACATCATCATAGATAAATTGTATGACGGTAGACTCAATCATGTCACAATCATGCGAGAACAGATATTATAAATGTATTTGTCAATCCGTACATAGTGTTGTACCTTGTGACATATAATTACAGTTGCAAGCATGTTAACGATTTTTTTGCCGTTTATAAAACATAAATTAAAATGTTTTATTATTCCACGTGAATTTATGAAAAAAATGAAATATATTGAGAAGTTAAAAAACTTCAAATTTGTATTTGTAATTCTACATGGTAGAATTTTAATTTAAGTTCTTGTAACAACTGTCTATTCCTGAATTGGAAGTGAAGTTGGTACAAACATTTTCCGAAGAAAACGGCGGGTTCGATCCGGTTGTTTAGTTAGATAAACCTCCAACTTTATGACAATTGTTTATAGTTTATAGTACCGTTATATTAACTAAATTGGAAGAACAACCCAAACAGACGTAATAGGTCAATGTGACAATACTTGGGATCCAGTCGTCATAACTGTGTACACGTACATCACATACATACAACACAACTGACTTAAAATATACAAACAAACATACCAATAATCTAAGGAAGACGCCAACTGATTCAGCTTAAGTATCTTGACCAAATATTTTGTCAAATAATACATTTTTGTTTATTTTTTGTGCAACGTATTGTAATATTATGTTGGAAATCATCAACGGAACTATTGGAAAAACATTTAATATGGTTGCTTTTATTATATGTATTTTCTGTATCAGTGTCATGAATTAAATACGAAGCGTAAAATGTTGATTAGTTACATGAGTTTTATCTTGTTTCATCCGTAATCATTGTTATGTATACCATTTCATCAATATATGTAACAAATGATATAATTGCATGCACTTGATTTATGCGAGTGCAATATTTATAGATTTTTTAGTAGATGCAATATTTATTTATCATGCCTCTAAATGGTAAGTTCTTCCAAAACATTTCTATTTTTATAAGCGGCATTTGTTATTGTCTTTCTTGTTGTGGGAATGTATAAATAGCCGGCCACATCCAGTCTGTTTTTGTACGACTTTTTCTGTAAAATGTTTTTTTTTTTAAAGTATTTTAACAGAAGCGTCTTATCCGTTGAATATTAAGACTTATTATGGTTATTTGATTATAGTTTCGTGTAATATGTTTTATAATATAAAACAATGTAAAACTAGGTCCATTTTGATCGTGGTATATGGCTTCACATAAAATACTTGAGATATAAGTGTTTTAATGTCTTAAAACATTTTAATATCATATTCAAAATTAGGATAACAGCGGAAAAGAACGCAACCATTCAGAGATCGTCCGACTAATCTTATCAGTTGGCAATATAATTGCGATACTACATGATAGACAATTCAAGAGAGGGACGAAAGATACCAAAGGGACAGTCAAACTCATAGAATGAAATTCAAAACAGTGTAGCTGTGGCCATTGATTGACACATTAAATTCACCCATTGACTGGGACAATTTACGTGAACGTTTGTCTGTAACGACCACTGTTCACGACGTACCTACGATAGACATTTAAACTGTGGGGTCACCAAAGGTTTCTTAACGCCTTTAATTATAAAATAATTCGAAAAATAATAACCTTTATGTTTTGATTTATATAATATATATAAATTAAAACATCGTGTTATTTCTGATTAATTTTTCGAATTACTTTATTTATGTGTTGAGAACCTTTGGTGACACCATAGTTTAAGTGTCTTTAAAAAGTACATAGTGAGCAGTGGTCGTTACATACAAACGTTCACCTAAATTTTCCTAGTCAATGAATGAATTTAATGTGTCAATCAATGGCCACAGCTACACTGTTTTGAAATTCTAAATCTAAAACAAACTGACAACGCCATGGATAAAAATGAAAAAAACAAACAAACAACAGCACACACGACACAACATAGAAAACTAAAGAATAAACAACACGAACCCCACCAAAAAACTAGGGGTGATCTCAGGTGCTCCGGAAGGGTAAGTAGATCCTGCTCCACATGCGGCACCCGTTTTATTAAATGAAGCAAATCAAATAGTATTAACATATCAAATACTATTCAAATTGATTGTGATAATATACAGTCAGGATTCTACTTCGTCAAAATTACCTCCCCGTTACGCCAGTTCATTTTTACAATCGTAGAAATGGAAGCCATTGTAGGGATAACGCTGCTACTTAACCTCTTGAAAACCGATAATTTTATCCACATAGCATATGACATGTATCTACTAGCTAATGATCATCAGTTAATGTCCTTGTCTGCATTGAGTCAATTCAAAACTATTGTCTGATCGTTTAAAAAATTCTAATTAAATATTTCGTGGAAGGGCAGTAGTATGCTGCTCTGTGACTTCGAGATGACGAACAGCTATAAAAGTGTAGTTCCATTTCTTTGGGTTTTGTCAAACGTGTAGGAATTTTAAGTCATGCATTAATACACCGTATCCCTTTGTTTCCAATATGTTCATAACTTATAACATATCAGACCCTTAAAGCTGAACATTAGTACAAAAATGTATTTTCAATTAATTTTAACTCGCTAAGAAACAGATCTAGTCGATTTGCTTCATTTAGAATGAAATTCAAAACAGTGTGGCTGTGGCCATGGATTGACACATTAAATTCATCCATTGACTGGGACAATTTACGTGAACGTTTGTCTGTAACGACCACTGTTCACGACGTACCTACGATAGACATTCAAACTGTGGGGTCACCAAAGGTTTCTTAACGCCCTTAATTATAAAATAATTCGAAAAATCAATCAGGAATAACCTTTATGTTTTGATTTATATAATTGATATAAATCAAAACATCATGTTATTTCTGATTAATTTTTCGAATTACTTTATTAAGGTGTTGAGAACCTTTGATGACCCCATAGTTTAAGTGTCTTTAAAAAGTACATAGTGAGCAGTGGTCTTTAGAATTCAAACGTTCACCTAAATTGTCCCAGTCAATGAATGAATTTAATGTGTCAATCAATGGCCACAGCCACACTGTTTTGAATTTCATTCTAATACAAACAAATGATTCATGAATACTTCAATTTGTTTTTGAACTTTTGAATTTCCTTCGTCATTACAGAAAACTCTTTATAAACTCTTGAGATAAAAAAATCCGCAATGATTAAAATCTAAAAATATTATCTATGTGTATTTACAGAATTTTCTGATATGAAAAATTGCAGTTGTTTATACTTCTACGCCATTGATCAACATGGTCTTGCATGGATAGGTTACTGGTAATATAAAAAGAAAATACGATAACGACAAACTCTACTTTAATAATTTACAAAAAAATCCATAACATTTAAACATGGTGACATTCAGACAATGCTTTGTTAATACTTTAATGAATATACAAAAATATATCAAGCAAATATTCAGTTATGTAGACATTAATTGACATTAAGAAGACAACAGTTAATACAATATAGATACCTATAGGAATGCAGCAAACACCAATTTAACAATGCAGACACCTATTGGAATACGACAAACACCAATTTAACAATCCAGATACCTATTGGAATACTGTAAGCACCAATTTAACAATGCAGATACCTATTGAAATAATGTAAACACAAAATCAATAATGCAGATACCTATTGAAATACAGCAAACACCAAATCAACAATGCAGAAACTTAGTGGAATACCACAAACTTTAATATAACAATGCAGATATCTATTGGAATACTGTAAACAACAATTTAACAATGCAGACACCTATTGAAATATTGTAAACAACAAGTTAACAATGCAGACACCTATACAAAAACAACAAACACCATATCAACAATGCAGATACCTATTGGAATACTGTAAACAACAATTTAACAATGCAGAGACCTATTGAAATACAGCATACACAAAATCAACAATGCAGATACTTATTGAAATACAGCAAACACCAAATCAACAATGCAGATACTTAGTGCAATACAACAAGCACCAAATCAACAATGCAGATACCTATTGGAATACTGTAAACAACAATTTAACAATGCAGACTCCTATTGAAATACAGCAAACACCAAATCAACAATGCAGATACTTAGTGCAATACAGTAAACACCAATTCAACAATGCAGATACCTAGTGCAATACCGAAAACACCAATATATCAATACAGATACCTTTTGGAATACTGTTAACAAAAATTAAACAATGCAGACACCTATTGAAATACAGCATACACAAAATCAACAGTGCAGATACTTATTGGAATACGGTAAGCACCAATTTTACAATGCAGATACCTAGTGGAATACAGTAAACACCAATTCAACAATGCAGATCCCTAGTGCAAGACAGTAAACACCAATTCAACAATGTAAATACCTATTGGAATACCGCAAACACCAATTCAACAATGCAGATACCTATTAAATTACAACAAACACCAAATCAACAATGCAAATACCCATTAGATTAAGCTAACACTATTGACATGTCATTTGGTCTTTGTTGGAAAGTTGTCTCATTGGCAATCATACCACATCTTCTTATTTTTATACCTATTGGGATAAGTACTATTGAAAGAAAGAAATTCGAGTCACAATGATCAACAGCGAGCAAAAATTCACACAACACTATTATAGATAATATAATATGATAAATATTGTGCTAAAGTTTCTAATTTTAGCTCAACTAGCCTGAAAGGACATTCTTATATTTCCCTATTTCTGGTCACTTTATCAGTTCATTTAAAAATATTTCAAAATCTTCTTCTTTCTAACAAACAGGCTATTTTCAACCAAACATGGACTGAATTAAATTTAGATTATCAAACCCTTTCCTAACATGTATTATATAGCCAAATGTTGATGACACAATTAGAATATCATTAAAGTGAGTAAATAAATGTATGAATATATACTGATAATTTTAGGAGAAAATGAATTAGGTCTCAGAGGTTGCCTTAGTACTGAAAGATTTTTTGCTGAATGTGCCTTTTACATTACCATACATATGTTTTGTTGTCATGTTAGCAACACAAACAATTAAACCTTGTAGACCACACGATAATATGAATATGTATTCCAGCCATTCTGATTGCAAAATACCAGATAAAAAACCAGTAACCCAAAAGATACCAGATAATAGGAGAAGGCGAAAAAACAGTTTTGCATCTTGGAAGGATGAAGATTTGATAAGATGTCTCATTTCCACGCGTAGACGGCAAATATGTACTATAACTCGTAACAGAACAACAAAATTGATCACTGTAGAAAAGACAACTGGTCCACTAAAGAAAATAAGATTTGCTGGATACCTGCTTGGAAAGCAAACTGAATTTCCATATCCTGCAGATAAATTAGCAACGTCAAATTGATCTAGGATGACAGCTGGACCAACAAATAAAACTGGAATCAACAAGCCAGTTATGGTAAAAACATGCTTAGTGAAATTTCCTGTTCGTTTTATTGTTTTGTTACCAGACTTCATTGAGGTCAGATTCTTAGCTATATAAAGAACTGATATCAACATGAAAGAAAACACAGTCAGCCATAAATAATGAAGAAACACTCCAATTGTGTAACATAGGAATGCTCTTTTAGAGGCATAACTACCAATCATGAACAAAATATTTGAAGCAATGAGTGAAATGGATATGTTTTCCATATTTGAACCTGCAATACTTGAAGATAGGTTAAACTTTCTGTTCATTATTATGGAGAAAACTAAAGCCACAACAGACACTGAAAAGCATAAATATGTCAGGATAGCTTTGATAGAGTAGGACAGTTTTTGGCTATCCATGAAATCTTGGTTTATATAATATTCGTGGCAGACTACATTTGTTACTTGTATCTTGAACAATCCATTCTGATCAGCAAAAATTGTCATCTTCTTACAGCCACGATACTCAGATCTAGAAATATTTGCACTACTTCTGTCAAGATCTTTAATCACATCAGAAAATATAGAAACTTGTATGCTAGAGAGCGATTCATTTTGCAGTGTAAGGGGTACATTTTGTTCTTTGCTAACTTTAATAGTGTTGTTTTCATCAGACCAAAACATATTCCACATTAAGTTGTTTATGTAATGTTCGTTTTGTTTTATTTCATGGAGGAAAGATGGTTTGGTGAAAACAATCCTCAAGTTTATTTTGGCAGCTTTGTTTTTTTCTCCATTTGGAAGAAGAATTTTCTTAAAGGATACGTTTTCTGTGTCAATGACCTTGGTCAAAGTCCAGCAATAGGCAGAAGCAACTGCAATAATCTGTAGTCTTGTCAGAGACACACTGAATACAAGGTAAAAAGGTTCTGGATAGCTGATCAAATTTGTGTAAATTTCTAAATCACATTGGTTACTCCCATTTATCTGAAAGTAAAATATTGAGTACCTTTAATATATTTACAATCCTATCTCTTTTGATTACTTATTTTCTTTCACTTGTTCAGTTCGAATGGGATTTTAACTGAACTGTCCAAAAATGCATATACGTTAACAGTAACAATGTTCAGGTAGAAATGCTTGTTTATTTTAATAAGTTCTGCTCATGTCTCAAGGCAGTGATAAGAGAATTACCCAGGGACTGAGGAGGGTGATATATATATATATATATATATAGGCAAATGGGAGGATGACATACAATACTTGTCCCTTCATTTAAAACAACAGCCATCAATGAAATAATCAATAGATTTGGTTTCAGCACCATTGTTAAATGGTCTGTTTCTCAGATACTATAAGCAAAAGGTCCACTATATTTGAATTATGTAATGATTGTAATGTATACATATAAATCTGTCTGAAAAGGTTCGTCTGACTTATACCGCATTTTCATGGTTCATTGGTAAACATTCACTTTCCATAGGTCTGTTTCTTAGATACGCTATAAGCAATAGGTCAACTATATTTTGTGTATTGAAGAATTTTAATTGTTTATGTCTTTTTGGGATTGTTTATTTTACCTTGCTTATGTTGTCTTCGTTTACATGGGTTATTGGTAATGTGAAGATTAAGTGATTTTAGTTGTAAAACCTGCATTGAAGACTTTCAACAAAAATTTAATCATGATCAGAAGAGCAGGGAAGACATTAATTTTCTGTGGGTGCTCTCTTGTTAGAAAGTATTAAGAAAAATGAAGTTTGAATTGTTTTTCCGAATTGCTATATATGTTAACATCAGGTATCACCACATAAACTTGTTCAAGGGTTTAGAGCTACCTATAGACCAAACTGAGATAGCTGCAAGTAACTATAGGTCCCCGTACGACCTACACGAATGAGCAAAACCCATACTGTATTGTCAGGTGAAAGGTCCTGACAAATATTGTTTTTAAGATGCGCAATACTACTAGAATATAGATTCCTAATACTGTGAATTCATTTTTATACGCCCGTTTACGAGACGTATTTTGGTATACCGTCAACATGTCGGACAATAACCCAATAACGCTAAAATTAATTTGCATGAAACTTTGTTAAAGTGTTTATGTCTATTGACGTGAGCTCCCTAACGATTTTATAAAGTTTAGCTTTTATGTTTCCGAGTTATGGGATTTTATTCATTAAAAAAATGATGAATCTTCCTGTTTTCAGACAATATTTAACTCAAAAACCCTTTCACCAATTTGCAAGAAACTTTGGTGAATTGGTTATATCTATTGAATGACCTGAGCTTCCTTTCGATGTTTATAAATTTTAGATTTTATGTTTCCGATGGGGTTTTATTCATAAAAAATTGATGATTTTCCAGTTTTCGGATAATAACTCAGAAGTGATTTGAGTAGTTTCCATGAAACTTTGGTGACTGGTTTATATCTAAAATATATTAAATTAACCTCCCTTTACTTTTTTTTATAAATTTCTGCTATGACATTGAGACGTTATCGATTTTTATCTCTTTGAAAAGTGACTGGCATATAATGCGCTCATGGCGCAGCTGTTTATTATTTGTGGGATACCAATTTTCGTTGATTTTGTTTGTAAATGTCAGGGATTGGATTACATTACAATTACTTTGCTAATTTGATGTAATCGATTACATAACAATTACACCTAATATATAAATTCAAATGTAATTGATTACATTATATTATTTTTCTTTAAAGTAATCATGATTATTTTAGATTACGTATGATTGCATTGTAGATTGTGGTATTGAAAAAAAACTTTTTTTTAATATTTAATCCTCACATAAAAAGCTAGCTTGAGTGAATAATTGTGTTTTTTATATTTTAAATATAAATATGTTATTTAAAAGAACTTAGAAAAGGAGTAGTGAAATATTTGTAATTTTTGATGACATAATTTTATTTGAACAAATTACTTTGAATGTAAATGTCTCTGTGTTTTATTTGTTAAAAGAATAGAATTTTTTTTTTTAATGTTTTAGCCTAAAACATATTTTCAAGTAAGAAAAAGAAATTAACAAATAGCGATTATTTAACATGTTTAATGATCAAACAGCCTTTTTGTCTGTGTGGACATAATTGACACTTTAATGTGTTTTTACAGGTGTAAAATTATTACCTCAAATTTTATATAACAAACAGTAGGTGAGTTTGGGTAATTAAAAGGAATTATTTTGATTAGAATAATCAATAAATATGTATGATGTTTATTTTTTATTATATACACGATTGTAAAATATATATTTCTATTCAATAGATATAAGAAGATGTGGTATGAGTGCCAATGCGACAACTCTCCATCCAATTCATATTTTGTAAAAGTAAACCATTATACTAGTAGGTCAAAGTACGGTCTTCAACACGGAGCCTTGGTTCAAACCGAACAGCAAGCTATAATAGGCCCAAACAATGACTAGTGTAAAACCATTCAAACGAGAAAACCAACGGTCTAATCTATATAAAAAACGAGAAACGAGAAACACTTATGAACCACATCAACAAACGACAACCACTGGACATCAGGTTCCTGACTTAGGACAGGTGCAACCAAATGCAGCGGGTTTTAACATTTTAATAGGTACCAACCTTCATCCTTACCTGAAACAATAGTGTAACATCGCAACATAGAAAGACACACTATAAAATATCTATTGAAATGGCTTAACTCAATTTAAGACACATATTAACACAAACAAGTAAATATACACGGAACGAATGAATTTGATTTATGACACAATGTAAATACAAAATCAATAAAATAAGGGGTGAGATATTAAACAACCATAACATATTAAGAAAACACATGATAAAACATTTTGAATTTTTTGTTATTAAAAATGTGAAATAAAACCAATTGTTTTAAATTTCAAACATCAAAGTAAATATAAAGAGTCAAATTTGCACATTACTTAAACAGTCGGAATTTTGTTTGCAATCCAAGGGAGCAACACCATATTATATCACAACATGCACAAGGACTCACTGTTTAAAAAAAATCCATTCCTTAACACCCTACATTTCGTGCAGCATGAGTATACTGAAACTGAAATTATTAAATAGTTATTATATTGAACCATGATCAATCATACTGAACATTAGTATGAGGATTTTTCATTTATGTTTGTATATAAAAAAAAATAGTTTTTAGATATAAAATTTGTAATCAGCAAGTAATCATTTGAATTGTAATCTAAAAGTAATTTCAAAGTAATCATGATTACACTCGTTTTTTTGCTTTGTGATCGATTACATTACGATTACTTGACTTGTAATCAGAAAATGCATGTTTACTGATTACATGTGATTACACTGCTAAATGTAATCGATTACAGCTTTCTACGATTACCCTATGCCTGGTAAAGGTGAACCATGAATTTAAATATTCAGCGAAGAACAAATTTGTTACAGGCATGTATGCAGACTTTTGCAAAACCGAGAATTTTTCCTCAAGCCATAAAAATTTGTACCCATAAAAAAATAAAAGTAATTGTTGTTTACCTGGTAAGTCATCTTGGTGCAATCTTCTTTCTTTGTTTCCTTTTCTGTGAAAGAAAATAGGATAGTCATTGGGTAAATTGTATCTCGACCTAATCTATCATATAGTCCACCCGTGCATTTTAATAAGTGACGATTAGAGCCAGGACCACAGAAATAGTTTCTGTAAAAATATACCATTCTCTTCTTAATTAGATATACTGGATTGATGAATTTTTGACATAGTGTATCATTATTTCCAGCTAGTTGTAGCATACATGGACGAACTACTGTACCTTTTGGAGGTATAAGTTGATAGCCTTTGCTCATGTGAAAAATATGATTCATTCTGTCTGAGTTTGACATGTTTTCATAGATCATAATTGATGTGGCTACTCCACTAAGTTTTAATGTCAGATCAAATGTTTTATACAAAGTGATATTATGACAAAATGCACAGTACTTATTTTTGAATATAATGTCATCACTAACAACGCACGGTCCCACACGCAGAAAATCATCACTTTGACAAAGATGTAGAATAGTTGTATTATCTTCCATGGGTGGACATTCAGCCACTGCAAACAACCCTTTGTATATGTTATTGGATGATTTGTAGCATTGATAATATGGCGTGTATACTGAGTTTAACTCTTGATTGTATTTGATGTCGTGGCAACAGTCTTTGAATTGATGACATTGTTTATCACAATTACAATACTGTTCTTCCATTATGGTCTGTGTAAACTCACAAGTCCCATCCTGATAGCATGGATCTGATAAGACTAAAACTTCATATGGTGAAACACTTGTCGAGTAGATAAACTGCTGATTGGCTGAAATCTTTGTTTGGTCAATCAAAGAACTTTTTTCCACATGTGTTAGTTCAGTACTACTGTTATATTCACTTGCATTATTTTCAAGGCCCACACCATTGGGTTTCGTAGATCTCAATCCAATGTCCACTCCGAGAACAAACCAATGTTGAAAGAAGTAGTATAGTAAAAACTGTGTTACAGCGTAATAAGTCATGATTGAAGAGCTTTGGTGAGTTTAAGTTAGAGGATTTATTGTGTATTGTTTATCAGCCATTATATATATAGGCATGTGATCGATAATTTCCAAAAGGTAAAAAAGCAGTTAAAATTTAATATAACCACGAGAACAGGATGGTATATAAATTATATACCGGTGCAATTTGATAGGTTGAAATAAACATTAATTAATTTCTTTTCCAGTTCTTTCGTTATGGCTTTATTTCTGATGGTAATTAAAATTAATTCAAAAGAATGAATGTCTTAATCTGTTGAAAATGTTTTGATGTAAATATTCAATCATCGTTTAGTTCTTAGGCATTTTAGAGCATAAACAGAAAGAATTTCATTATTCAAAAAAATGTTATACAATTATATGGCCTTCATGAAAAGTTCATATTTAAAATTATTTAAATGAGGAAAGGATATTTTCCCTGTGGTCCATAGGACAGAGGGAAAATATCCCTTTCAAATTTTAATAATTTTGGATATGAATTATTCATGATATAATGATATAAATATTGTTTTTAATCTAAAGCCAAATCTTGTTATGTTCCCAAATATATTTACTGCAGTCCGATATGCGGTTTAAATAGAACAAAATAATATTCGACCTCTTGTGTTTAGAAGGTAGAAAAGTGTAATGAACTTTGTATACGGTTGTCAAGATGTCACAAAAGTTACTTTCCGTAAAGTCATTATAAATATTTGCATTCACGTTGTTTAATTTTCATATTGTACAATTGTTCACAATGCAACTTGCAAACAATCGTTTTTAAAACGACCATAAGTCAAGCTGTTACGTCATTTAGGGGGTCTCCTTATAAACTGCTACTTTTTTTGCCCGACATAGAAAAAATCTGGGAAAAATTACAAAAATTAAGAAATGAATTGCCAATCGTTTAAGACCATTCCCAAAGTGGCACACCTAAATTTGACATTTGGACGCAACTTCAAAGTTGGATGTTATATGACGGGGTTTTGTTAATTAATTTGCGCATCGAACACACCCGTCCTATATATGTAACATCACATGACTTTTAAGTGATTAAAACTAATTTTTTTTAAATATTTGCATGCTTGACATGTTTTTTTTTCTAAACAATTACAATTACACCGACAGTCATAATTTCTGTATTATTAAAAAAGGTTTGTTAAACATTTTGTTACACCTTAGTTATACAGTAACCCGGATTGGTTGACCATTGTGAAGTTGAGTTTTTGGGGTAGCATAGATTTATATCGTTGTATTCCTTTTTTTTGTGTTAACCAATTGTCGTTCGGAATTATTTTTTCTACATAATTTATTGATCTTGCAATTCTTGTAATTTAGTTTGCGTCTTATTTCTTGAGTGTCATATTTTGGCTATGTTTGTGTTCGATGATACAGTATAATAAGTCGGTAGTTGCCCGCGAATGGATGTTTTTTTTATTTCTTTGCATCTTAAATTGGGATTGCACTGAGTTATTTCATGATTTCTTTTGTGCTATATTTTCGATACATTTTTAGTCAGTATCTTATAGCGTCTTACAATTGTCCGACGACATAATGTGATACTTATTTTGTTCGCCAAGATTATTCATACGATTCATACGATTTGAATTTAGGCTTAAATTAAAATATTGTTTGTTTGCAGTTTACCGACCGACACTTGAAAATCCTCTCGACTGTGAAAATTTTATTGCTTTTTATTATTTCTATTGACGCGATCCGGAACTTTGGGTCCTTTCCGGAAATGATTTAAAGTCTGGGTCAATTACGCATTTCAAGTTCGGTTTTTTTAGCTTCCCGTCAAGCGTTCATGTGACCATTTAATGATAAAGCACATGGAAATTGTTTACAGGTGGCCACAGACCACAATTACTTCCTCTATCAGTTCTTTATAACGTTTTGTATCATTAAAAAAATTGCACCATGCACTTTTTCAAATTTTGTGTGTGTGTAATGTATATTCTTAGTCTAAATATATATCCAAAATTCAGAAAGATTGTAACAATCTCTTTTACAAATTTAGCCAATACACATCCATACCCCTATTGACAAGTCAAGAGAGGTTCCAAAAACTGTAAATATGACCTTTTTGCACTTGGCCTAATCACTCATTCCATATCAAAATCAGTTTAAATACAACATCCAAAATTTAATTTCACCTCTCTTCTTCCATTTCCACCCAAAAAAATCTAAGAAATGAGTGAGGAAGGGAAAGAAAAAAAATTAAGGAAAAATACACTCTATTTAAAAGGAACTATATTCGTCACGGAGGAGTACTTTACGCTGTCGTCTCGTGTCAATTTTAAGACAAATAACAAACAAAAAAGTTTATTAGTAAACTGTTTGTACAGATTCAGGCACATGTAATGATGTGTGATGATATCATTGACGATGATGCAGCGGATATTCATAACTGACACGATAACCATTCTGTCTCAAACAAATCGGGTACAGAATCTGTGGAGCCTGACTTTATGGAACCAATTTCAGTGGTTAAATAATTTGACAGCAGCTTGAAGTATGGAATATTTTCTACAAATCGTTGTGAAGACGACAAAGATGAAACCACTCCTCCGTGACTTAAATCTTCATGTACTTCATGGATATCTGTAAACACGCCTGTACGGAGGAAGGGCTCATTTGAAATGTTAATGGATATAGATCATGCCAAATCAATAAGAAGCAACCCTAACTACACAAAGATGTAGAGAAAATGAATGGTTAGCTTGAAAAATAAATATACTCTCTCTATATTAAATCTATCTTCGATTGCAATGAGTATGCTCCTTTAGGATAAGGGGGGCAATTGCAATTGCAATTATTCTCTTTCTTACAATATTAAATATACCCAAACTGTGTGGCCTGTGTGAATTCAATTAAAATATGTCCTTAGCTATGCTGCCAATTTTTTTTATGCATTAAAAACATTTCAGTACAGACCATTTACTTTTAATGGGGTGCTATGGATTTCACCCCAAACTTTAGATTTCTTTGGTTTTCATTAAAGCCTGGCAAAAATATAACCTTATCACATATAATTAAATATTGTTAGAAATATGAAAACAGTCTAATGTCTTAATACTTTTTTTTCAAGTTGCCTTTTTTCAATTGAGGAAGATTCAATGGTTATTTTTTTTTTTATTAAAAATACACTCTTTAATACATTGTCTTATAAATCTTTAATATCTACATTTTTCTGATGAAAATACTCTACTCATGAAAACATTATAGTCAAGAAGCATACATGTCTGAATATATTTCTTTAAAACAGTTTTAGTCATAATGACATTCCTTGTTTATAAGTGTTCCAGTATTTAATAATTATACCATATTTTATGTCATAAATTGGATAATGACACTATGTTAAAGTTTCAGTTTTGGTTAAAAAGTGTTTTATCTGAAAATGCCTGTTCATTTGATGTTGGTTTTCAGCATGTCCAGTGTTTGTTGTTTTAAAATGTTTTTTTTTCTTCACAAGAAACTTGGTTTAGTGTAACTGTTTGTTTAAACTGTATTTTTGCTGATAAAATAAAATATTTCAAGTTCCTACCTACCGATCCTTTAGTCTGAAGGTACATTTGGAAAACTGCAAACAAACATATTTTTAAGGTTGGCCTTACTATTAAATATCTTATTTTTTTCTTAATAGTTAACTTTACCCACAGTCGAAAATTTGCAAGACGTTAAGTCTTTACTTATTTTACAGTTTTACATTAAACTCAATTTTAGTATAGTTTATCACATAAAGACTCGATTGTTTTATAGTAATTTTCTTGAATAACTGTGTTAGTTGTATGTTTAACTTAGTTCTTCACAACTCAGAAATAGATTCAAGGATATCAAAGTTCCATTATATCAAGGAGGTTATATGATGATTCTAAAAAACAACGAAAATTAAGCATATATAAGATCTTTTAATTGTTCTTGAACAGGGCTCCAGTTTAAACTAGAGGCTCTCAAGAGCCTGTGTCGCTCACCTTGGTCTATGTGCATATTAAACAATGGACACAGATAAATTCATAACAAAATTGTGTTTTGATGATGGTGATGTGTTTATAGATCTTACTTTACCGAACATTCTTGTTGCTACAATTATCTCTATCTATTATGAACTTGGCCCAGTAATTACAGTGGAAAATATTTTCTAAAAATCTACAAAAATTTATGAAAAATGTAAAAAATTTACTATAAAGGGCAATAACTCCTAAAGGGGTCAACTGACCATATCAATTATCTCTATCTATAACAGTACTTTCTGTGGAAAATGTTATTGAAAATCTTCAAATTTTAACAAAATTGTTAAAAATTGACTATGAAGGGGCAATAACTCCTTAGGGGGTCAATTGACTATTTTGGTCATAGTGACTTATTTTTAGTTCTTACTTTGCTGTACATTATTGCTGTTTACAGTTTATCTCTATCTATAACAAGATAACAAAAAAACAGCCAAATTTCCTCAAAATTACCAATTCAGGGACAGCAACCTAACAACCGATTATCCGATTCATTTGAAAATTCCAGGGCAGATAGATCGTGACCTGATCAACAATTTTAGTTCCTGTCAGATTTGCTCTTAATGCTTTGGTTTTTTGAGTTATAAGCCAAAAACTGCATTTTACCCCCATGTTCTATTTTTAGCAATGGTAGCCATCTTGGTTTGTTGGCCGAGTTACCGGACACATTTTTTTAACTAGATACCCCAATGATGATTATGGCTAAGTTTGGTTAAATTTGGCCCAGTAGTTTCAGAGGAGAAGATTTTTCTAAAAGATTACTAAGATTTACGAAAAATGGTTAAAAATTGACTATAAAGGGCAAGAACTCCTAAAGTGGTCAACTGACCATTTTGGTCATGATGACTTATTTGTAGATCTTACTTTGCTGAACATTATTGCTGTTTACAGTTTATCTCTATCTATAATAATATTCAAGATAATAACCAAAAACAGCAAAATTTCCTTAAATTACCATTTCAGGGGCAGCAACCCAACAACGAAATGTCCGATTCATCCGAAAATTTCAGGGCAGATAGATCTTGACCTGATGAACAATAATAACCCATGTCAGATTGGCTCTAAATGCTTTGGTTTTTGAGTTATAAGCCAAAAACTGCATTTTACCTCTATGTTCTATTTTTAGCCATGGCGGCCATCTTGGTTGGTTGGCCGGGTCACCGGACATATTTGTTAAACTAGATATCCCAATGATGATTATGGCCAAGTTTGGTTAAATTTGGCCCAGTAGTTTCTTTCTAAAAGATTACTAAGATTTACGAAAAAATGGTTAAAAATTGACTATAAAGGGCAATAACTCCTAAAGTGGTCAACTGACCATTTTGGTCATGTTAACTTATTTGTAGATCTTACTTTGCTGAACATTATTGTTTTTACAGTTTATCTCTATCTATAGTAATATTCAAGATAATAACCAAAAAACAGCAGTTTCCTTAAAATTACCAATTCAGGGGCAGTAACCTAACAACGGGTTGTCCGATTCATCTGAAAATTTCAGGGCAGATAGAACTTGACCTGATAAACACTTTTACCCCCATGTCAGATTTGCTCTAAATGCTTTGGTTTTTGAGTTATAAGCCAAAAACTGCATTTTACCCCTATGTTCTATTTTTAGCCGTGGTGGCCATTTTGGTTGGTATGCCGGGTCACCGGACACAATTTTTAAACTAGATACCCCAATGATGATTGTGGCCAAGTTTGATTATGTTTGTCTTAGCAGTTTCGGAGGAGAAGATTTTTCTAAAAGATTACTAAGATTTACGAAAAATTGTTAAACATTGACTATAAAGGGCAATAAGTCCTTAGGGGGTCAATTGACCATTTTGGTAATGTTTGACTTATTTGTAGATCTCACTTTGCTGAACATTTTTGCTGTTTACAGTTTATCTCTATCTATAATAATATTCAAGATAATAACCAAAAACAGCAAAATTTCCTTAAAATTACCATTTCAGGGGCAGCAACCCAACAACGGAATGTCTGATTCATCTGAAAATTTCAGGGCAGATAATCTTGACCTGATAAACACTTTTACCCTGTCAGAATTGCTCTAAATGCTTTGGTTTTTGAGTTATATGCCAAAAACTGCATTTTACCCGTATGTTCTATTTTTAGCCGTGGCGGCCATCTTGGTTGGTATGCCGGGTCACCGGACACAATTTTTAAACTAGATGCCCCAATGATGATTGTGACCAAGTTTGGTTAAAATTGGCCCAGTAGTTTCAGAGGAGAAGATTTTTGTAAAAGTTAACGACGAACGACGACGGACGACAAACGACGGACGACGGACGACGGACGCCGGACGCCAAGTGATGAGAAAAGCTCACTTGGCCCTTCGGGCCAGGTGAGCTAAAAAACAAGAGTTCAGATGATCAAGTTCTTTGAAGGAGGAGAAAGGGGAAACCAATGGCACTGCTATATCATCTCAGAAATGATATACATTATATTATCATTATTGCAAGGTTATAAAGGATGCATTGACATCTCTTCTGTTATGGATACGTTTGACATATTCTGTATATGAAAAAAAACAAGTTCCTTTTGTGGCATAACTTTATTCATATAGATTATTTCTCCTACATATCTTTATATATTGCTTTCTTTAGTTCAAATTGGAATCTCAGATAAGCATCTGGTACTTTAAAACCTCTCCTCTCTGTTCCATGCCTCTGGTCGACATGTGTACTTCAGAATAATTCCTGACTGTCAGATGTATAGCAGAACTTTCACATAACTTCTTGATAAAACTGCTGTCTTACTTTTCGACACTGCAAACAAAAAATCGAACAGGCTATTAAAGAGGGGGTTGCAACCACATGTTCCCTGTACAAACGGATCGGAACTAAAAGCTCTTTCCCGGATCTGGCACTGGATTTATACATCAGATGCGTCACAAAATATAAACATGCTATCAAATATACTAGAATATGAAATAAAGAAAAATATAAATCGAAAATGTTGAATTATCATTTATGTCTACGAAACCACAAGATCCTACTTAATTGGTCATGTTTTCAAATCATATCAAATGTTTTCATTGGTCTTCACTTGTTAGAAAAATGTACATCACTTGTTAGAAAAATGTACTGAAGTTATTGTTAGTTAAATTATCAATGTTAGGTTATTGCATATTCTTCAGAGCTGTATCTTGAACTAATGAATTGAAAAAGAGGGGATGGGTATACGTACTAAACATGTGTCTGTATTTTCAACATATCTAACAAACATGCGAGAAAAATGAGTTTTAGAATACGAAATATCTCTCTCATTCTGTAAACAGATATTAGTTTTCTCATTTTAATTGTTTTACATTGTCTTATCGGGGCTTTTTATAGATGACTATGCGGTATTGGCTTTGCTCATTGTTGAAGGCCGTACGGTGACCTATAGTTGTTAATGATAGTTAATGTATGTGTCATTTTGGTCTCTTGTGGACAGTTGTCAAATTGGCAATCATACCACAACTTCTTTTTATATTGTACGATTGCTAAGGTATTTTTGGTGTTTATAAAAGCCCCCCCCCCCCCCCCTTTTTTTTGTAATATACACCACAAAAAAAAACCATTTAGTTAGGATAAAGAACTTATAAACGTTAGTCCAATAATGTAAGGCTTCAGAGTTTCATATCATTTACATTCAACATTTTTATCGGATTTATTTTTACTATCGATGTTGAACCATTAATTTTTATCGGATTTTTTTTCACTACCAATGTTGAACCGTTAAACATTGAAAGTAAACAAAAATTCGATAAAAAATGTTGAATGTAAATGATATGAACCTCCGGTCTTATATTAAAGGACAATATATAAGACTTCTGAGATTCATATCATTTACATTCAATGGTTTTATCGGATTTTGGAGGTTCATATCACTTATATTCAACGTTTTTATATCGGATTTTTTTTTACTATTGATGTTCAACGGTTCATAGTAAAACAAAATAACTGCAGTGTTGTATTATATAGCCTTGTAAACTGGCAATTGGAGCAGCTACACATAAGCTGGGTACTTCATGTACAGTCAAGTAAAAAGCAAAATAACAAAAATACCGAACTCCAAGGAAAACTCGAAAAGGAAAGTCCGTAATCAAATGACAAAATCAAAAGTTCAAACACATCAAACGAATGGATAACAACTGTCATTTGCCTGACTTGGTACAGGCATTTTCTTTTGTAGAAAATGGTGAATTAAACCTGGTTTTATAGCTAGCTAAACCTCTCACTTGTATAACAGTCGCATTAAATTCCGTTATATTGACAACGATTTATGATCAACAAAACAAAAATACATAATAGGTAAAAATGTCAAAGATAGGGGTACAAACACATATGAAACAAAGAAACACAAAAAGGCATATAGACAAAGCACATAAGCAAAAATGAACGACAAGAATACACACATTTACCATAGCACAATAACACGATGACGGGATGTATAAGTATAGAGCTACGTCCTATGAAACAAAGAAACACAAAAACGCATATAGACAAAGCACATTAACCAAAATGAACGAAAAAAACACAAGAATTTACCATAGCACAATAACACAATGATGGGATGTATAAGAACAGAGCCACGTCATATGTAACAAAGAAACACAAAAAGGCATATAGACAAAGCACATAAGCAAAAATGAAAGACAAGAATACAAAAATTTACCATAGCACAATAACACGATGACGGGATGTATAAGAACAGAGCCACGTCATATGTAACAAAGAAACACAAAAAGGCATATAGTCAAAGCACATAAGCAAAAATGAAAGACAAGAATACAAAACTTTACCATAGCACAATAAAACTTTGACGGGATGTACAGAACCACGTCAAATGAATATCACCAAATATAGACTAAACAGTTCAAGTAATATTAATAAAGACTATTAAAAGAACACTAAAACACGTTATTAAGATGATAAACAACGTCAGTACACAGAATCTATACTTCAAAACCATCGTGTATTATTTGTGAAGTTGATACGGAATATTTATCAACAAGGTCTTGGTATCCGATAACTTCAAAAAAAAAAGGACGAGACGTTCTTTGACATACCCCTGGCTCATCAACTTTCTACTCGGACACTAGTGACTGTTTACAAAGTCTGAGTAGCAGCTGCAAGCTCTTGAATACCTAATAAATTTGGAGATATATATCCCATATATGCAGGTGAAGTTGGTATATTGCTAATAAAGTAGGGGAAATTGATAATTTCAAAATTAAAATCGTCTCGTTTGTCATAGATTCTGGTACTGAGATGACCACATATGTCAAGTTCTTATACTTTATAGTCTGGTACTCTAAGTGTCAGTAGGATTGTCAGTTTTTCTACCAAAGCTGGTGGTTGGTTCTCTCCGGTTTCCTCCACCAATAAAAACTGAGTGCCACGAAAGTGGCGTCAAACAACTATTAATCAATCAATACATCTTTGTGTCTGTACAAGTACACAAACTATACTTAAGGTTTTACTCCTCTTGTTGGGATTTTATTTATTTATGGTTAGTCTAATATATATATAGCCTTATACTTTATTTATCTACTATAAAGCCTTGAATGTATTGTACCTTAAATGCATCTAACGTATTTTTTTTTCAACTTGCTATTTATTTATGTACTATCTTTATTTTAATTTGCCATTGTATTATGTTATTGTTAATACCACATGTAAATGCATTTATATTTTGGTTTGGTTCTTCAGCTTCGTGTATGAATACTTTAGCTTGGAAATTCTAGCATTTATTCATTACCTGTTAAACCATGTACTAAGACTATAGCTGTAAGACTTTGTTCTTTATGTACACGTATTCGAACTATAACTGGCATTTAATGCACACATACTTAAGCCAGGTACTTGGTGGTTCTATGTTCATCCTTATGTTTTATTTGACTTTACTTTACCTGTATATAATTTGTATGAACATTATTAGCAATAACTTACCCTGTTTCAGTGTGTGCCTTACTTTTCTCTGTTTTTAATATACATTACATCCACCCCGCGGAATGCGCGTCTGCCATACAAAATGTCAATCCTGGTGTCTATGATGAGTTTATTTACAACAACTGGGTCGATGCGACTGCTGGTGGAGGTTTCCTCCTCAAGGGTATTACGAGGCCAATAGTCAACATGAATTATCATTAGTGTGATTAAAGTTATAAATTAACTTTGAACTTATCGAAAAACTAAGAAATGTGTATCACATGAATAGGTTATCTTACCTGTATTTGGCAGATCTGAATTTTGGGTCAATGCTCTTCAACTCTGTATTTGACCTTTTATGCTGTTTCGATTCGAGCGTCACTGATGAGTCTTCTTTAGACAAAATGGGCGTCTTGCGTACACAATTTCGATCCTGGTTATCTATGACCAGCTTATTTATTAGCAAAATATTTCATTTATTACAAAACTCACATGGTACTTCATATATTGATACATCAGACTGGTTCTTCATGATTTTCAATTTTTGTTATGTATTTTAGATATTTTGAAATGATGAAATGGGAAAGGAATGAAAAATCATAAGAAAAATGAAAAATAATCTACAAGAGAAAAGAAGATAAATTGTGTAGGTATGATGCCAATCTAGTATTTTCAAAATAGGACAGAGAGGAGCACTGGCCAACAATTTACAAGTTGGAAAATGTCAGTTAATCTCTAGATAACTTCTCTCATCACTTTTATCAACTTCTTTTTCAAATGCTAATGTAACTCAGTCTCACCATCTAATGACTATGATGATTATATATTTTATAATCTATGAACATGAGTATAAAATACAAATATATGATTATACAGTATGAACACGAGTGATATATGAAATAGATTATTGATTCTAATATGAAATAACATCAATGAAATATAAAACTATATGATTGATTTTATACTGTATGAACACGAGTGAAATATAAAAATAGATTATGGATTCTGTACTGTAAGAACATCAATGAAATATAAAAAATATATGTCGCATTGATTGAATTATACTGTATGAACACGAGTGAAATATGAAAATAAGATCATTGTTTCTATACTGTAAGAACATCAATAAAATATAAAATATATGATTGATTTTATACTGTATAAACATGAATGAAATACAAAAATATATGATTGATTTTATACTGTATGCACATCAATGAAATACCAAAATATATGATTTATTTTATACTGTATGCACATCAATGAAATACAAAAATATATGCTTGATCTAATACAATATGAACACGAGTAAAATATAAAATATATGATTGATTGTTTACTGTATTAACAATAGTGAAATATGAAAATAGATTATCGATTCTATATCGTGACTGTAAGAAGATATATGAAATATAAACATATAAGATTGATTTTATAATGTATGAAAACGAGTGAAATATAAAAATAGATTATTGATTCTCTACTGTAAGAACATCAATGAAATATAAAAAAATATATGATTGATTTTATACTGTATGAACACGAGAAAATATAAAAATTGATTATTGCATGATTATATACTGTAAGTACATCAATGAAATATAAAAATATATGATTGATTCTATAATGTAAGAACATCAATGAAATATAAAACATATGATTGATTTTTTAAATATGATCCCGAGTGAAATATAGAAATAGATTATTGACTCGTAGACTATACTGTAAGATCATCAATGAATTATAAAAATATATGATTGATTTTATAGTTTATGGACACGAGTGAAATATGAAAAAAGATTATTGATTTTATACTGCATAAACAGGAGTAAACTATAAGTGTGAGATTTTCGAATTTTTTTTTATATGGATTTTCTTTCTAGTTCAATGAGATTATAAAAGAATCTCGGCAACTGAATGTGAGTGGAATAATAAGATTTACAATCTTTACTCTTTTAACTAGAGTACTTATTGAACCAATAATTCAAAATTTTTGTAAACAGTTAATGTATAACCATGACCATATCAATGATAATTCATGTCAGCACAGAAGTGCTGACTACTTGCCTGGTGATACCCTCGGTAAATTAAAACTCGACCAGCAGTAGCATCGACCCAGAGATTGTAAATAAACTGATTATAGATACTAGGATTGAATTTTGTATTTACGCCAGACGCACGTTTCGTCTACAAAAGACTCACTAGTGACGCTCGAATCCAAAAAAGTTAAAAAGGCCAAATAAAGTACGAAGTTGTAGAGCACTGAGGGCTAAACTAAAAGTTTTATCAAATGCAGCTAAGGTAATCTTTTCCTGAGGTAGAAAAGCCATAGTATTTCAAAAATTCAAAAGTTTTGTGAACAATTAATGTATACATAACCATGACCATATCAATGATAATTCATGTCAGCACAGAAGTGCTGACTACTTGCCTGGTGATACCCTCGGTAAATTAAAACTCGACCAGCAGTAGCATCGAACCAGTGGTTGTAAATAAACTGATCATAGATACATATGTACCAGGATTGAAATTTGTATTTACGCCAGACGCGCGTTTCGTCTACAAAAGACTCATCAGTAACTCTCGAATCCAAAAATGTTAAAAAGGGCAAATAAAGTACGAAGTTGTAGAGCATTGAGGACCGAAATTCCTAAACGTTTTCCCAAATACTGCTAAGGTAATCTATTCCTGAGGTAGACAAGCCTAAGTATTTGTATGTTTGTATGTAAGCACTCCTCCTCTTATAGTATCAAATCTGTTATAGGTGCATATTATCAGGATTTTCATTTACTTCATTTTTCTTAAGTTTAAGATTATTCAATTTTTCTTAAATTCTGCATATAAGGTACATATTTTGCAGCGTTTTAATTCACTTTTAGTCTAGCAAATACTTAAAAATATCACTAATTGGCTTCCGTTCCTCAACTACATTATTGTATTAATCTGATAAAAATGCTACAGTGTAATTACCATTAAACTTAGATCGAATTTGAAAGGCGTCACTTTGACCTTTGAAGAGTTATGCCTTTTACAAATGCAAAAGTATTGTATTTTTCGTTTCCCGTCTCTAACATAAGTTTGCCTCAACCAAATGTTACAAATCTTCTACAGATGGCTTATTACTATAACACACATAACAAGTTTGAATTTGGACGTCGTCACCTATGCCTTTCTAGAGTTATGCCCTTTTTCAAATGGTAAAAATATTGCTGAATTTTTCGTTTCTGTTCTTTTACTTAAGTTTTCATCAAAAGAATGCAAAGAAACGTATGCACAATGCTCATAACCACAAAACTCAGATGAAGTAATATCGGTAGTAAAGAAGCTTTTCCCGCTGATCAGTTATGTCCCTTTATAAATTTATATGCGTGTGGGGTCATCATCTTTGTCCCATTGACACATGCTCCATTTGTTTGGTCCCTTACTGACCACGTCGAATAGGACTGTAAGTTTGAACCCCATCCGTTCGTCTGTCTGTTTGTCTTTCATCCGTCAGTCCGGCAAATCAGTTTTTAATACTTTTTTCTTCATGCTTGAAGATATAGATTTAATCTTGTATTGTAGTAATTTACACGTCTGTACGGAGGGTCAAATATACGTTGCAAAATTTAAAAGTGAGTTGCTGTTTGTTTAATTTAATAGAATACAAACATTCATATTGAAGTTTTAATGTTCACAATACAAGATTCCTACAAAAATGGCTTCAATTTTTTTTTAATAAGTCACCCAGACAGAGAACAAGGAAGTCTGGAAAATATTTAAATATCATATGAACCCATGGTAACATGACACGTAGTAATGTTTTATTTTATGAACATTTTTTAATGTGGTTGTTCAAAGTCAATGATTCAAATTGGCTGAAAAAAAATAAAAGTTTAAAATTATAGTGAGTTGCGGAAGCTTTTTTTTATTATTTTATTCGAGTTTAAACGTTTAAACTGAGATGTTATATACCCAAAATGGGGCACAACAAGAATATCAAAATCCACTATAACTTAATTTGTTGATAATTTCAAAATAAATCAAAGCAAGATTTAAGAAAGAAAAGTTATAAAAAATGCCGATACAGAATCACTAGCGGTCAACCAGCAACCAGGATGTACCCCTTTTGCGTTTTGTGTATTTTGTTTATATTTTTTTTTCACTATTTCAACTTTTATTTACCCTATGTTTGATTATATTCATACAACCTTGTAATATTTCCTAAATGCTGTCCCTCTATCACAGTTGTTAACAAATAGAATGTTTCTATGTATGTTTCACTTCAGTGTTCCTGATGTTTCTTTTGTTTTCCACTTATAATTGATGAGTTACCCTCGTTTTTTTCTTCTCTCAATTGATTAATGACTTTTGAACACGGGTAGACTACTGTTGCCCTTATTTAGACAACATAACAAAAATTTAAAACACCAAAAATGAAACGAAGAAACGGTTCTATGCCAGCAGCAGTATCGATTCAGTGCTAGAAATGATATATGTGTACATATATTTCTTTATAATTGTCGTTCAAACCACTTTTCTTGATTATTCAATAAAATCGAACAAACAATTTAAAAAAGAATAAGAAAAAGAGTAAACACGAAGGATCTCCATTTTTGATTACGAATATAGAATGTAAAATATATATGAACCACAGTAGCGTGTCCGATCCTATTTATAGAAATTGCTTATTCTCTATATGAATGAAGGATTTAAACACGACATTTGTCATTAAAATTGATTCTACGATCTGACAATGGCGAGCAGCGAAGATGGCGAAACAGCTTCTGTAAGTACATGTATACCTAATAAACAGCATGGTAAAATGAAATATTAGAATTAACCAATAAATTACTGAACACGATCACTCCATGAAATGTGTGACCAAATTAAAGGTATTAAATATTACATAAACGCTTTCTTGAGGATTCATTTCTATACACATTTGTTTATCAAACATAATCACTTCCTTAAACGTGAATATATGAGGGTGTGAATGGGGTTTTACAGAATAGAGAATAATGGACAAAACATTAAGAATAGAGAAAAACAAACTAAAATAAATAATGACAAGATAATGATGAGATGCCTAAAAATGTCGAACAGAGAACCTTGACAAAAAGCATAGAGAAAAGAGTAAAATAGCCTAATAATTTAAATAATACACAGTCCCTTAATAAATCTACCATCTTTTAAATGAGATTTTACTAAGTTGCAAATTATGTAAAGATGCTTAAATTTATAGTATATATTATAAAGGGTATTAATTAAAATTTTAACTATTGTAGAATTTTTAGTGATTCGGAAATGTTTAGGGTAGATGACTGTCTGAATAAATGGTCCAAATTTTATTTTCGATTTCAACCAGGAAGTTGATCAAATGATAATGATTAATAATTAAACAGTATTGCTCTATCAAATGCCTGTCATGACCATTGCAGAATTCTACAAGAGACCATGAATTGAAACTAGAATGAGGAAGTAATTGAAATTTTGTAGTATAACATAGGGAATACAAATTCTGCCCCCGGTTTTTTATAAAATTGGATAGAAGTAATGGGAGAAATAATTAGGTACCCGTTCTATATACTTAAATATTCTTTGAATAATACATCGTAATGTAAGTACATCAGGAAAACAACCAGTATTACAAAATCATTGAAATAGTTTGAAGTTCTTTTAAAAGACGTTTAAATGTAACTAAAAAAATACAAATCATTAACTTGCAACTTAAATTGTCATTGTTACAATTTTAGTAGCATTTTGTTAATTCAAATTATTCACAAAATAGAAACAAAAACTTGTTTCAAAGGAACTGGTCGACAGCATGTGTAGCTTACTTGATTTTTTTTATATTATAAACAAAATGGAATTATATAAGTCCCGATGGAACGGAAACACCTTTGTGTGGTACACGACAGTCTAAATAATAGAAGATCAAAGTGAGAAATCATATAATTTATCAATGCATAAAAACATTATAAACATACAAATACTCATTGGGGCGAAACCATTCATCTTTACGTAACTGCACTGTATACGAGCTTCTTTTGACAAATTTCCTAAAGTAACTAAAGAAAACCATTCGCGTGTTAAAATTCTGTGCTATTTACATATCAAATATCATACTCAATACTTTATTTTATTTACAAATATTTACAAATCTAAAAAAAACAACCGTATATTTAAACAAAAACTTGTTTATTTAATACAAACACTAATAGATGGTCAATATAAAAACACACACTCACGTGTGTTTGTTTACATAAATAGAAAATTGTGTATGGTCAATTTTAATATAAATACCTATGAATAGTCGGTTTTGACTTTAACATCACAAGATGAAGTTACACAGAAAGACATGTCCATCTAGTCAGAAACAATTGACCAATCTACGCTCACATTTCACAGAATGTTTAATTGGCGGAAAAGCAGCCCCCACAGGTCTTAAAGTTGTTTTTTGCCAAGCTATGAATATATATCAACAGCTTCTGTACTCGAGTTCTGACTAAGAAATAACGTGCATACCTGGTATTCATAGATAAAATGTGTTTCAAAAATGATATGGCTATATAAACTCAAATGTGTCAAAAATATAACAAAAATGAACGTTACTCGTAACAATATTATTGAATTGCCATTTAACAATAAATGCGTTGATTCACGCTTTAATTTCGCCTAATTTTCCCTAAACTTACTATAAGAGTTTTAGAGAGATAAGAGTCGGACGATCCCACAGATATTCATAAAACTAGCAAGTCGAGAAATACTTACAATGCGGAAGACCAAGAAATTATTAACATATTCACAAAACAGAACAGGTTAAGGGCATCAATACGTACCCACAACATACTACGGATTGTATGAGACTTTCAAGACCTGCATATTAAAACCTAACAATCAAACATGCCGAAATATACGCACAGACGCATGATTAAGTATTACGTTGTTGATGTTCTTTTTAAGCATAAGCAACCATCACCAGAAACAATTGACAGAATTCTAGCAACTATATATGGACAGTGTATTGGTGATGCAATTGGACTTCTCACTGAATTTTTATCAAAGGATGAGGCAAAGAAGGTGAATATTGTTTTAGACTTCCAGTTATTATAAGGTTACTAAAAGCTGTCGACAGTTAAAAGTTCATCAACAGATATTAAAATAATATAAATTAAGAAAATCAACGCATTTATAGTTTAACACAGAGTAGACACGTCTGTCTCAGTGGCGGATCCAGAAATTTCCATAAGTCGGGGCCTACTGACTGACTTAAGAGGGGACCCGCTCCAGTCACGCTTCAGTGATTCCCTATATAATCAACCAAATTTTTTCCCAAAAAGGGGGGGGGCCGGGCCCCTTGCCCCCCCCTAAATCCGCCTCTGTGTCTTATTCTATTTTTTACCCGCTATCGGTCAGTTTTGAGTTTTAAATTTGCACTTCAGAAACAGTGTATTAATGATAAATGCAATTCGAATCTTAAAATATTTCTACAGATTATAAAATATGAACAGTAAAGTTACAAAAAAAAAATATTATTTATAAATCATGACAGCACAGGAGTGCTTACTATATTGGGCAGGTGAAAAGATCGGGAAAGAAATGTCTACCAGGTAGTTTTTAAAAATAACCAGAAATACAAGAAAACTGATATCTCTTTTTATTGTAAGTTTGAAGAATAATTGAAGTAAGATACTTGCATATATAGTTAATAGCCAAACATTTTACTAACGCGAATTTATGGCAGGCTGATAATATATAAACAAATCCTTTACAGGATGCTGATTTGTATAATAAATGTATCGTATGTAAAGACTATAAAACTAAAACTAAGTGAACGTATGTCCTTTTGGGAAAAATCAAGCAAAAATAATATCTCATATAAAAACTCTTACAAAAAATAATCCCCACAAACAGAAACGTATTGCGTTTGAGAATCATTTAAAGGAAGTGAATTGCACAATTAAATTGGTGCTGAAATAGGGGTCTTATGGTTATGGATGCTGGTATTAAGACCAGTGATTTTTTTTACATTACATCTTATTTGAGAAGTCCCAAAAAGAATTAAGTCTGAACGAAAGGAGATGAAACCATAACAAAACAGCACAAGCTAATACAAAACAAAAACTATAGGTTAATATAAGTATTTAACACATTTAATTTGACAAGAACGCATAATTTTTGTATGAATATAGATCATTGGCAGTGGTAAATTATTTGTGTACTTACTTTCCCATTTAATTTATTCATATTAAATATCTCTTTGAAGCATTATGGGAAAAAAGCCAAAAAATTAGAATATCGACATAAAAAGATCGTTGATGATTTTCACAGATCAAGATGGCGAGAAGGCGACTGGACAGATGACAGTGACCAAATGATACTAATTATGAGATCTCTTGTCGACTGTGGTGGTAAGGTATGTTACGAAATTTCCAGTTTCAAAGTCGACATCCAGCGCTCTAGACAATTTAACCATATTTACTTTTAAAAATGAGAGTAGAATAATCTGATATTGAAAATGACTAAAACAATGTCAAAAGAAATAAAATATACATTTCTTCAAATATTATTATGGTTGTTAAATTATTTTTTATTCTTATTTTCATTTGATTCTCTGATAATCGTGCTGGATAGAAAATAAGTACTTATGTTTGGGGTTGTCCATAATTACCTTTTTTTTATGTATCAAAATATTTTATTTACATTTTTTGATAAGTAGTTTATTTTCATATATTTGGCCTTGATCATCAATAATGAGACGTTCGTGTAATGTCGAAATACGTACTAGTGAAGTACAATTGGTAACGTTCATATTACCGTATTTTGAAGTGTTCAACATCAAAATTAAATCTGACCTAGCCAAAACGAAGTCCAGAGGCATACAGTACACAAAACTTAAATTACATTTAAATGACGTCTGGAAATATTACTATAATATTAAAAAGTATTTTATTTTAGGTAGACCCTGTTGACTTTGCTAAAAAGTTTAAAACCTGGATTAAGAGTGGTTTTAGTGAGGTGGGTGATTTATCTGGATTGGGTATAGGTCTTACAACAATGAATGTAACTTCACGTCCAGACTTCCTAATAGACCCACATGAGGTAAGACGCATTTCACGTGATACCTACCATAAACTGGTTACACTGAACAAACTTAAGTAAGAGCAAACAAAGTCTTGTTATATTTCTAAAGCTCTTCATAATAAAATAGTCAACTCATATTATAATTTAGCACCTTTAATATAATTAACAAATACTATATTACTTCTTAGGAATTTTTGGTCCTCAATGCTCTTCAACTTCGTTTTTATTTGGCGTTGTTAACTTTTTTTATTCGAGCGTCACTGATGAGTCTTTTAAAGACGAAACGCGCGTCTGGCGTAAATACAAAATTTGAATCCTGGTATCTATGATGAGGTTCTTTACCAATAAGACCCTATAACCTGCCAATTTTAGGAATTGTTAGGATTGATTTTGGGAGTTATCAGCTTAATGGTTAGCGGTCAAAAACAAGCATTTTGTGAATTAGTGTATGTATCTCTACCTGGTTTTAATGCTTTTCAACTTTGTACTTGATTACAATGCACTGCAGCTTCGAACTCGATGCCTATGCTCTTCAACTTTGTACTTATTGTCAATGCTAATTGACGTCATAATTGATTCCAATGCAGCTTCAACTTCGTTCTTGATTTCAATCCTTTTCAACTTCGTACTTGATTTCAATCCTCTTCAACTTTGTACTTGATTTCAATTCTCTTCAACTTCGTAATTGATTTCAATCCGCTTCAACTTCGTACTTGATTTCAATTATCTTCAACTTCGTAATTGATTTCAATTCTCTTCAACTTCATTACTTGATTTCAATTCTCTTCAACTTCGTAATTGTTTCAAATGCAGCTTCAACTTCGTAACTTTTTCAAATGCAGTTTCAACTTCGTAATTGTTTCAAATGCACCTTCAACTTCGTAATTGTTTCAGATGCACCTTTAACTTCGCACTTGATTTGGCCCTTTTGATATTTGTTATTTGAGTGTCACTAAAGAGTCTTTGGTAGATGAAACGCATAATCCTGGTATATATGCTGTGTTTATTCAGTACTGTGTATTTCCTGGAGTCTGTTTCATAGAAAAACTTAGCACTAAGATCGGTCGTAAGTATACAGAATTGTTCATGACTTAAAATCAATCTTAGTCGTAAGTTTTTTTTAGTTAAACCGACTCCTAGTCCTTCTAGATGTAAAGAAAAAAATACACCTTTAGACTAATAATAAAAACAACCATAATTTTGAAATAACTTATATTTGCCATTTGATTATGAACTTTCCGTTTTGAATTTTCCTCGGAGTTCAGTATTTTTGTGGTTTTACTTTTTATGATAGAAAAAGATTATGTATAATTTTATTCCTGGTTTTAAAATTATATTGGTTCTGAATCTTTCATATCACTGTAAACTTTTTATCACTACATTTTAGGTAGCCCGGTATGTTTGGGATGAACAAGACAGAAATATTGCATCCAATGGTGCTGTAATGAGGACCTCCATCGTTGGTATTCACATGTTCTGGAGTTTAGATGATGTAACAAAAAATGCAAGGGACTTTGCAAAAACAACACATCACGATCCAAGGTTAATTTATTTGGTGTCTTCCTCCTATTCCCACTTTTTAAAAATACTATTCCTTCTATTCCCACTTGCAAATAACAATAGATGTTTTGATAAATAATTTGTTTTTATAACAATCAGGGTTAATTAGAATTTCACCTGAGATTTACCTGTATTTTTTTTAAAGCATAACATATTTGGTACACTGTTTAGGTATAGTACCTTGTTTATCTAAAATATGTTTCTTTTTTCATCAAAGAAATACTTAAAAATAGAGAAAAATTAAAAAGAATAGATTGGAGTTAGACTTATTTTAAAACTTTTGAATTTGTACTTAAAAATAAAGAAAAAATATGATAAATAGATTGGAGTCAGATTTATTTTTGAATTTTTGAGTTTGTAACTTTAAAAAATTGTCTGCTTTACTAATAAATCATGATATAAATCATGATATAAATAATATTATAACAAAGTATAATCTTGTTAATTCTCACAAACCAAATAACAGAAAGGTATAAAGATAATTATGCATATTTCAATACAATTACATAAATAAATAATGTACGAAAGTAGATAGAGGCATTCACAATTGTTCACCCAGAAAAGTTCAATTGGTTATTGATCTCCTTAATAAGTTTACAAAGTTCGTTCAGTTCTGTACATTTTGGGGAATTCATTAAGTCATAAATCTTCAATGTGTTTGTTCTATTTCTATTGTAAAATACAATACGTTGTTTTCTACAATTATCGAAAGCTGAACAATTAAAAATGTAATGGTATTCATCACCAATGGCATCTGAATTACACAATACACATTTTCTGTTTTCTCTTTCTATGTTTTGCCATCTTCTAGTTTCTATTGGAGATTTTATGTTCAAAGTTCCAAATTTAAGAAATAAGGATATCTTCCGGTCATCCAAAATAAATATTTCTCAAACTCCAAAGTAACTTTAAATAAACGATAATTTAATGCTTTTGGTGATTCCTGTTGGCTTAAGATGTGGAATAAAAGTATACTTTAAAATATAATTACTTGGACCAATAGTTAAAGATATAAAATAATGGGTGAATGAACCATTTATTTAGAGAAGTTTAATGCACACTCAACATTAGCAAAAACACATAATCCAGGTTTTAAACTTTTTAGCAAAGTCAACAGGGTCTACCTAAAATAAAATACTTTTTAATATTATAGTAATATTTTCAGACGTCATTTAAATGTAATTTAAGTTTTGTGTACTGCATGCCTCTGGACTTCGTTTTGGCTAGGTCAGATTTAATTTTGATGTTTGATGTTGAACACTTCAAAATACAGTAATATGAACGTTACAAATTGTAGTGCACTAGTACATATCTCGACATTACAATTATATAGGAAGTGGAATAGAACAAATTTAACACAAAACGCGTCCATACATCACTGGGTATGGATGACACTTAAAACGCCACTCACTATAGAGGAGTAGGGTGTTCAACAATGAATTTTTACATATTCGGGTTTTGATTTTTTTTGTCTTGTAGATGCCAGGCTTCTACAGTAGCTGTGTCTGTTGCCATAGCGACCATGTTACAAGGAAAGCATATGGACAAACACGGCAAATTCATAGTGAAAGACATAATACAAGACGCCTATGAATATGCATCAACGTGTTTAGAAACGGATACAGAAAAGAAAGACCTTATGTTCTATTTGACATGTGATGATATTGAAGATTTGAAATTAGACGAAGCCAAAAAAATTGGCTACACATACAAATCTATGGGTACAGGATTTTGGGCATTGAAGCAAGATGATTTCCGGAAAACAATCACAAAAATTGTGATGCAGGTACAAATTTGATTATAGTTGGTTTTTTTTCAAATTTAGTAATCACTTTTGAATTTCTTACTTGTGACGCAAATATTACTCTAATTTTCATTATCACCATTTCAGCATCAAGGATTTAAAGAAAATGTGATACAATGCGGTAAATATAGATAAAAGGGTAAATCTGAACTTTAACATCAAATGTAAAAATGAATCTTGCTTTAATACATGTAGCTCTACATTTTGTTTATTATCCTGCTCTTGAATTAAAAAGTTTAATTTGATTTTAAGAGGGTAGAGGCAAGTGTCTCGTATTTTTTATTATTTTTTTTTCTTTCTGTGAGCTCATTCTGTCTTGCCGGTTTCCAAATATCCTATATTTCCAATTGAATGATATGTGTGTATTTTTATTAATTGTTTAACTTATTTTCTACGTAGGGAGGAGATGCCGATACAAATGCCTGTGTTGGAGGTGCTTTACTGGGATGTAAACTTGGAACGTCTACTTTACCGAAATCATGGTTGACTAAACTTTTACACAAGGACTGGTTGGATAATGAAATCAAAAAGTAAGTTTTCTGTATTTTCAAATGAATATTTATCAATTATAGACTTTTGACGAGGTCAATACGTTATATATTGACCTGTTCAGGTTATATTGACCGAGGTCGAAGTCAATATTATGCATTTATTTCCCCTGCCTGAGGGAAATATGAAGATTTGTTCACCCAAGAATATTCATATTTCACGAGGGAAATATGATTTTTCGAGGGTGAACAAATCTTCATATCTTCCGAAGCCAAGGGAAATGAATGTTTTTTCCACTGCATAAGCTTTGAATACTATCTGAACTTCAAGTATTAGTTTGCATACCGGCATTTTTTCCGACTTATCCGCTTATTTTTATTACTAAACACGACACACATATTGATAAACATTATGGATAAACATTAATTATTTAATAAGTCCTTTTGTTTTAACTTCTGTAATAAATTTGTGAACACGATAATGATATTTGCCAAAGCTATTTAGAAAATAAGAGGTTCAACACGTTATGTACATAAACCGCGCGTAATGCGGGGTTCACACATTGCCGATTATTGCTCCCGTTTGAGATCAGACAGCGATACGACACGAAAAGTGAAAAAGTCGGATTAGTATCCTCAATTATCTGGAATGTCCTATTATTGTCTGAACGCAGTCGTTTTAGTTCGTAACAGATTCCTTCTGGTCGGGAAGGGTCCGAATAGTTCGGCAAAGCACCCCGACAGTTAGTTGCGTCCCGTAACATTCGGGGAAACTCAACCGATTTTTTCTAGTCGGATTACAATCGTACCTATGTCGTGACAGATTCTGCTGTATCGGGTCGAATTCCTAACATTGTTCTGTGTATTCGGGACGGTGTCCTGTGGAACGGGAATGATCTGGAGAAGTCCCGACAATAACAGAATACAATACGACTGAGACCAGACAAAGCCGTTTGCAATGCGATAGAGCGGACCGTGATAGGATTACGTCCCGACAGTACCTGATCATCCCGACAGTTTTCGAACGGATAACTTCCGTCAGCGTCGGTTCACTGTCTTGTCACTATCTGATCTCTGTCGGATTACATTCGGTAGAATCGGGACGCAGTCGTGACAGACTCGGTCGAATTTTACCTGGCGAAAGATACAAATCGAATTTCCATCCACGATTCACAGGATCTTGATCAGACTTTTGACAAATCTTAATCGGGAATGGTCCTGTCAAGGACGGCAGTAAAAATCGTGAATGTGTGACCCCAGCTTTACGTCACACGATTTAGTCCCGACATGTCAGAGGGGAATGTGATACTCAGAGGTGAATATGTATAGATTATAACATGGCCTTTTCCATATTGGCCCTGGTATCATCCCGAGACTCCCATATCGGCCTCGAGGCTTTAGTCAATATGGAAAAGACATGTTATAATCTATTTATCACATATCTAAGTTCTGCAGAATAGAGACACAAAGTTTAATTATTAGAATTTAATAAAACATAACAGGCAAAATTTTTAATTTTGTATCACAAAAGTGTCGTCATTTGGAATCAGGGCACAATATCAATATCGTCTTTTTTGCCCCGGGCAATTTTGAGGTTATTGCATATGCAAAACCCATCGTATTCGTAACAAATATGTTATAAGAAGTTTTGTTCCACGTCACGTGTGAACGTTTCAACCAATCAAATGTTGATTTCGCTATCAAAATCAACATGCAGTGGAATAAAATCTAACAGGTCCATCCATATATAACGTATATATGTAGATCATAGCGTAAGTTTGAAAACGATATTGACTCGATGTTGCTATTTTTTGGAAATGATATTGACGCTATGTTACTATTCTTGGAAATGATATTGACGCTTTATTATACCTCAGTTATCATTTTCTATATAAATTAAGTACAATATTTTGACTATTTTTTTCAAATTGCAAGCATTACTATTGGACCGGTCCAACTATTGGACATCGATGAAACTATTTGACCGCAAGCGTCTTTATATTTCGCGGAATTTCCAATGCAGCTACGGGATTGGAGGATCATAGTTTGAAAATACCGCAAGAGTGACGACGTCTCGTTTTACATACTGTAAGGTTGACGTCAGTGGTTTCTGCTTTTCATATTACGATAGATGATTTATCACCGCCAGTTATTGTATGTGGTCTTTTTCGATATAATAAAACACTTACTGACTGGATATTCGTGGAATAGTAAGTTTATTGTCCCCTCGGATACAACTTTTGCCCTTGGCTACGCCTCAGGACAATAGTTACACCTCGGGAAACAATAAACTTACTATTCGACTCATACCAAGTCAATAAGTATACAATGTTACTATATTAGTAATAACATGGCGTCAATATCTTTTCAAAATATAGTGCTGTCGAGTCAATATGGCAAAATAGTGAAAAAATACAAAATATATATTTGAAAACACGTGACCAAATAAACCAATGAGAAACAAGAAAAATCTAACCATATGTAATATAAGATGTTATGAACAGTTAACTTACAGAAAGTATAACCAAGCTTTAAAATAAAGAACGTCACTCCTGCGCTTCGTCGATCATTCAGTTTCTCTTGATTGCTAAAATGAAGTCATATCGAATGAAATGATGAGCATTGAAAACGAAAACTTCCGAAAATGATTTTAATCATTTATGAACAAATAACTATTATACTTTAATCTGATGTGCTTGTATCTTTCTTAAACTCAGATTAATTCTTTACCTATATTCATCAATGGCACTACCGTTCTCATACCCTATATTGTACAGGTACACACAATATATTCGAGAATCGTATTTTCTTGTTAGGACTGTGTGTACTCATCTTTTAAAAGTCTTATACTCCCGTTATCTACAATGCAGACTAACATTTATTGTACCTTTGATGCATCCTAGTTATTTGTATAAAATTAACTATAACATTTTCAATTTTTATCAATCCGGTAAATCATGACCGTGCATATTTTAAGTTGCCAATTTATGTATATCTTGTACTTCCTATTTTAGCTTGCTACTTTATGTATGTCTAGTAAATCTATACTTAATTACATTTTTATTATGCACTTGACTTCATTTATCATTACTGTAGCTTTGAAATTTAATTATCTATTCATTATTTAGCCTGGTATTTTATGTACTAAGACTGTAGCTTTGTTCTATCTGTACACGTATTTGTACTGTAACTGGCATTCTGTGCACCTATACTAATGCCAGGTACATAATGGCTCTGTTTTAGTTGAATTTACTTTCCCCGTGTACTCTTTTATTATTATTGCTTTATAAAGTACAAACACTTTACCCGGATACTGTGTGTTCCTGAATTTCTCCTGGTTTTTAATATACATTACATATATTGATGTGGTATTTTATATATCTATACTTAACCAAAATACTTCATTTATTAAATCTTTAATTTGGTATTTCATATAGGAGGGGTAGAAAGGGGTCCCTGATTCCCACAACACTACCTCCTATACCTCCCACTTCCCTATCTCTTTACTCAGACGAAAATTTGTCATTTTTTTCTGCATATCCCAAATCTATCGGTGTTCTTGTCCACTGACTCACGCTTCTCATCTCTTCCCCCCTAATTTCCTCACTCATGCGCTCTTTTATTGTTTTACATCAGTTTCATAAAAATTGATTTATATTTTTCAGATATTTTGAAATGATGAAATGGGAAAGGAGTAATAAATCAAAAGTAAAATGATAAAACTCAACATTATCGAAAAAGATATATGTGTAGATAGGGAAAAGGACAGAGAGGAACGCTTACAAACCATTTATAAGTTGGAAAATATATGATAATCGCGAGATTACTATATATATACTATTTGCTTTGACTTACACAGCTTTCCTCCATTGCTTCTTACACCGTCGCACTATAAATAAGAATGACAATGATGACAGTTGGAATGGAAAGAAAATTTAAGATCTCTGGCAATAAACGTGAAGTTGTCGTTCTTTGAATAGATGCAGCTTTACTTTGTAGTTTGAGAAGATTTAAAACGAAATGAATTATTGGAATTAATCTGAGAGGAAGAAATGAGAATTACATTTTTTTCTGGCCTTAACCGTATATAGTATATAGATTGTAGATGTTTTTGTTCCAGATAATGCAGAACTTGTTTCAATATTGTAACTCCAGTTACTAATTTGACCATGATATATTATTGTCACCCTTCAGTTTCATTTGAAACTCATTATGCAAGTACATGTATAACTGTTTGATCTTACAAAGGTGTGTTAGAGAGAGACACGTCTATATGTATGCTTGTATGTTTGCATCCATCCTCTTACATGTGGACCAGGATCTGCTTACCCTTCCGGAGCACCTGAGATCACCCCCAGATTTTGGTGGGGTTCGTTTTTCTTAGGCTTTAGTTTTCTATGTTGTGTCTTGTTTACTAATATTTGTCTGCTTGTCTTTCTCTTTTTTAGCCATGGCGTTATCAGTTTATTTTCGATTTATGAGTTTGACTGTCCCTTTATTATGTTTTGCCCCTCTTTTACAGTTATAATGCTGTAAGCTACAAAAAATGTGTATATTATCATGATTCTCCTTTATTTGATTTTTTTCAAAGTTAAGAATTGTTCATTTTTTTTTTTATAAAACTCTGCATATAATAGTACCTTTATTTCTGCGTTTTGTTTCACTATTCACTCTTTATCTTGTAACTACTTTAAAATATCCCAAAAGTGTTAATTTTAATGCGTTGTTCATCAAACGATTATACAGATTTTAAATAACATTGGTCAATTATTGAAAGTAAGCATATTTTTACTTAATCTAAGGTGCTAAGGTCCTCGATGATAAACGGCAGTGTAACCCGAAAAAAGTTTATCAATATGGGTGATATATGTCAGATTTAATTTTTTTTGTACCATTATAAACTGTATTGCAAGGAAGATACATGTGTCAAACAGACATTAATATAAGGAGGTATATTATGTTTATGAGACAGCAACTAATCGACACAACCAAACCAAAGATATATGTAAGGTCGAAACAACTTCAATGACTTGATGCTAATAATTACAACTATAATTGTTAAAACTTTTTATTCAGCATCAAACTTTCTCCTCATTTATTATTATTGCATTGATATTTATTCTATTATACTAAATTTGAGTTCTGTAAATGTTCAAGTGATGTATTAAACAGTCATAGTATGATATGTATCAGAATTAGTATATAATATTTTTCTTTTTGTTATATGAACTCAATTTTATTTCAATTTTTTGACAAGTATTTGTCAAAAGGATTTCTTGCTTGTTTTGTTATTCAAAAGCAGCTCATATTAAATGTCTGTATTCACCATCCAATCAATACAGAGAAAGATACACAATTCATTATTTAAATCCAAGACGTCTTTTTTTCTGACAGAGTTGAAGGACAGGTGATGAACCACTAGAGCGCATGTTTTTAAGTTTTGAATAGTTGCATAATATTTGTTTTATTGATTCATATCTTATCGAACATTTAGCTCAAATGTTAAAGTGTTTTTTTTAATATATCAAACCATTGAAGTATTAAATTGACATTATTATTCCATGATCAAACGTATGTTTTCTGCTGTAGTGTTATAGAAGTCTAATAAATATAAACTTATAGTCTATGTTTCAAGTACCTGCATATTTTAGTGATATATTCTATATGATTTTTATTCAATGTTAGATGTTAAACTTTTTTTTTTTTTGTTATGATTGATACTGTATTGTTATGCAGGATTCGTTGAAATAAAGTTATTGCCATACTTTAATGCTATTATTTTAGATCTATAAATTAGATTGAAAAATGTAAATGTCAGAGGCGAATTTATGAGGGGGAGGTTGTCCGGACCCCCTCCCAATCATTTAGTTGATCATTTAGGGATCTCATTGAAGCGTTTCCTCCACCAATAAAAACTGAGTGCCACGAAAGTGGCGTTAAACAACTATTAATCAATCAACACATCTTTGTGTCTGTACATGTACACAAACTATACTTAATAAGATTTGACTTCTCTTGTTGGGATTTTATTTATTTATGGTAAGTCTAATATATATATAGCCTTATACTTTATTTATCTACTATAAAGCCTTGAATGTATTGTACCTTAAATGCATCTAACGTATTTTTTTTCAACTTGCTATTTATTTATGTCCAACTAGAACACACCCGTGATATCGCGGGTCCGTGACTGAATTAAAGTATATAACTATGCGTAAGCCTTATTTTAGTATTGGTATTGTCATCTGATAAAGTCATGCCGATTATAAGATGCACAGTTTTCTCTGCTTTCAAACACTTTTTGTTTGAACCCGTCGACCTGGAACTTTTTGGTAATATTAATTATTTGGAAAACAAAAGGGCCTGGAATGGAGTATTTTGTTTTATTAACAGCATTGTCCCATATTAGTTATAAATAACCGCTGTTTTACGTCATGCCGGCTAACAAATTGAAAACTGTACCTACACGCCTTATTTTAAGTCCAGATTTTTAGTATTCGTATTGTCATCTTAGAAAGTCAAACTAAATAAAATACTACAATAGGAAACAATGTGACAATGATTGAATTTAGAAGTGTCAACTCTGTGATTATGACCCGTGTATTATAGCAAAATCCTAAATACACCCGGTTTTGTGGTGCGCCTGTCAGATGCGGAACGTACAGATAAGGTAAAGGTAACAGGTGAATATACTATTGGTATCGGTATCGGACTCGACCCGTAACTTCTTAATTATTGGCAATATTAATTACGTGGAAAACAAATGGGCCTGGAGTGGTGTAATTTTTAATCAACACCATTGTACTATATTACTTATATATAAACTTGAATTTTTTTATTCATCGTTTTTACGTGATGATGGCTGACAAATTGGACCTCGTAATTTTAGTTTTATAGATCTATATTTTAATTTGCCATTGTATTATGTTATTGTTAATACCACATGTAAATGCATTTATATTTTGGTTTGGTTCTTCAGCTTATATGTGTATGATTACTTTAGCTTGGAAATTCTAGTATTTATTCATTACCTGTTAAACCATGTACTCAGACTGTAGCTGTAAGACTTTGTTCTTTATGTACACATATTCGAACTTTAACTGGCATTTAATTCACACATACTTAAGCCAGGTACTTGGTGGTTCTATGTTCATCGTTATGTTTTATTTGACTTTACTTTACCTGTGCATAATTTGTATGAGCATTATTAGCAATAACTTACCCTGTTTCAGTGTGTTCCTTACTTTTATCTGTTTTAATATACATTACATCCACCCCGCGGAATGCGCGTCTGCCATACAAAATGTCAATGATGAGTTTATTTACAACAACTCCCAGTAACTGGGTCGATGCGACTGCTGGTGGAGGCTTCCTCCTCGAGGGTATTACGAGGCCAATAGTCAGCATATATGTGTTGACATGAATTATCATTAGTATGATCAAAGTTATAAATTAACTTTGAACTTATCGAAAAACTAAGAAATGTCTATCACATGAATAGATATCGATTATCTTACTTGTATTTGGCAGAAATGAATTTTGGGCCAATGCTCTTCAACTTTTTATTTGACCTTTTATGCTGTTTCGATTCGAGCGTCACTGATGAGTCTTCTTTAGACGAAATGGGCGTCTTGCGTACACAATTTCGATCCTGGTTTTCTATGACCAGCTTATTTATTAGCAAACTATTTCATTTATTAAAAAACTCACATGGTACTTCATATATTGATACGTCAGACTGGTTCTTCATGATTTTAAATTTTTGTTATGTATTTTAGATATTTTGAAATGATGAAATGGGAAAGGAATGAAAAATCATAAGAAAAATGAAAAATAATCTACAAGAGAAAAGAAGATAAATTGTGTGGATATGATACCAATCTAGTATTTTCAAAATAGGACAGAGAGGAGCACTGGCCAACAATTTACGAGTTGGAAAATGTCAGTTAATCTCTAGATAACTTCACTCATCGCTTTTATCAACTTCTTTTTCAAATGCTAATGTAACTCAGTCTCACCATCTAATAATTATGATGATTATATATTTTATAATCTATGAACATGAGTATAAAATACAAATATATGATTATATTATGAACACGAGTGATATATGAAAAAGATTATTGATTCTAATATGAAATAACATCAATGAAATATAAAACTATATGATTGTTTTTATACTGTATGAACACGAGTGAACTATGAAAATAAGATAATTGTTTCTATACTGTAAGAACATCAATAAAATATAAAATATATGATTGATTTTTTACTGTATGAACACGAGTAATGTATAAAAATCTATACTATTAAACGAGAAGACCTCATTTTTGGTGTCGCTTCTCTTCTTTCCACAATAAATTAATCAACACGACTCTGTGTCCTATATGTACAGTGCATAGTTGCATTTGTCATCCATTCATATGATTATTCAGATTGAGTTATTTTGGGAGAAAAACGAGAAAAAAGACATCCGGATATTGTCCCGTCATTGGACGAAATTTTAAGTCAGATTATACTTCCGGTTTGTGGTTTTTTTTGTATACTTTGAACAAACAAATAGTACGAATAAAGTGTATTTTAATTCTGTTCAGAGTTTATGTCTGTATACTATGTCAATTGACCACCATGCATCGATTACTAAACTAAGAATTGAAAGTAAATACACTTTATTTATATAGTAATATACAGATAAGCGCTAAAATTATTCATGTGAACTTTTGATACCTTTTCTGAAATTTTACAAAATTCATTGATTACAAAAAAAAAAGATGTGGTATGATTGCCATGTTGAGACAATTCTCCACAAGAGACCAAAATGACACAGAAATTAACGACTATATGTCACCGTACGGCCTTCAACAACGAGCAAAGCCCATACCGCATACTCAGCTTTAAAAGGCCCCGAAATGACGATGTAAAAAAATTCAAACGAGAAAACTAGCGGCCTTATTTATGTACAAAAAAGGAACGAAAAACAAATATGTAACACACAAACAAACGACAATTAACCACTGAACTACAGGCTCCTTACTTAAATCTCCACAAGAGACCAAAATGACGTGACAGATATTAACGACTATAGGTCACCGTACGGCCTTCGACAACGAGCAAAGCCCATACCGCATACTCAGCTTTAAAAGGCCCCGATATGACGATGTAAAAAAATTCAAACGAGAAAACTAGCGTCCTTATTTATGTACGAAAAAGGAACGAAAAACAAATATGTAACACACAAACAAACGACAATTTACCACTGAACTACAGGCTCCTTACTTAAATGTTCATAACATACTAAATGTATGTTCATATTGAAATTGATAGAAAACCAAAAATTGGGAATTTTGGAAATGAAGGAGGAGGTAAACTTCTAACAACACTTTACATACTTTTAACTCCGCTCTGAATGCCCGCGATTTCGCGGGTGTGTTCTAGTATATGATTAATTTTATGCTGTATGAACATTAATGAAATACAAAAATATATGATTGATTTTATACTGTATGAACATGAATGAAATACAAAAATATATGATTGATTTTATACTGTATGAACATAAATGAAATACAAAAATATATGATTGATTTTATACTGTATGAACATGAATGAAATACAAAAATATATGATTGATTTTATACTGTATGAACATGAATGAAATACACACATATATGATTGATTTAAATTGTATGAACATCAATAAAATACAAAAAATATATGCTTGATTTAATACAATATGAACACGAGTAAAATATAAAATATATGATTGATTGTTTACTGTATTAACAATAGTGAAATATGAAAATAGATTATCGATTCTATACCGTGCCTGTAAGAAGATATATGAAATATAAACATATAAGATTGATTTTATACTGTATGAACACGAGTAAAATATAGAAATAGATTATGGATTCTGTACTGTAAGAACATCAATGAAATATAAAATATATGATTGATTTATACTGTATGAAATAAGAGTGAAATATAAAAATAGATTATTAATTATATACTGTGAGAACATCAATGAAATATAAAGTATATGATTGATTTTATACTGTATGAACACGAGAGAAATATAAAAACTGATTATTGATTATATACTGTAAGTACATCAATGAAATATAAAATATATGATTGATTTTATACTGTATGAACACGAGAGAAATATAAAAATTGATTATTGATTATATACTGTAAGTACATCAATGAAATATAAAATATATGATTGATTGTATACTGTATGAACACGAGAGAAGTATAAAAATTGATTATTGATTATATACTGTAAGTACATCAATGAAATATAAAATATATGATTAATTTTATACTGTATGAACACGAGAGAAATATAAAAATTGATTATTGATTATATACTGTAAGTACATCAATGAAATATAAAATATATGATTGATTTTATACTGTATGAACACGAGAGAAGTATAAAAATTGATTATTGATTATATACTGTAAGTACATCAATGAAATATAAAACATATGATTGATTTTATACTGTATGAATACGAGAGAAATATAAAAATTGATTATTGATTATATACTGTAAGTACATCAATGAAATTTAAAACTATGATTGATTCTATATTGTATGAACACGAGTGAAATAGGAAAATAGATTATTGATTTATACTGCATAAACAGGAGTAAACTATACTTGTGACGTTTTCGCTTTTTATAGTACTTTCTAGTAAGAGGAGATTATAAATGAATCACGACAACTGAATCTGAATGAAAAAATGTGATGTAAATAATTTAACTAGAGTACAAATTGAACCACAATATTATTGATGTTACTGGTGCCAATAAAACCAAGCATTAAGGTTCATGTATACATTATTTGTCATGAGACGATAAGTTTGAGAGAGACGAGTCGTTTAATCTGTATGTATGCTAGCATTACTCCTCTTAAAAGTATGCATATAATGTACATATTTGTCTGCATTTTGCTTCTCTTTTTGTCTTGAATATACTTATAAAATATCATAAATTGGCTTCTATTCTCGAATTTAAGTTTTCCTCAACCAAATGTTATGAATCTGATAAAAAATGCTTTTTACCATACAACTCAGATCGAGATTGAATTTTAGAGGCGTCTATTTGACCTTTCAAGAGTTATGCCCTATTACAAATGCTAAAATATTTGAATTTTTTGTTTCCGTTCTTTTACATAATTTTGCCTCAATCAAATGCTACAAATCTTCTACACAATGCTTATTACCACAAGACACAGATCAAGTTTGAATATGGACGTCGTCACTTATAACTTTCGAGAGTTATGCCCTTTTCAAATGGATTTTTTTTCCGTTTTCGTTCTCTTACTAAAGTTTTCATCAACCAAATGCAATGATACTTATGCACACTTCTCATTACCACAAAACTCAGATGAAGTAATATCAGTAGAGTAACGTTATCCGCTCTTTAGTTATGTCCATTTATAACTTTATATGCAAGCGGGGGAATCATCTGTGTCACATGTACACATGCTCCATTTATTTATTCATATAACTGTTGTACGGGATATGTCCGGCAAAATATATTGCTTCAACCCAGTCATCTTAGTTATAGGGAAAACGGTACTATTTATTCTGCCATAGGCGACAATACTAACATTTTCTAAATTTACCACTTTTTATAATAAAAACCTGGATAAAACAGTTAGTACTTTATTATTCTGTTTTAAAAAATTAAGCCAAATAGTATCATGACCAACTTCCAACGGAGCGTCTTTATGTTATCCATGCCCATCGTCATTTTACACAAAATTTATGAAATTTGGAAAGTCTTTTCGAATAATTCTCCAGAAAATATTTCCATAGGTTTCAAAATGTATATTGTAAATATACACACTGCAGTTATTCATAGATGAATAAAAAAAATATATATATTGTACCCTTACATCTAATCACAGCGCTCCTTTAAAGTTGACTTCCTTCACCTGCCTTGGGTACCTTATGCTGGGAAAATGTAATAGTACCGTTTTCCCTATAACAAACAGAGGATTTTACAACAGCTACAAAAAATGTTACTAATGCTAAACTAGATCCAAAATTAGTATTGAAAAACGATTGGTATGAATACATAAAAATAGTACCAAAGAAAAGGTTTGTGGTATTATCCGATGCCGCAATATTCTGACCCGATATTGCCATGCAACACATTATTTTGTTGCCGTAGTAAAACGACATTGTATTCGTCATACATCTAAGCAGTCTGAGTGATTGATAAATCTACTAACCGTCCAGTGACATATATTGCAAGAAATCCGGATGTGAACAAATTAAAACATCAAACAAGTTAGTTCTGCGAGCGGTGTCGACCGGGATGAAGGGCTAGAGAATTAAATTGCCACTGAAAAATATCATTGTATATTAGGTAGGGGCAGAATGTTGCATAGCAAAGCTTACCCCCGGTCGTAATTCAAAGTTTTATGTGTCCGACATATGGCAAAAAAGGTCATGCGTAACAACCCATCACTGATCATGATAAGCTGCTGACCTATAAGTGAAATCCAAATAATCAGTAGTACCTGAAAATTGTAACGAAAGTACAAGTAAGAGACTTAAAGAAGGACGAACGAGCGAACGGACAGATGAATGCAATATGCCCTCCCCACCCACCAAACACACACATACACACACTTGTAGTGAGAATATAATAAATAAATTGGTGCATCGCCTGTATTTATGAAAAAAAAATAAAATCACAAAAATACTTAACTCCGAGGAAAATTCAAAACGGAAAGTCCCTAATCCAATGGCAAAATCAAAAGTTCAAACACATCAAACGAATGGATAACAACTGTCATATTCTTAACTTGGTACAAGCATTTTCTGATGTAGATAATGGTGGATTGAACCTGGTTTTAAAGCTAGCTAAACCTCTCGCTTGTATGACAGTCGCATCAAATTCCATTATATTGACAACGATGTATGAACAAAACTAAAACAATAGGTAAAAATGTCACAAATAGGGGAACAACAGAAAAAGAACCCCACCATAAACTTGGGGTGATCTCAGGTGCTCCCGAAGAGTAAGCAGATCCTGCTCCACATTTGGCACCCGTCGTTTTGGTTGCTCATGTTATTACAAAGCCGGTAAATAATCTAATTCGGTAGGTCACATTCGTGAAAGGGGAACGGGATTGTAGTTACGACATAAGGAATATATATCCGATATCATATGTAAAACGGATATTCCATAACGGTCAACCAACTCGTGATGGCGTCCGTAAAATTTACGAAGTGATGATTTCAACTTCACCATTTGGAACTCTTGGTTTAAAAATCTAAAGGTCGTTACATTCAAAAACAAAGTAACATTACATTTTTTATAGACATAATCAAAGTTATCATTGCATATGTTTCATAACAGAAAAAACAAAATGAACAAGTTTTTGAATATATGAGTTTAATCTTTGGTCTGTTATCTATATGGTTGTTGCATTGGGTCGAAAATCAACAGCTGACTGGACTAATAAGAACAGAAAATCCGTTGGTCTAATTGGCATAAGCATGAGGAAGCTAATAAACAATGTCATAATATCTGTTGGAACAAATATCCTATACCTGCCATTTGTTCCGTTAGGAAAAAAGTGAGAAATGTTATTCAATATTTCAACTCCATTTATTTTCCCTGTGTTTGATCGTATTCATACACACTTGCAATAGTCCCTGCTTCTTGTCCCTCTACTCTTTCGTGATATTGAGTTGATAAATATAAAATTAAAATCTTTAAAACAAGGGAAAAAATGTTTGAATTGTTTTTAGACAATTTAACAAAAATCTAAAACACCCAACAACAAAAAATGAAAGGAAAAAAGGGGTTCCATGCCAAAGGCGCCTGTAACCAGCAGTTGTATTGACTCGGTGCTAGAAATGAAATATATACATGTATAACACTTTATAATTGTTGTTCGAACCACTTTTCTTGATTTATTTTCATAAATATATGAATGCTAGAAAAAAGGAAGCAATTTAAAGAATTTTTCATGTAATGAAACATAAATAATTGAGCGTATTGAACGTTTAAGTTTAAAAGAATAAGAAAATGAGCAATCACGAAGTATTTTTGGATTATTTGTAAACTTTCTACTAATTTCTGTGTCATTTTGGTCTCTTGTGGAGAGTTGTCTCATGGGCAATCATACCACGTCTTCTTTTTTATACCCATCAAGTCTCCGTTTTTTATTACGAATATGAATAGAAAATACATTTGAATTATTAATGCGTTAGATTCTATTTATAGGTATGGCTTATTCCCTATATAAATAAATCATTTAAACACGACATTTTTCATCGAAATTCATTCTACGACAATGGCGAGCAGCGGAGATGGCGAAACGACTTCTGTAAGTACTACTAATAAACATCACGGTAAAATGTGTTTTTAAATACACATATTGATAAATAAATGTCTGAGCACGATAACCCCCTGAAATCAAATGTATTTTATCATTACAATTCAGCTTTCTTGTGAATTCATTTGTAGACGGATACATTAATTTACATGATCACTTCCTTAATCTTGTGAATATATGAGGGTGTGGATGGGAGTTCACAGAATATAGAAAAATGGAAAAAAATAAAGAATAGAAGGAAAAAAAAACAAATAAATAATAGTGAGGATATAATAAGGTTCTTAAATATAGAGAATACAGAGTAAATGGCAAAAAGTATACAGAATAGAGAAAAATTGCCTTAAATTTAAAGAATATAGTCCCTTAATAAATCTACCATCTTTTAAATGGAACGTTGTACTAAGATGAATGATTAAATTTGTGGTATATTTAAAGGGTATTCATTGAAATTTAAACAGAATGTGTAGTGATTCGGAAATGTATAGGGTAGATGATTGTCTGAATAAATGGTCCAAATTTTATTTTCGATTTTAACCAGGAAGTTAAAAAAAATGACTATATTAATACATAATTACTCTCTTAAATGCCGGTCATGACGTTTAATAAATTCTCCAAGAGACCAGGAGGGGGGGGGGGGGGGGGGGGCTACTAGTATGAGGTAGTAATTGAAATTTTGCAGTAAAATATAGAGAATAAAAATTCGGCCCCTTGGTTTTTTATAAAATTGCATAGAAGTAATTGTAGAAAGAATTCGGTCCCCGTTCTGTATACTTAAATAATCTTTTAATCACATAGTCGTAATGTAAGTACATCAGGAAAACAATCATTATCACAAAATCATTGAAATAGTTCGGAGTTCTGTTAAAAGACGAATACCAGTTATTAACTCGCAACCCAAATAGTAATTTGTTTCAATTTAAGAAGAATTTTGTAAATACAATTTTTATACGACCGCAAAAATTGAAAATTTCGTCGTCGTCGTCCGAAGACATTTGGTTTTCGCACTATAACTTTAGTATAAGTAAATAGAAATCATAAAAGGAAGGTTGGGATTGATTTTGGGAGTTTTGATCCCAACAGTTTAGGAATTAGGGGCCAAAAAGGGCCCAAATAAGCATTTTTCTTGGTTTTCGCACAATTACTTTGGTATAAATAAACAGAAATCTATGAAATTTTAAAATAAGGTTTATGACCACAAAAGGAAGGTTGGGATTGATTTTTGGAGTTTTGGTCCCAACAGTTTAGGAATTAGGGGCCAAAAAGGTCCCAAATAAGCATTTTTCTTGGTTTTTGCACAATAACTTAAGTATAAGTAAATAGAAATCTGTGTAATTTCAACATAAGGTTTATGACCACAAAAGGAAGATTTTGGGAGTTTTGGTTCCAACAGTTTTGGAATTAGGGGCCAAAAGGGTCCAAAATTAAACTTTGTTTGATTTTATCAAAAAATGAATTATTGGGGTTCTTTGATATGCTGAATCTAACCGTGTATTTAGATTCTTAATTTTTGGTCCTGTTTTCAAATTGGTCTATATTAAGGTCCAAAGGGTCCAAAATTAAACTTAGTTTGATTTTAACAAAAATTGAATTCTTGGGGTTCTTTGATATGCTGAATCTAAACATGTACTTATATTTTTGATTATGGGCCCAGTTTTCAAGTTGGTCCAAATCGGGGTCCAAAATTAAACTTTGTTTGATTTCAACAAAAATTGAATATATGGGGTTCTTCAATATGCTGAATCTAAACATGTATTAAGATTTTTAATATTTGGGCCCGATTATCAAATTGGTCCACATTGAGGTCTAACGGGTCTAAAATTTAACATTATTTGATTTCATCAAAAATTGAATTCTTGGGGTTCTATGATATGCTGAATCTAACCATGTATTTAGATTTTGGATATTGGACCATAATAGGTAAATGTCCAATTTAAAATTTTTAAGTTTTTAAGTTTAAGTTCTTAGACCACATTCATTCTATGTCAGAAACCTATGTTGTGTCAACTATTTAATCACAATCCAAATTCAGAGCTGTATCGAGCTTAAATGTTGTGTCCATACTTGTCCCAACTGTTCAGGGTTCGACCTCTGTGGTCGTATAAAGCTGCACCCTACGGAGCATCTGGTTTTCTTTTTGTCTCCAAGTTTTTACAGTCGTCAGTCAATATAAGTAAAGATATAAATTTTGTTTTCTGTTTACCTTCTGATTTCAACAAAAAATATAATAAATAGCCTTTAAATCATCCTTTGCGTTTTAACCTGTGGCTATACTCTGGAGATAAAGCTGCCGTGATGCATTTAGCGTGTCCTATGATGTTGATTACTTAGTTTCAAAATTATGAAACATATTGTTAAAATATTTCAAAAGGCATTGTGTGCTTGATGCCTGCTTTATGTCCAGGCAAATGTTATATTCATATCCAGGATGTGGACGTGATTATAATGTTTATATTCTAATTCGCTAGCTCAAACGAGCATACATAAATTATTTATAAAATGGAAACACTTGTTTCAAAAGAATATAACACCAGCATGTGCCACTTACTTGATTATTCTACTATAAACAATATGAAATATTTTGAGTCCCGATACGGCAACACCGAGTCTACAAAATAGAAAGTCAAAGTGAGAAATCCTATAATCTATCTATATATTATGGCGCGGAATCAGGGTCAAAAATACTTATTCATTTTTGTATTTACGTATGTACATAATTCGTTTTACGTATATACAAAAATAATTACGTATATTCGTAAATCGAATTACGTATATACAGAATTAATTCCGTATATACAAAAATCGAATTACGTATATACAGAAATAATTCCGTATACACAGAAATCGAATTACGTATATACAGAAATAATTACGTATATACAGAAATATGTTATAACAATGAATTCCATTGCCAGGTTGTATTAATGTCTAGTATACAAAAATATTAACGTATATACTCAAAGAATTCCGTATATACGTAAAATAAATCCTGTTTATACGTAAATAGAATTTCGTATATACGTAAATAAAATTTCGTATATACGTAAATCGAATTCCGTATATACATAATTATTTCTGTATATACTTAATTATTCACTTAATTATTCACGTATATACATAATTATTTCTGTAGATACGGAATTCGATTTACGTATATACTTAGCATTAATATGATAGCTTTTGCATATGTGTAATGGGCGGAAGTGCACAAGCCATATCTTCCCACCCGGGCTGATAACCAATATCAAGTGCCTCTCGTGCAAAAAACCCATATCAGTGCCTCTCGTGCAAGTTACTTCCGGTGTTTCCGGTATCGGTTGTTTACTTTTCCATTGTGACGTCAGATGTTTTTTATGACGACGTCAAAATGTACGGGAACTTTTGTGGGGATAGTTTAATACTTGCTAACAAATGCCATTGACAATTATGAATCATTTTATAGTACAACAAACATGGAGTAGTAATGATCGTAAAACTCTTCCAAATTTTCAATGTTACCATAAATATATAAGGAGTTAATGATGCTGTTGTATGACAACTATAGTATATTTGATTCATAATTTTAATTTTCTTTATAAAGTGTTCGACTGTTTTAGTTATTGCATTAGTTTATTTGCCTTACATAAAACTATTGTCGGAAGTATATGATAAAGCGATTAATACATGGCCTTTTCCATATCAGCCTGGGTATCATCCCTCGACCCATATCAGCACCTCGACTCCGTCTCGGGCTGATATGGGGGTCTCGGGATGATACCCAGGCTGATATGGAAAAGGCCATGTATTAATCTCTATATATACAGAATTCGATTTACGTATATACAGAAATACAGAATTCGATTTACGTATATACAGAAATACAGAATTCGATTTACGTATATACAGAAATACAGAATTCGATTTACGTATATACGAAATTCGATTTACGTATTTACAGAATTCGATTTACGTATATACGGAATTTGATTTACGTATATACGGAATTCGATTTACGTATATACGTAAATCGAATTCCGTATGTACAGAATAATTATGTATATACGTAAATAAGTATTTTTTACCCTGATTCCGCGCCATAATATGTATATACATGTATATATATATACAACTCGTCTAAACATCAACCCAACAATGTTAGATCTGTAAATTTGCTTTATATATGTATAAAAGCTTATAAAGATACAAACATTCATTGGCAAGGAAAGGAGAGTGTGGGAACCCTTCATCATGATTTAGCTGTACAAATTAGATTCAAATAACAATATTCATTAAGTTACTTTAAACAAGAAAATTATTCGCGCATAAAAAATTCTGTGCTATTTATATATCTCAATATATTTACGCTTTTCGACAAATGTTGGCAAATCCGAAATATTAATTATTATAGGATTAAACACATTTTTTCTAGAGGTTATTGATGTGTAAACCGGGGCGGTTAACTCACAAACTGAATAAAAGTCCGAAGGACTTTTATGTCAAGTTTGTGAGTTAGAGACCCGGTTTACACATCAATAACCTCTAGAAAAAATGTGTTTAATCCTTATAATTCTTCAGCCAAACATACTCGATTATTAATTAACATTATTACTTTGATGGCTACTATATATGTACCATCAGAAGCACAATGGCATGTCGTAACCAAGGAGTACGCCGCCATCTTGACTTTCTAAACATTTAAATGTTTTATAAATGCAACAGAATCTAAAATGAACTAGCACCTACCTCAAAAACTTCATTTTAATTAGATACTTTCCGAATTTGAAGCGTACAAGTAACGAAATAATCTTCCGTCTGGAAGTTTTCAATCGTATGACGCCGTGTTTTGCCATGACGTAAATTCGCCAAATTATTCGTGAAATTTCCCGGAATTTTATTCAAATTTTATTTTTATACATTTTCGAAGCTTAAGTGCATTTATTTTATTTCTTCTTTTTTTTAATTATATATGCATTTGAATAGAAACAACTGTTATGCAATTGTTTTATAATCTCAACTTGCTGAAGATCCCAGTATCCCTGCAAGAATGTGTATCGCGCATGAATAGCTTACAAAAGTAGTTTCGGAAACATGGTTTATCGAAGTGTAAACCAAGAGAAAAATTCTACTTGACCAATGAAATTCAAGTATTTATAGATATGCAAATGATATAAGAATTATTCAAACACAAACCTGTTTATTTAAAACAAACACTAATAGATGACCACTATAAAATCACACACTCAAGTGTGTTTGTGTACATAAATAGAAACTTGTGTATATTCAACTTAATCATGTTAATGAAAAACATATGAATATACTCTGCCGTATACTAAAATGACATATGCTCAGTAGGGTTTTGGCGTGGTACATCACAAGATAACAGTCCGCGGAAGACATACCAATCTAGTCAGACAGAGTCGACAAATCTACGCTCATATTTCAAAATTTTTAATCAGTGGAAAGTAGCCACCACCTTTTTTTAAAAGTCTTTCTTTTTGCCAAGCTAAGAATAGATACCAATACCTCCTCTACTCTAGGTTTGACTAAGAAAGAAGGTTCATACCTGGTACACAAAAATAAAAGTCTTTACAAAAAAGATGAAATTATAAACACAAATGTGTCAAATACATACCAAACTGAACGTTACACGTAACGAAATTTTATCAATTGCCATATACTAGTACCTGATTTGATAATAAATGCACTGAACCGATCGCAAATACACGTTTTTATCCAATATCTTTTTCTTCAAAAACTCTTGGAGAGAACCGGCCAAATATAAGAGTGTTAGAGAGAATTCAGAGTTGGGCAATGCCAAGGACACACTTAAACTAGACAGTCAAAAAATACTTACAACGCAATGAGTAAAACAAAAGACCAAGGAATATTAAACAAATTCACAAACACTACATAGACAATAAAACAGTAGAAAGTATCTCATAGAAAACAGTGGATTTTATAAGGCTTCCGTGTCGTGAAGGAAATGTCCCCCAGTATTGAAATCGATCCAGTTGTAAAAAGAAATCAGAAATAAAAAGAAATCCTATATCTCTATTTTTTTGTAAATTCGAAGGTTAATTCAAGTAAGGAATAATAGTCAGAAAACTGTACTAAAACAGTACATTTTATGAGGCTTCCAAGTCCTGCATATAAAGAACCATCAATCACACATGCATACATATACTCAAAAATATAGGATTACAGTATGTACTATAATGTTGATGGTGTTTTTTTTTTAGCATAACCAACCATCACCCGAAACGATGGATAGAATCCAAGCTACTATATATGGACAATGTATTGGGGATGCAATCGGACTACTCACTGAATTCTTATCAAAGGATGAAGCAAAGATGGTGAATATTGTTTTAGCCTTCCAATTATTTTAAAGATACTAAAATCCATAGACGTTTAAAAGTTAATCAAAAGTTATCAATAGCTTGATTAACTAGTCTCAGAAGTTAGCAATACATATGCGATGTTTTATTTGACATATTATTTGAGAAGTCTGAAAAGATGAAAATCTGAATGAAAGGAGATGATAGTAAAACATTAATTACACCACAACAAAGCAGCACAAAGAAAACTCTTCAACAAAATTGATCTGGCAAGGATGCATAATTATTTCTGTACCTTTTTAGAATATAGCTCTTCATCTTTTTAATAAGCTTTGAGTTTTAAAATATTTTGGCCTCGAGCATGACTGAACAGTCGAAACGCGCATCTGGTACCTAAAATTGATACTGTTATTGCAAAGAATATAAATCATTGGAAGGGGACATTAGTTGTGTACTTACTTCCCATTTAATTTATTCATTTTAAATATCTCTTCAGCATTATGAAAAAAAAGCCAAAAAATTAGAATATCGACATAAAAAGATCGTTGATGATTTTCACAGATCAAGATGGCAAGAAGGCGACTGGACAGATGACAGTGACCAAATGATTCTAATTATGAGATCGTTAGTCGACTGTGGTGGTAAGGTATGTCTCAGAATGTCCAGTCGACATCAAGCGCTCTCGACAACTTTACAACATTCACTTCATAAAAATGCGGGTAGAAGAACTGATTTGTCTATCCAGTAAATTTAGAAATGACTAAAACAATGTAAATCGAAACGAAAGGAATATTTCTTCAAATATCATTATGGTAGTTTCGTCCCCGGGGGTATCACCAGCCCAGTAGTCAGCACTTCGGTGTTGACATGAATATCAATTATGTGATAATTTTTATAAATTTCCTGATACAAAACTTTTAATTTTTCGAAAAACTAAGGATTTTCTTGTCCTTGGAATAGACTACCTTAGCCGTATTTGGTACAACTTTTTGGAATTTTGGATCCTCTATGCTCTTCAACTTTGTATTGTTTGGCTTTATAACTATTTTGATATGAGCGACACTGATGAGTCTTATATAGACGAAACGCTCGTCTAGCGTACTAAATTATAATCCTGGTACTTTTGATAACTATTATGTTATTCTTTAATGTTATTTTCATTTGATAGTCCGATTTATGTGCTGGATAGAAAATAAAAACGTATATGGGGGATTTCCATTATTACTTTATTGTTAGATATCAAAATATTTTATGTACATTTTGTTAATTTGTTTTCAAAAACCGTATAGCGGATTATTTTTGCGGGTGTAAAATTTCGCGATTTTCATTGAATAAGGTATTCAAAATATTTTGGCGGTTATAATTTTGGCCGATTCAAAACTTTATCAATACTTTTGCATGTACGCTTTCAAATTAGCGGCATTTATCCTGGCGATTGTGTTCTATCCGCGAAAATAAGCGAAAATTTACGACCCGCGAAAATAGCACACTATACGGTATTAGTTCTTGGTCATCAATAACGAGATCAAAGAGACGTTCATTAATTGTCCAAAATCGCATGTAGTGCAGTAAAATTGGTATCGATCATATAACCGTATTTGGCAGTGTTTAACTGCAGATTTTTCCTATGCACATCAAAATGAAATTTTACCATTCAAAAAAGGGTCTAGAGGCATACACAAAACACAAATCACATTAAAATGACGTCTGAAAATATTACTATAATATTAAAAAAAATATTTTATTTTAGGTAGACCCAGTGGACTTTGCTAAAAAGTTTAAAACCTGGATTAAGAGTGGTTTTAGTGAGTTGGGTGATTTGGGTGGATTGGGTATAGGTCTTACAACAATGAATGTAACGTCACGCCCGGACTTCATGGTAGACCCACATGAGGTAAGACTCGCTCCACGTGATACTTACCATAAACTGGGTACACTGAACAAACAAAAGTACGAGCAAATATAAAGTCTTGTATTTCCAAAACTTTTCATTATAAAAGAGACAACTCATATTATATTTTAGCATCTTAAATATAATTAGCAAATACTATATTACCAATAAGACCAAGTATAATCTGCCAATTTTAGGAGTTATCAGCTTAATGGTAAGTGGTCAAGAAACTCCAACTTTGTACTTAGAATGAAATTCAAAACAGTGTGGCTGTGGCCATTGATTGACACATTAAATTCATCCATTGACTGGGACAATTTAGGTGAACGTTTGTATGTAACGATCACTGCTCACTATGTACTTTTTAAAGACACATAAACTATGGGGTCACCAAAGGTTCTCAACACCTTAATAAAGTAATTCGAAAAATTAATCAGAAATAACACGATGTTTTGATTTATATCAATTATATAAATCAAAACATAAAGGTTATTCCTGATTAATTTTTCGAATTATTTTATAATTAAAGGCGTTGAGAAACCTTTGGTGACCCCACAGTTTAAATGTCTATGGTAGGTACGTCGTTAACAGTGGTCGTTACAGACAAACGTTCATGTAAATTGTCCTAGTCAATGGATGAATTTTATGAGTCAATCAATGGCCACAGCCACACTGTTTTGAATTTCATTCTATTTTCAATGCTAGTTAACGTCGTAGTTGTTTCTAATTCTCTTCAACTTCGCACTTGATTTCAATTCTCTTCCAATTCGTTCTTGATTTTTAACTTTTTCAACTTCGCACTTGATTTCAAATCTTTTCCAATTCGTTATTGATTTCAATTCTATTCAACTTCGTACTTTATTTCAATGCACTTCAACTTCGTTCTTCATTTCAATCCTCTTCAAATTCGTACTTGATTTCAATTCTCTTCAACTTCGTACTTTATTTCAATCCTCTTCAAACTCGTACTTGATTCAATTCTCTTCAAATTCGTACCCGATTCATATTCTCTTCAAATCGGTACTTGATTTCAATCCTCTTCAAATTCGTACTCGATTTCAATTTTCTTCAACTTAGTACTTGATTTCAATCCTCTTCAATTTCGCACTTGATTTCAATTCTCGTCAACTTCGCACTTCATTTCAATCCTCTTCAAATTCGTACTTGATTTCAAATCTCTTCAACTTCGTTCTTGATTTCAATTCTCTTCAACTTCGTACTTCATTTCTATTCTCTTCAACTTCGTACTTGATTTCAAATCTCTTCAACTTCGTTCTTCATTTCAATTCTCTTCAACTTCGTTCTTGATTTCAATTCTCTTCAACTTCGTACTTCATTTCTATTCTCTTCAACTTCGTACTTGATTTCAAATCTCTTCAACTTCGTTCTTGATTTCAATTCTCTTCAACTTCGTACTTCATTTCTATTCTCTTCAACTTCGTACTTGATTTCAAATCTCTTCAACTTCGTACTTCATTTCAATTCTCTTCAACTTCGTTCTTGATTTCAATTCTCTTCAACTTCGTACTTCATTTCTATTCTCTTCAACTTCGTTCTTGATTTCAATTCTCTTAAACTTCGTACTTCATTTCTATTCTCTTCAACTTCGTACTTGATTTCAATTCTCTTAAACTTCGTATACTAGTACTTCATTTCAATTCTCTTCATCTTCGTAATTGTTTCAATTCTCTTCAACTTCGTACTTGATTTCAATTCTCTTTATCTTCGTAATTGTTTCAAATGCAGCTTCAACTTAATTTTTGATTAGCCCCTTTTGATATTTGTTATTTGAGTGTCACTAATTTAGACTCTTTTGTAGACAAAACGTACGTCTAACATGCAAAATTTTAATCATGGTATATATGCTGTGTTCATTTAGTACTGTGTATTTCCTGGAGCTTGCTTCACTGAAGAACTTAAGACTAAGATCGGTCGTAAGTATACATAATTGTTCATTACTTAAAATCAATCTTAGTCGTTAGTGTTTTTGTGAAGCCGACTCATGGCCCTTCTAGATGTAAAGAAAAAAGTACACCTTTAAACTAAATTAAAAAAAAACATAATTTTAGAATAACTTATTTTAGCCATTTGACTAGTGACTTTCCGTTTTGAATATTCCTCGGAGTTTAGTTTTTTTTTTTTTGTGGTTTTTACTTTTTGTGAAAGAGAAATATTATGCATAATTTCATTCTGGTTTTAAGATCAGAATGGTTCTGAATCTTTCATATCACAAAACCATAACACTTAAAACTTTTAACACAACATTTAAGGTAGCTCGATTTGTTTGGGAGGAACATGATAGAACTATTGCTCCCAATGGTGCTGTAATGAGGACCTCTATTGTTGGTATTCACATGTACTGGAGTTTAGATGATGTGACAAAAAATGCACGGGATTTTGCAAAAACAACACATCACGATCCAAGGTTAATTTATTTAGTATAGTTAAATGCACACTCAACATCAATAAAAACACATACGATATTTTTAAAATTATAAGTAATCTCCCCCTAAAAACTCAAAAACAAAACATCTTATAGATCCAGATAAATCTCGATCTTTTAAATTGTAGAACTTTATATTTTGTGCAAAGGTGAGGCCAACAGGCTCGGGCTTTGAAGAATGTGTTCAAGGCTCCATCTTATCAAAACTATTGGCCTCCACTTGCTGGTAAACAAATCATCTGATGTTTAATGTCTAAGAAATTTATTGATTGCATGTGTTTAACACCATTTTCCCTAGTCGCAAAATCTTCTTAAACCGAAGTGACCAATCGACGTGCAGCAGAAAAAGTTACAATTGTAGTCAATTAAGATATGCCGAACACATGTACCATGTGTGGTGTTAAATATCACAACCGTTAGTGTTGACAGGCTTGTGTTGTAATTGTTTTACTACTTTGTCTACGGCCACCGAGACCTTTTTTAATGATTGGAAGACATCAGATATGGGATACCTTGCCCTTGAATCAGATACAACAGAATTGTTCGCCTCTCTTCATTGACAATCGTTTCCTTATAATTTTCTTATTTTCCGCTAATGTCTTTTATATCGTGTGTATCAGCGAGTAAGTTAATTATATACTAATTTGTTTTACCTTTAAACCGATTGTGGAATCATATCAATCAAAACATCCGTTATTCAAAACCATCATCATGGCATGTAAAATAGAGGTAACAGAAATATGTAAACAAAAGTCTGGGTGAAATAATCTAAACGAGATTGTTCCTATAATGAAACTGAGAAATCTCAAATGATTTCAGAAATGTTACATAAAGATGTTTTGAAATATCCAATCCAAAGCAATTGAATACTTGGCTAAATTTCAAACAGAAATGAAAAAGAAGTGGAATAGAAAACATTTTAACATGAAATGCGATTCCTCCGTGACTGGATAAGGATGACACTTAAAACGCAATTGACTATTGCGAACAAAACTGATCTTGCAACTGACTTTTACCTCAGGCATAGATTATCTTAGCTGTATTTGGCAAAACTTTTAGGAATTTTGGTCCTCAATGCTCTTCAAGTTCGTACTTTATTTTGCCTTTTTTACTTTTTTGGATTCGAGCGTCACTGGTGAGTTTTTTGTAGACTAAACGCGCGTCTGCCGTAGATACTAAATTTAGTCCTGGTATCTATGATGAGTTTATTTACTCATTCTGTATGTATATCTACTAGGTGTCAGGCTTCAACAGTAGCAGTATCTGTTGCCATAGCGACCATGTTACAGGGAAAGCACATGGACAAAAAAGACAATTTCATAGTCAAAGATATAATACAAGACGCCTACAAATATGCATCAAGGTGTTTAGAAACAGACACAGAAAAGAAAGACCTTATGTTTTATTTGACATGTGAAAATATCGAAGATTTGAAATTAGATGAAGCCAAAAAAATTGGCTACACATATAAATCTATGGGTACCGGATTTTGGGCATTAAAGCAAGATGATTTCCGGAAGACAATCACAAGTATTGTGATGCAGGTACAAATTTAATTATAGTTGTCTTTTCAAATCCAGTGATCACTTTTGAAATTCTAACTTGTGACGCAAATATTTCCCTCATTTTCAATATCATCATTTCAGCATCAAAAGTTTAAGAAAATGTGATGAATTTCGGTGAATAAAAGGGCAAATAAGAACTTCAACATCAAATTTAAAAACAATTATTTAAGGTGGTAACCAACACTTTCACTAAAATTAATTTGGCTCGTTTAATTTTCATTAAATTTTGTCAAATTATTTACTTTGACCCTTTAACAAAAATATAAAAAAATAAAAATTTTTGAACAAACCGTTTTGTCAGAAAAATTACACTGTTTATATATCAGTTTGACATACACCAGTTTTGATCATTGGGAAGCTTAATATTCCCTTTACAACACAACGTAATTAAAACATTTAGCTTACTTTACAGAGTTATCTCCCTGTAGTGTTATATGTACCACCATAATACTCTTATTTATGAAAGCATTTTTTTTAAGATACCTAAGGGATAATCAAACTTATTAGTCGATATCAAACTGACAATTACAAAGGGGGGAAGAAAGGTAAAACGAGCAAATACAAATAATAATGCACAAAACACAACAAGACGAACCCCACTTACTATAATTATCACACTTTGGATTGCATAGTGTGGTTCAGCACTTAAAAGAAAACCCAGGGTTGTTCTTTATGCGTGCTTTACATGAAGCCCTTCATTTGGTTTACCTCCTCTTAGAGGTTAATTAGATTTAAAGAGGGTAACGGCAAGTGTATCGTGTTTTTTTTTTTATATGTTTTTTAAATTTGTATCAGCTCATTCTGTCTTGTCGGTTTCCTATGTATCCTATGTGTATATTTCTATTAATTATCTAACTTATTTTCTACTAGGGAGGAGATGCCGATTCAAATGCCTGTGTCGGAGGTGCTTTACTGGGATGTAAACTAGGTATGTCTGCTTTACCAAAGTCGTGGGTGACGAAACTTTTACATAAGGATTGGTTGGATAATGAAATCAAAAAGTAAGTTAACTGTATATCGAATGGATATAACATGTTATGAACAGTTGACGTACAGAAAATTACCAAGTTTTGAAATTAAGAACGTCATTCGTGCGTTTTGTCCACTATTCAGTTCTGCTTTATTGCTATAATGAAGTCAAAATGAACGAAATGATGAGCATTTAAAACGAAAACTTCCAAAAAGTTGTATCATATCTGTCTACCGCCCAGTACGTCTTGGGAAAGAAAGACGTTAGTATTTTTGAATGCTTTTGTTTTCAAACCTACTCGAAAATACCATGATCTGTAAAAACTGAAAGCTTTACATTTTGACGAGTTTTCGAGCTTCGGTGCTCGCTTGCAAGTATTTTTTTCATATTTGTCGTCTATACTTTCAAATTTTAGTTTTTTTTAATAAATGTCATTGTAAACCTGGATAATTGTGAAGCTAATATAAGAGGAGAGGGGGAGGACAGGGTTAAGGGAGACAGGGAGACAGGGGTAGGAGAAAGGAGAGGAAGGCTTGGAGAAAGGAGAAAAAGTTAGAGAAAGGAGAAAAATAAAATATCTCTCCTTTTAAAAAATGATCTAATATTTCAAGAAAAAATATCTCAAAAGGAAATGTTTTATTCAAATGGGAGAAAGGAGAACGGGGGTAGGAGAAAGGAGAAGAGGGGTGGTAGAAGGGAGAAGGGTACCCCCTGTCCTCCCCCTCATATAAAGCTTGGTACTTCATTTGCAGTCAAACACGTATACTTTAATATGATGTTCTTTTATATTTTTTTTTCAAGTCGGATTCATTCTGCATGTACCTATATTCATTAACTGTCTTCATACACCCCTAGTTTTTGGTGGGGTTCGTGTTATTTATTCTTTAGTTTTCTATGTTGTGTCATGTGTACTATTGTTTGTCTGTTTGTCTTTTTCATTTTTAGCCATGGCGTTATCAGTTTGTTTTTGGTTTATGAGTTTGACTGTCCCTTTGGTATCTTTCGTCCCTTTGGTATCTTTCGTCCCTCTTTTATAACGTATAGGTTCACAGAATACACTGAATAATCGTATTCACTTGTAGGAAAGTTATGTAGATAAAGGAAGATATGATGTGAGTGCCAATGACACAACTCTTCATCCAAATAACAATTTATAAAAGTAAACCATTATAGGTCAATGTACGGCCTTCAACACGGAGCCTTGGCGCACACCGAACAACGAGCTAAAAAGGGCCCCAAAATTACTAGTGAAAAACCATTTATAGTCTTGTACTTCTTTTATTTACAAATACAACCTTGAAATGTGGTATCTTTGATGCATCCTAGTTATTCATGTTCACATTATCTATTATATTTCAACTTTTTATTTATATATATCATACATGTATATGCAATCCGGTACTTCATGTCCATGCATCATGTTTTAACTTGCCACTTTATCATGTATATCTTGTACTTCTTATTTTAGTCTGCTTGTTTATGTATGGGTAGTATATCTATACTTAATCATATTTTGGTTTGATACCTTGAAACTGGTATTTTATGCACCCACACTAAAACTAGGTACATGTATATCATGGTTCTATGTTTTATATGAATTTACTTTATCCGTGTACTATTTTTTTTTTATCTATTGTTATATAAGTACGAACACTTTACCCGGATACTGTGTGTTCCTAAATTTCCCCCGGTTTTTAATATACACTACATATATTGATGTGGTATTTTATGTATCTATACTTATTCAATTCTAAATTTTATTAAGCAAAATACTTCATTTATTAAATCTTTCGCTTCGTATTTTATATAGAAGGTGTAAAAGGAGGCCCTGATTCCCACTACCCCCCAACCACCCGGCCATTCCCATAACTCATACTTCCGTATCTCTTTACTCAGATGAAAATTTGACATTTTTTTTCACCATATCCTTCTATTTACTCCCCCTCTTCCCTCGGTTCCTGTCCACTGACTCACGTTTCCCGACCCCATACCCATGTGCACCTCTAATATATGGTTATACATCAGTCTCATTAAAATTGATTTGATGTATTGCAGATATTTTGAAATGATGAAATGGGAAAGGATGGATAAATCAAAAGTAAAAAGAAAAACCTAAACATAATCGAAGAGGATAAATGTGTAGATATGGAAAAGGACAGAGAGGAACGCTAATTAATTAGTTGGAAAATATCAGATAATCGCGAAATTACTTTACTATTTGCTTTGACTTAACCAGCTTCCCCCATTGCTTCTAACACTGTCTCAGTATCTAATGACAATGATGATAGTTGGCATGGAAAGAACATTTGAGATCTCTGACATTAAACGTGAAGTTGTCGTTCTTTTGATAGAGGCAGCTTTACTTGATAGTTCGAGAAGAATTAAAATGAAAAGAGTTATAGCAAGTTAATCTGAGAAGAAAAAATATATTTAAGAACTTTTTTTTGGCATTAACCTTGTCAATTTAGATGGGTTTTTTTCTTCAGATTATGCAAAGTTTGTTTCAATAATGTAACTCGAGTAACTAATTGGACCATGATACATTATTGTCACCCTTTATTTTGATTTAAAACTCATTAAACAAATGCATGTATAAACTGTTTGATCTTGCGAAGGTGTGTTTGATGGAGACGCGTCTATATGTATGCTCAGTTGTATGTTTGCATCCTTCCTCTTACAGTTAAAATGCTGCAAGTTATTATCAGGGTTGAGTTCAATATCGTAGCTGCTACGTAGCTGCTATCAATATCTATGTAGCAACTAGTATATAGCTACACGTTCAATAGTCAAAATCTACGTAGCACTACGTAGCTGCTACGGTATTGAACTCAACCCAGGATTCTCCTTTACTGGATTTTTCCCAAGTTTACGATTGTTAAATTTCTATAGACGTGAACTTGTCGTGTTTTTTGTTATCGATGCTGCTATACTTTTTAGTTCGAGAAGATTCAAAATGAAAAGAGTTATGGCAAGTAAATCTGACAGGGAAAAAATGTGATTTACCAAATTTTTCTGTCATTAACCTTTAGTGTATAAATTGTAAATAATAATTCTGCATATCATAGACAGTACATTTATTTCTGTGTTTCATGTCTCGCTCTTTATCTCTTTAAAATATTCCAAATGTGTTAATAAACGTTAATAACTATCCTTATTTACATTGCTCTATTCTTGAAAATAATAAGCGTATCTAGCACATTAATGTCCTGTTTTAGATTTGAAGGAAAGTAAATTCGTGTTCTTGTTGTTTGTTGGTTTGTGATACGAATGCGTTTTATGCAAACAAGCTCCAAGATCATTCAAATATTTTTTTTTTACTTTATCAAATATTGCCGAGCGCAGTCATTTCTATTGTATATCAATATGACAAACTCCGAAGCAATGGTGACAAAATGCTACGGTTCTCGAAGAGATATGGAAGTATGATCCTAAGAAAGTTTGTCAATATGGATGATATAAGATTTGAAAATAATTTGTTTTGTACCATTATGAACTGAATTACAAGGAAAATACATTTGTCAAACGAATATTAATACAACGAGGTGTTACGTATATATGGTGTTCATGATACAGCAACTAAACGACACATACATGTACAAACCATTTGACATTTGAGGTAGACACAACTTCAATGATTTGATGCTAATAACACAGTAAGGGTTGTAAACGCTCTATATGAGAATAAACTACTTTGTTTTAGCTTTTTTTTTTATTGTAGAACATGGAATACATGTATTGGTAAAGATATATTTGTGCAATATCTGAAAACATATAATGGTGGTGAATTAGAATAATTATATACATGCAATATTTTAATATGCATACTTTAATTGTTTAAAACTTTCATTAAGCATCTAACTTTCTTTCCTTGTTTTCGTATTGTATTGATATTTACTGTACCATAAATGTCCAAAGGGGTAAATTGAACGTTAACATTATGGTATGTATGGTAGGTTCATATATATTTTTCTTATTGTTTTATGAATTCGATTTTTGGTTGTTTTGTTTTTCAAAATCAGCCCATAATGTCTCAATAATAAACATTTATTTCACCATCCAATCTATACGGAGAGGTTACACAATTCATATTCAAAACCAATACGTCTTTTTTCTGACAGAGTTGGACATGTGATGTTCCACTAGAGCGTATGTCTTGAACTTTTTTAATAGTTGCATAATATTTGTATCATTGATTCATATATTAACGAACATTTAGCTTAAGGGGGTAGACCTTGGTTCAGGGAGATAACTCTTTAAATCAGTTAACTTCGTTTGTAAAAGTCAAGTTCATCGATGTTTTTTAAGCATTTACCTGAAACAGATTAAAAATAATCTATGTATCCTAGAAGCTTAGAATATGTTTTTGAAAATGGTTGACACAAACGTACTGATGATTTTAAGAGTTTTTTCCCTTAACCTAGGTCTACCTCCTTAAACGTTAAAGTTTTTGTGACATATCAAACCATAAAAGTAATATATTGACGTAAAACTTCAATGATCAAACGTTTGTTTGTTTTATGCTGTATTGTTATAGAAGTCTAATAAATATAAACTTATAGTCTATGTTTCCAGTACCTGCATAATTTTAGTAATATATAATATATGATGTTTATTCAATGTTAAATGTTAAAGTTTTAAAAGATTTGTTATGATTGATACTGTATTGTTATGAAGGATTCATTTAAATAAAGTTATTGCAATATTTTAATGCTATTATTTTAGATCTAAAAATAAGATTGAAAAATGTAAATGTCAGAGGCGAATTTATGAGGGGAAGGGTGTCTGAACCCCCGGACTCCCATTTTGAGGGGGGGGGGGGGTGGTTTATTATTTAGGGAATCATCGAAGCATGATTAGAAGGGGTATGCTCTTACATATGCTGTGACTACTTCAAGTTCTAGTATTGAACTACAGTCGAAATTTCTAAATTCTCGTTTCCAATTCTCAACGAGTCGTATAGAATTAAAAAAAAAGCAAAAAATACTGGCTAACATAATTAATTTTTAGACAAACACATGTGGCACCAGTTTATTGCATGCAGAAAAGTAAAAAAACGTTGTTTTTTGCAAACTTTGACATATTGGATATATTTGATCCAAACGCCCACTGACCATAATCCATAATGTTTATAACTGCTAAAATTGCTGTTGCTCAAAGTCCTCAAAGTCAGAGAATGGCCTTCAGACCTGGTACCGGATTGAGCTGAATCCTTTGCTATGTATTGAGTAACTCTTCATCAGTGCATTGAAGAAAACCGGGCTGTGTGGTAATATCATCAAATTATAAATTATTTCTGGAAAAGATTCTTACAACTTCTGTCATAAAATGCAGAAACGATGCAAACATTAAAAAAAAACCACGGATATCACAAGATTGTGTTTTTTTTTTCGTAGTATATTTAGGTATGAATGTAATATCACTAATATGTGAACTATAGTCTCTTCGGGGGCTCCAGTTTATGCTATGTTATATTTTATGTATATCCATCAATAATACATTTTGGACACCCGTGCATGGAAAAATTACATCAGCCATCATTATCAATTTTGATTTGCGATGGTTCAAAGGTTAAAGTCGTCAAGATTGGAATAAATTAGTATAAGTACCGTACAACAGAACTTTCAGGCCAGCAGAACATCGGATCGCCAGACCAATGGACCTTCGGACAAGCGGACGTATGTAAATTCGGACAATCGCACGATCTTATCAAATAAGATCACGCTGTAAAACATTTGTTAATAAATGTTTTAAGAGTGTAATTTTTGTTTACATTGAAAAAGTATTTCATACTCTACAAGTTTGATTTCCGCTTGTATTTACCATTGACAAACCATGAATGACTTAAGACCTTTATTTTATATTGTTATCAATATTGCATCCGATATTATACCATGCACATTATATTTTTATCTAAGTTTAATAATACCTTTTGACATTTGATCAAATCTAAATGTTTAAATCTTTAAATGCCTTCAATACACATTCCTCTGTTCAATTTCGTTTAAATGGCAACAGTTACCATACAAATATTTATTCGTCGGCTGAGTATGTCTTCCGATTGAAACCCTATAATTACCTTTTATCAAATGTATAGTCACGTTGAGTCTAAATTATGACTTGTAATAATATTATTAATTAAGTTAATTCACGACTGTATTATAGTTTATAGTAAAGGTCAATCAATTTATACAAAAAGTATACTATACTATACCCAAACCTTTTAACCATTGACGAATAAATGAAAATATAAAAATATAAAACTTTGTTTCTCCTTTTTTTTTTACGATTTTAACCCTGAGTTTTAACCAGTCGTGAAATTGGATATCGGTACTAATTTTGAAGGACATTCGATTTGGAAAAAAATAAAAATAATAAACTTTAAAACTTATTGTTTATCATTAAAATTCTAGTCATATAAACAATAAACATATCTTTTACTTTATTGATCTGTTTTAATAATTAATGTATTTAAATCTAAAAATAAACTAATCATCCAATTTAAATCACGTCGATACCATCGAAAACCCCTCTCGGCACCTCGTTAATGAGGCTTTAAAACTTTACCAGCGTAAGAAAATTGTAAACTTTAATATATACATATGTACATATACGTACCCTACATATTAAAACACCTCACTGTTTTATGAATATCTTCGACTAAAGTGGGAAATACTCATAGATTAAAGAATTTTGAAAATGGAAAGTGAATTTTATAGATGGACGTTTTATTGACAGTTGGATTTAGAAAACTATGCCTGCTTACATGGGAGATGATGGCATCTCACCTGAACAGGTAAGGAAAGAAATTACCTTTTTAATACATGTTATATTTTAATGTTAAAATATTGATTTGAATTCTGGGTGAAGGAATAACACAACTCATTCAATTTTTTGAATACTCTTAAAGTATGGTCCGGTTTTAACATGTGAGTCTATTGAACGTAAGTGGTTGATTTATTGTACTGTATAACTGTAAAAACTATGTGGATACTGGTATATATATATATATATCTGTAAAAACACATACTGGTTACCACAGAGTAGTCCAGTACAAACTTTAGGATTTACATTTTGGGATTAGGGGGTTGGTTGGATGGGGTGGAAGTTCGTCCCCTTGCTTCCTCCTAGGTTCAATCCTGTTGACGGAATATCAACATCCAAAATTTTATCCACAATGTAACGGAAAAAGGAGTACCATAAGGCCCGACATAAGGCTTTGATTTTTTCCCCAAAGGAGTGATTTTCTATACTAGTGTGTATCCTCTAAATATTGTTAATTTACCAGATATTGTTCAAGTACTGGGACATGGCCGTCTAATAGATCAGCCAGAATTGAATATCAAATCCCAATTTTAAATAGCAAATAAGTAATCAAACTACGAGTAAATAAGAGACGAGCAAAGAAATCAAGTGATACAGGGGAAAGTAACATGTTTTTCTATTGTTATTGTATTGCTTAGTAGCTGTCAATTTAAAGTATACTCCACACGCTTTATTCATTTAAAACCACATCATGTATAGGGGTATACGTTTCCTTGGGCGACGTTTAGAACGAACTTCGCTTTTGTTTTTGGCACATTTTGTTCAAAATGAAAACAAATATTAAAAACAATCTCGTGCTGTATAGTGACCACAAAATAGATATAAAATTAAATATAATTATTTGACATTTAAACACGTTGATGATTGTAACACATTATTAAATTGAACGCGACACAAACATGAATATTTGTATTAATATAGAGAAATGTAAACAAAAACATGAAAAATTAAGCTACCCAGCCTATCTTTAGTTTTGACCATTGCTTCAAATTTGAAATGTTTGATTGATGATATATGAATGACTTTTAATACATTGGGCTAAGGAAGCTGTGAAATAGCTATAAGTAAATGAATTATGTTATGGTCAACGTGAATAGGACATACTATAAAAGGTGTATACAGTGTAATGGAGAAAAGGTAGTTAACTTATTTATGAACCCTTTGATAAAGCAGAATCATTCAGGAATATTGAATGATGACATTTCAAATTATTATGAGATCATGTTTCAGAGAAGTTGCATTATCTAGATGTACCTGATCATAAGTATAAAAATCACTACGAAAGTGTTTGCCCAGACAATTGCTACTTAAATCAAGGTTCTGTATTACAAAGATCAATATCCACTTTATCTCTAAGGAACGTCCCTTTTGTTATGTACTTTAAATAATTAAAACCCAGCATTAATTGCATGTAATGTAATGTGATAATGAAAATATCAATATTTAAATTGTTATATAGTAAGAATTAGTTCGTGTTGATTTTCCATTGCATGCAAAATCTATGTAGAATGTACATTTGTAAGATATCGGTGAGAGAGAAGGTCAAAGTTTAATATTATCTGTTACCCCTTTACCCCCCTGTCATCATGGCGTACCAAACGAGTTCAATATTTTTCTTCATTTATCATTGCCGAATTTGGGTATATTAAAAAGTTAGAGCAAAGACGTAGGATGTGTTCGGACAAAGCGATACGCTTTTTGTCAGAAGTCGTCACTTGTAAACTAGTGTGGTGAATCTCTTACCCTTGTGTTGGTCTAGTACCCAGCAGGGTATATAACAGTAACTAAGTAGAATGTAATTATTACAAAAATGTGGTATGACTGCAAATGAGACAACTCTATACCAGGCAGAGACCACACAGCGTAGAAGATATCAACATTAGGTCACCGTAGGGCTTCAACGATGAGCAAAACCATGACGTAAAACATTACTAATGCCTCGAAATGACAAATGTAAATCAATTCCATGTTCAAATGAGAAAAACGGCTATATTCATAGGTAGTTCGCATGTTGAAAAAACCGTCTCGTCACGAAGATGGATCTAATACTTGGCACTGGCCGTTTATCATTCGTCCATCAATTCATTTCAGACAATATGACGCCTAAATAACTCTTCCCACTAGACATTAGTTCAGACAGTAAAATTCACCAATCTAGACTTCTTTTAGGGTATAAATGAGGTTTCTTAGATTATGTATAACAACTAAATATCAATAAACGGCTTACAAATGTATCAATTAATTTTACACGATTCATAAAATCAAGGATATTCTGTAATAAAAAGTCAACAGAAGATTATAGCAAAAAACCAAAACAAAAAAAACATTTTATTTGATAAGTCAGAGAACAAACTTAATGATGTTGAAAGAATGATTCAATCTAAGGGAGCTACCATTTGATTTTTATGGGGGGGGCTAGGATGAAAAATTTTGTCCTGCATTTTTTTTTAGCTGTACTCTCTGTCCTGCCTTTTTATTTTTCACTCTGTTCGGTCCTGCCTTTTTTTTTTTAGTTTATCCTGACTTTTTTTTTTGCAAGTGTCTCATCCTGCCTTTTTTTTTAATTAAAACTCCTGTCCTGCCTATTTTTTTCAAATTTCATCCTAGCCCCCCATAAAAATCAAATGGTAGCTCCCTAAACACAGAACATACCTATACTTCATGAGTATGTATAAGGACCTAGAAACATAACTTACACAAAACTAAACTTTAGTCAACATGATGCTTACAACTGATATTGATCTTATAATAATACACTTGTGCACTGACGTCCGTTCCTCATGGTCTTTGCGAGTTGCGCTGACGTCGGTTTCTCATGCTGAATGTGAGTTTTAAAACACGTATGTCCAAAGTTGGGAACGTCGTCAGTTGTTGTAATCTAATGTTTTTCGTTATGTGTTGATGGCAGGTCATTAATTGATTGTTTCTGATAAATTTGTTATGACTTTAATACACTTTGGACGATTTTCAAAAAGTCTGATATATTGTTTTGACATCGGTCTAATTTTGACGACTGCTGTGTCTTGATCACTTTTTGCGCATTGGTCTTCTGTCCCATGGCCATATACCCTTAAGTTTCCTTTAAATCAGTCATTAGAGCAGTGAGGAATACTGTGGCATTTCGTTTTTTTTAGAATCTTACGAAATATGACGAATTCCATTGTTTGTAATTAAAATAGCGAAAACATTATACCTTTGGCTAAATATTCATTGTAGAGAATGTGTTGAATCGACAACTAAGCTTGTGTTTTATGATTTTAAAAATATAACCAAATAACGTAAGTCATTAAAACAGCAAATTATGGTATACAGATTATCTTAATTACTGTGAAAAAAGAGTTGTTATAAAAAATAAGAAGATGTGATATGATTGCCAGTCAGACAACTATTTAAGTTTGAATCTAAGAGAAAATATGTAGATAGTATATAGATATGTATTTTTTTCCCCAAAAGAAAAAAAAGCAGCAGAAAAATGATGCTTCCCATGTTTACGATATTGACAGTTTCCTATATTCTATAAACAAAATGCAATATATTGTTATTGCTTGATTTTTAATTCTGATCATTACATTACAGAGAAAAATCAATGATGCTTGTCTGGAAGGAAGTTTGAAAGATATTAAAGAATGTCTTGGACAGGACGGTGTTTCCCAATATGTTAAGGTATGTCACCGTTTTGTTAAAACAATAACACTTTTAATGAGATGTTAGTAGTATACACGATGAGTGTACCGATAAACATGAAATTAAGATTCCTGATTTGCAATCGTTGCAACATTGATTTACATACAACTGTAAGAAAGATTTACAGCACTTTAATTAGGATAATATGGTGCTCATATCTTTAAACTTCAGTCAAACTGGTGTTGCTGATATTTTTTTCATATAATTATAGTATATAGTGTACACATATTGTTTTTGTCTCGACTAAGACGAACATTGCTGAATGCTAAATATGGGAGTTTTAATCGGGCAACGGCGGCAATTCTTTTTCCAGAGAACTTTTCTTTTTTTTTAAATTGAGATAAATAATATAGTACATTGTATTTGTGTTAACGAAATATTATATGTCTGTCTGCATCTTAACAGGCTCAGCAGTTGTGGATTGAAGAGAGTCCTCCTCTCCCCTTTATCAAGAATGAGTGCAAAGACATTTTATCAAAAAATATTTTTAATTTGAACCTAGTTAAAAAAAATCACACTTTCAGAATCTCTGCAGTTGTCGTTGTTTTTCAGGGGTGTCAGCAATATGGTATTTGTTAAATGTTGCACATATGTACTTGGTCTTCCTTAAAAAAATGTTACGAAATCGTTAGCTTTATTCGTGAATGAAGTTAATTACTGTTTTCTTTTTATTTCATAATAATCTGTTTGGAATCTGATTTTGTTTCAGGACGGCATGATGCCGATGCATATTGTAGCATGCAGCGGACGGGAGGATGTTGAAGAAATTATAAGCTTCTTATTACAAAGCGGAAGTGACGTTGATGGACAAACTAAATCAGACGAAGACACAATTCTCCACCTGATTCCAAGACATAATATTATTCGGATAGCTTTCCCGACAATTCTAAAAATACTGGAATATAAACCAGATGTGTTCATTAGAAATAGGGTAAGGAAAAATTATATTCTTCTTTTAAGTTTTAAAATTTATATCATATATGATGTATTTTTTATATCATTTAGCTTTTTCTTATACTTCATTATTTCTGTCTTTCCGATATATATATAACAGTAATTTAAATAGATGCGCAATTACGTACATTTAAAGACGGACTTTTCACAGGCACTTGTCTAAAAAAATAATACCTTATGGTATATAGGACTTTTTTTCTGAGACAAGTGCCTGTGGGACTATTTCATGAAATAAAAATGATATCACCATAAGGCTTTGTTATGTCTCCATTGATTTGCGCGTTTTCATAAGATTGTACTTCATGCTTCAATGTACCATTTCATCAGACCACTTACACTTAAAGGTAATTTTTATATTTCAGCATTTACGTTCACCCTATGACGAGGCAATAGCTCTAGGGTACTATGAGCTAGCTAATGTTTTAGACGGTAGTAGAAGTGCGCAAGATGCAAGAAAATATTACGAGCAAGGCATTGGCGCTATGTATGGTGTAAGTGAACTTACTATATCTATAGGTTAAATTCATCATTTAGTCATTTCATTTTTACAATCAAACAATACGATAGGATACCAATTATGAGTAACAATCACAAATCCTGGTATCTTTAAAGAGTTTTTATTTCAATACGGCATTGAACGGGTTTATATGCACAGGAACGTATATGTTGACGTACTGTCCCCATGTATGCATAAAGTTTGTTGTAGTTGTACCACATGGTAAATGACATATTATAATTAAATTATTGTATATCTAATAATTCAATCAGAAATTATTTTTCTTTTCTTTTCAAAACCGAACTCCACGGTAATGAGGGGCGAGTCCATAGAACGTAAGACTTTATCACAAAAAGTCTAATATTTAGAAAATTACTGTCACATTCCTGATTTAGTACAGGCATTTTTCGAAGAAAATGATTGGTTAATATAAATAAAAGATGTGGTATGAGTGCCAGGGAGACAACTAAACATCTAAGTCACACTGCATAAAAAGTTAACAATTATAGGTCAAAGTACGGCCTCTATAACATGGAACCTTTGCTTCCAACGAACAAACCTTGCTTTGTAGATAGCAAAGCAATGATATTAGATAACTTGTAGGTGTTGTATACGTTTGCTTTGTTTAATATTAGGCAAAACTAGTGGAGGCTGTTATGAATAGCAAAGAAGATGTTGCAAAAGACTGCATAAAGAATGGTGCTAATGTTAATTATGTAAACGAGGTTAGTAGTTATGGTACAAAATAAGTCAAGTTATTCATAAAATTTCTTGTGAAGTCCATAATTAAGGCTTTATCAAAAACTTTATACATTGGGAAATGTTGAACACTTGAAAGGTTAAAGGCAGTATCGTTTTATTTGTAAGATGCAGCGAAAATATATTTTACAATGTTGATTTATCCTTCATTTCAACTGTTTGATTTTATCCTTCATTTCAACACTACATATCTTTATCTGAGCATAAACAAGAATTATTATACACAGATTTTAATGATTTACTTGACATTTTTTCTGCAACAAAAATTGTTGAAAAGTTTGATATTACGTGCATATATATTTATAGTTTCTTGTTTTTTCAGCATGGGGCTGGTGCAATACACTACCTGTTTACGCATTATAATCTTCCGCCAGAAAATATTCTTCCATTATTGTTCACCTCAAAAGCTGATCCGAATCTCAGAGATTATGTAAGTTTAGATAATGTATGAATTTGAATAGTTCCAAACGCCTCATAGGCTCATACCCTTCTTAACTAACCAATATAAGGTATGAATGTAATCTGCCTTGAAAAGTAACAAATAAGATATTAACAGCTTTTAGATGTAATTGGCATTTCATCTTTATTTGCAAAAAGGAAAATAACAATAATACCAAATTCCGAGGAAAATTTCAAACGGAAAGCCCCTAAACAAAATCAGAAGCTCAGACACATTAAACGAATGAATAACAACTGTAATTTTTCTGACTTGGTACAGGCATTTTTCTTATGTAGAAATGTATGCAACTGATTTGGTATTTCGTTTATATATGCAAGAGTCAACTCTATATCAAGTTTCCTTAAATATGTGTGACTTTAAATGCGATTTCAAATACTTGCCCTTTGGTTTCACCTTAAATTTTAAGTGACCATTTGGTCACCAAGGCCTTGTACTTTTTGTTCATGTTTCTACGATAAAGGGTGTACTTGTATATGACTTGAAAGATTCTGAAATAGAAGTATCTTCATTATATTAGTTCCAAGTTGAAGAAATATTAAAATTCTAGACTACTGGAACAAATGGTGCAGTATATGTTCCTAGTGGAATAAAATAATGGGTATATAATGTATAGCATATCCAACAAGAAAAGATACTATAGGATTATATAAAACAAAGTTTGTGGGGAACTTCTGTTTTGCAAAACAAACACACATACTTGTTGATAGAAGCACATTGAAATCATATCGTCCAGATCGTTTGTTCAAAGAGATACCTATCATTCGGAAAAGAGATATAGAATAGGTATATGGCTTGTAATGAATTAATGGACGTCTTTAGTTTTCTATGTTGTGTTTTGTGTACTATTGTTTGTCTATTTGTTTTTATCTTTTTTAGACATTGCGTTGTCAGCTTTTTATCGGATTATGAGTTTGAATGTCTCTCTGGTATCTTTCGCCTCGTTTTCAGTTGATATTATTGCAAACATTGAAAATGTCATTAGTAATTATTTCATGATATAATTTATATAAAGATACAAAATACTTCACAGCATTGAAGATAAAACATTTTTTTGTAATTTACAGGAAGGTGATAACTGCTTAAATTTAGCAATCAAAAGTCAACGTCTTAGAGAAAGTGGAAACATGTACAAAATTGTAAACCAATTATTAGAGAAAGGTGCACTCTCCACCGTCAAGGATTTGGTACGTACACTCTTGAAAGGAGTTTAATAATAAAAAAAAAACACCTAGAAATAAAGATATTAAATTTTGAAGAAAAAATCCGACATTATACCAATTTCTTAAAATGTTTAATAATTACATAATGAATAACGAGAATAATTAAAAATCTAGAAACAAATGTATAATTTGTCGGCCAAACTCTTGAATTAAAACGGATGTTTTGAAAGGAGATGAATGTTGAAGAGAAAAAAAACCAGATACCAAAAGTAACATTTTATAATTTTATTCGTCCGAAGTTCTATTTTGTAGTATAAATCTTTACAAGAACACTCAAATCGAAAAAGTTAATACATGCATGTATAAATACTTCAATACGTCAGACGCCTTATGACCAAAACGAAACTAAAGAAATTTGCACAATCCACCACACGTCATATCTACCTGCATTAGGCAGGAGTAACTCTAGTTTCTTAATGGTATCTAATTATAAACGGAGAATTTAAGAAAATTATGAAAAAATATACACACAATCTACTTTAGTCTATTGCAAACATTGAACATTTACCAAACATTGGTGCCAATAAATTTCCGTTTCGTACAACCATATGCAAGAATATGTCTTATATACGTCTCTGAGAATACGTTCCAGAATTCTATGAAATCAAAAAGACATCCATTTTCACATTTTGTTATTTTTTCTTTCTTTTATAGGATGGACATGATGCTTTTGCTATAGCTACATTAAGAGATTACAAAGACATAGTTAAACTGATTCGAAAGTTCAGAGCTGGTCACTTGTCTGTAAGTTCAAAGAAGATTCGAGTCAAACATTTTTTTTTGAAAGAACGGTTTGAATTTAAGACAGTTATTCTTATTTTGATCTACAGCTAGTGTTTGAAGCCAGTTTGTAGTTCAGATTTGTATCATAAAGTAAAACCATTACACCATATGTTATATATTTGACTAACCTCTTGTTTTGTTAGCTCTTCGTTCCTCATTTTAGCTCACCTGGCCCGAAGGAAGGGCAAAGTGAGCTTTTCTCATTACTTGGCGTCCGTCGTCCGTCCTCGTCCGTCGTCTGTCGTCCGTCGTCGTTAACTTTTACAAAAAATCTTCTCCTCTTACACTATTGAGACTAATTTAACCAAACGTATCCAAAATCATCATTAGATATCAAGTTTTAAAATTGTGTCCTATGACCCTGCCCGTGAACCAAGATGGCCGACATGGCTAAAAATAGAACATAGGAGGCAAATTTAGATTTTGGCTAATATTTCTGAAATCAAAGGATTTAGAGCAAATCTGACAGTATAAAATTGTTCATTAGGTCAATGTCTATCTGCCCTGTAATTTTCCGACCATTTAGGCAACCCGATGTTCCGTTGCTGCCCCTAAAGAGGTATTTTTAAGAAAATTTTGCAGCTTTTGGTTATCATCTTGAATATTATGATATATAGAGATAAAATGTAAACAGAAATAATGTACAGCAAAGTCAGACCTAAAAATAAGTCAACATGACCAAAATGGTCAATTGACCCCATAAGGAAAAAAATAATTTTCAACTGTAACTGCAGGCCAAGTTCATTATAGATAGAGATAATTATAAGCAGCAAGAATTTCATTTTTTGTTAAAAGTAAGATCTACAAACACATCACCATCACCAAAACACAATTTTGTCACGAATCCATCTGTGTCCTTTGTTAATATGCATAGACCAAGGTGAGCGACATAGGCTCTTTAGAGCCTCTAGTTTTTTTCGTTATCTATCGGTTTATTTGTTGATGCAGTATGAGCTATTTTTTCTGCCTTGTACAACATGTTTTTTTCCCTTAAAAATCATAATTTTGGGGGAAAATTCACCCTCAAAAGAGTATTCTATATCTATCGTTTAACTTTATTTTGCAAAAAAATCTTAATGTATGTAGAATTAGACGAAACTCTTATATTCGAAAGAAAAACATCGAAAGTCCGACTTACTATAAAGATGAACTGACACCCAATTGTCTTTTTATTTTCGTTATGAAAAATACTGGTAGCAAGGAATATAATACATTTTATTGTGTAAGTATTCCAATTTGTGTACTTTTAATTTTTAAATAGGACGAAACGGTAAGATTATTTGCTCTATTTCAAAGCCTTTATCTGTAAATGTATGATGTAAAAAGTCATCTTGTGTGTTATTGATCTTACTATATTTTCAGACGTATATTTTCAGTCTGCTATTTTTGTTTTCTTTGCCAGTTTCTTATTTTCTTACTAAGTAAATAGTTAAGCCCTTATTTCCACAAACTTGACTGTATGATTTTTCAATAAAATTCTGACCTGAATTTCAGCTCATAATCTCAGCTAATATGGAGATAAGAATTGGTATTGTATCATAAACAAGTTTCATAATGCAACATATGACGTTCGAAAAAAAAAAAGAATCATATATGATATGCAAGTTACTTTATTAAACATGTACAACTTTCAATATATACATTTTTAAGTATGTTTAGTGAAAAAATCCTGATAAATTAGAATACTTGTAGGACGACGAAGAACCCTTTATTATTACACCAACGGTAAGACGTCGCACATGCATGATATAGAAACCCACGTACAATTTTCCTTTACGAAATATATTTTATATATTTTTGATTTAGCATGTACTGGTTTATTTGGGTTATGTTATGAAAGACGTTGCATATGGATGTATCACACTGTTTTCAATCTTCTAGAACCATCTAGCTTCATTTTCACACTCTCCCGCATGTGATTATATATATATTGCCTCCTGCAAGCACTGTCTTCTTTTGCTGATTTTATACTCAGATCATGCAAAATCTATGCACAAATTATCTATGTACAGTGCTTATTTTACTTTTAAAAGCACAATATATTTTTTTTTATTTCTTTATACCTTTTTAATGCCTTCATTTCAGCAATATCATTAAATTCGACTTCATCGGTTTAGTTTGTTCTGTGTTTGTCCCTTTGTTTGTAATGTTTAAGACGTTATACATACTTGTATTTGGCTTCCTATTCATAGTCTTCTAGTACTGAACAGACTTTAATATAGATATTTATAGTGCGGATCGAAATTGTTGTCATATTGTTGTAAAATTGAACGATCATTGATTGATATTTGGTATTCTGTGTATATCTCCTTTTGTCATATGGCTCCCCATGCTCTCAAATACTAGCAGATTCTCGGTTTTCAAATTGTATTGGTTGAGAGTTCCTGATCAAGATTAATACATAAAAGCGCTACGAAGGAATCAAAGTCATTAAGCAGTATTTTTATATGATGACATATTTTTCAACACTTAGTCAATAGTTATCAACGGTACCAGGGTTATAATTTAATTAATAAAGCCAAATAATTAAAAGTTGAAAAGCATTGAGGACCCAAAATTCCAAAATGTTGTGCCAAATACGGCTAAGATAATCTATGCCTAGGATAACAAAATCCTTAGCTTTTCGAAAAATTCAAAGTTTTGTAAAGAGGAAATTTTTCAAAAAGTGCTGACTACTAGCCTGTTGAAACTCTGGGGGACGAAACGTCCACCAGTAGTGGCGTCGACTCGGTGCTGTTAAATAAAATAGTTATCAAAGGTACCAGGGTTATAATTTGATACGCCAGACGCGCGTTTCGTGTGCATAAGACTCATCAGTGACGCTCAGATCGACCCAGTGGAATACCCTGAATGGTAGACTGTTATACTCCGGGGAATCATCATCTGGGCAAATTTATAAGTTATTGTTTTAGTTTAAATAGAATGAAATTCAAAACAGTGTGGCTGTGGACATTGATTGACACATTAAATTCATCCATTGACTGGGACAATTTACGTGAACGTTTGTCTGTAACGACCACTGTTCACGACGTACCTACGATAGACATTTAAACTGTGGGGTCACCAAAGGTTTCTTAACGCCTTTAATTATAAAATAATTCGAACAATTAATCAGGAATAACCTTTATGTTTTGATTTATATAATTGATATAAATCAAAACATCGTGTTATTTCTGATTAATTTTTCGAATTCCTTTATTAAGGTGCTGAGAACCTTTGGTAACCCCATAGTTTAAGTGTCTTTAAAAAGTGCATAGTGAGCAGTGGTCGTTACATACAAACGTTCACCTAAATTGTCCCAGTCAATGGATGAATTTAATGTGTCAATCAATGGCCACAGTCACACTGTTTTGAATTTCATTCTAATATGACACCAAGGCAGACATTTATAATTACATGTATCTACAAATGCATTTGAAAAAAATATATATTTGTAGGTTAACTAACGCCTGAACATTTTAATATTGTTTATTCTTTTTTTAATATTATCACAACTTTCAGTTAAGATTTGACTTAGAACCCATGTCCTCATATCGTAAGGTAGCATTGCTAAAATTTACCATCTCTTCAATTTGCTCCTCGAGTTGGACACGGTACCAGAATACTAGAAAATGACATCAGGACAAAGTATAATGCATTATTATTATAAATTTTGAAATAGTTGTTACAGCTGATTAGCCTATATACTTCCTTTAACCGGTGTAACAAATAGCAGAACATGATTTCAAAGTATACGTGTTATCGTCATATGATTATGTAATTGTAATCAACAGTTGAATCGTTGACAGCTGTTTTAACTAGAAATAGCCCGATTAAATAGATCAAGATATTGTTTCGCTTTGTTTATATATAACTTGCAATATTGTAGACGAATAAGAAATCGCACACTACACCGGTAAGACTGGATGTTCACTAAAATTCACTATGTTTATTTGTTTGTTTTACAAGTTCACTTTAACATTAAAGATGAAAGAAGGGACTCTTCAAATTTTCATTAGATTAATTTTTTACTGTATCCGACAACAGAATTGCACGATATGTATGTTCAAAACTTCCAAAAAGCCAATATGACTGACATATATGTATTGACCTAATGCCTTTAGTACATTTCAACTGTTGTTAATACGTTACTGTATCTGACAACATAATTGCATGATATATATGTTCAAAATTTCCAAAAAAGACCATATGACTGACATATATGTATTGACCTAATGCCTTTAGTACATTTCAACTGTTGTTAGCACGTTTCTGTATCTGACAACATAATTGCATGATATATATGTTCAAAATTTCCAAAAAAGACCATATGACTGACATATATGTATTAACCTAATGCCTTTAGTACATTTCAACTGTTGTTAACAAGAATAGAAGGAGACAATTACTCTGCCGACTTCTCAGTCTCGCTCATTTTGAATTTCATGTGATTCCTTCAGTTTATGTTTATCGTCGTGATTTTTTGTCCAAAATAAGTATGACCAATCCCGCAGCTCACTAAGGTTATATAATATGAGATGTTTTCCACAGTTCGATCCTGATTTAAATCCAAATTGAGGTCATATACTCGGTAATTACTGATATATGTTGTAAAATCTACTATATATAAGGTAAAAGTATTATATAATTTTGTAGGAGAAAAAGGAACATATCGTGCCAGCGGTAAGGCAAATGTAGTTTTTTTTTGTCCACTAACATGCATGAAAAATATTGTCAGACTAAAAAGAAAGAAGTATTTGTACATATTATACTATATTATCTTAATCTATCAATGCCAAGCAATTACATTAAACTGAAACCTTATGTATAGTAAACGTATGGCATTGAATATACTGCTTTAAAGTTTTGGATATGTGATATTATAGATTGCTTTTTAACTTATTGGCTTTTTTACTTAAGTATCATATACCGCTTAACTATGATATAATGCAAAAATGATTTTTAAGCTTTGTTAACTAAAATGTATTTTATATACAAATTAACGTATTTACTAATATAAAAAAGAAGATGTGGTATGATTGCCAATGAGACAACTATCCACAAGAGACCAAAATGACGCAGAAATTAGTGGCCTTCAACAATGAGCAAATCCCATACCGCATAGTCAGCTATAAAAGGCCCCGATAAGACAATGTAAAACAATTTAAACGAGAAAACTAACGGCCTTAAACATATTTGTGTTGTTTGAAATGAAATAAAATGATGTTGTAGAAAGTAAAGAATCACGACACACCACGGAAAGCTTCAGTGGTAAGACATATACCTACTTGCACATCACATTACGAATTCAATCACAGTGTTTTATTAAAATTCAAATGTTTGTCTTATATTCCAATTGTTCCTTTAAACATGTTAAAGGCAATTAATTTTATGAATTCAATCACAGTGTTTTATTAAAATTCAAATGTTTGTCTTATATTCCAATTGTTCCTTTAAACATGTTAAAGGCAATTAACTTTATGAATTCAATCACAGTGTTTAATTTGAACTAAGACGTTTGTTTTAGCTTTCAATTGTTCCTTTGAATGTTATGTATATGCACTTTATGTGTAATTGTTAGTGCCAATGAAAACAAATATTAAAGAATGATGTTTTTATAAAAAGGGACAATATAGAAAAAGTTACCCATCAACACATGATCACACAAATGACCATTCGTTTTTTTTTTATGGTTTTACAAGTCATAATTCGAAATCGATTCTAAACTTGGTTTTAAGTATATCCGTCAGAAATTACCCACGAGGCGGGTTTCAATTAGTTTATAAAACCTATTTATTTTGAATAAGATACGAATACACACGGAAAACAAGCAAACAAAATGTATCAAAAACCAACACTTTTAGTTCAACAACACTGATTGGAAAATACCCTAGCACAATGAAATACAATGAGTTAAATTTTTGGGGTTTGTAACAGCAGTGCTTTGATTTATCATTTTTGACTGCTGTATCGTTGACCATACACTAAATCACTGAAGATCACTAAAGATCACTGGGGTAAAGCTGATGACCGTAACTGCATTCACGGTCATCCCAAGATGTCGGATGAAAAATTAGGTCAGTTTCTGTATTGTCTGTTAAAGTGTTTCTATATCATTTTCTTTACAAATCATACATTGAAACGATGTAAATTTATAAAAGAATCACTCGGAAATCACTAATTACTTCTGAGAAATGTGCATGAAACGGGAAATTCGATTTGAAAAAATCGCCAAGATGACCGTAAATCACAATCGAGATGACCGTAACAGAATCAGCGATTCATAACAAGGCTGACCGTAACTGCTATTAAGATGACCGTAATTTGTAAATGATGACCGTAACTTTTAAAGGATGACCCTCAATTCTAAGAAATATCCGTAATTATATAACTATCTTTTTGTATCAAATGATTGCCAAAAGACATGCAAATGAACAGTAAGGGAAAACATGCCACAAAAGCGCGATAAAATGACACCTTACAAGCATAATAAAAAAAAATGGGGTGCACAGCCTTCAACTGCTCGACAAAAGATTTTTGTTTGTTTCTGGGATTCCTTTTAATGACATATAATAAATACACATTTTTAAAAATGCCAAAAAATTGCATGTACACCCATTGATATTATATCGTCTTTCATTTTGTCGTGCAAATAAAATAACAGAAATATTTTGAAAATATCATTCGAATAAACTAGTGAAGGTGAGCTCCAGCAAAGTAGATCCTTAAAATAGTATTGTTCAAAAAGCGTATCACAAGGCGGAACGTTGTCAATTTGTATATATACAGAAATGTTATTCATACACTCAGGATTCTACTTCTTCAAAATTATCTCCCCATTACGCCAGTTCATGCTTACAATCGTAGAAATGGAAGCCATTGTAGGGATGACGCTCTGCCAATTTTGCTCTTGAAAACTGATAAATTTATCCACATAGCACCATTACGATCGATCGTTATATGTCAGTTATATTTTAAAAGACAAACGTATCTACTAGCTAATGAGCATTAGTTAATGATCTTGTCTGCATTGATTCAACTTAAAAATATTGTCTGTTCGGATGTCAGATTGAATTTTTGAAAATTCTTAAGCATTTAAAAAAATTCTAATTAAATATTTCGTGGAAGGGCAGACTAAACATTTTCAGTGGTTGAAGATTGTAAACCCTAGTTATCACACACAAGAAAATCATATTTTTTCGAAGATATCCATTTTCATCATCCAAATTAAAAGACTGTCGTCAAGTACTTTTAGAAAAAAATAGCTATTCGAACACACCTACTATGTTTTTGTGATTCATTAGATAGGTATCTCACTTGACCCATATATTTCATCTTTTCGTACTGTCATTTTTTTACGTTATAAAGTCAACCTGTAGCTTTGATATATAATAATGATAGAATCTGAAGCGAGATGTTATATAAAATACTCTTGCTTTGTACGTTTTATAGACAAAATATACACCCCAAACATGCCCTAACATAAAAAGGTGCACTCGATTTTTCTCTTTTCGATACAATCGTTACCTGTAGTTCAGAATTTTTTCTTGATTTACATAATGGAAGGGCAGACACGAAAATTTCTGAACTAAAAGATTGATATGTTCTCCGTCCGTGATAAAAAAAAATCGGAGGTTATGCATTTTCTACATCCAACTTTAGATACTATATATAAAAAAGAAGATGTGGTATTATTGCCAATGAGACAACTATCCAGAAAAGACCAAAATGACACAAACATTAACAACTATAGGTAACCGTAAGGCCTTCAACAATGAGCAAAGCCCATACCGCATAGTCAGCTATAAAAGGCCCCGATAAGAACCATGTCGTCGACTTGATATCTTATTGTTTTGCATTACTATGTAATAGATACATTGAAAACTTATGCAAATGGTGTTTTTAAAATAAGAAAATTGTCGTCTTATTTGTTTCTATTAACTTTTTAAAATTTTGTCACTATATCAAACATTACAGTTAACATTTATCGCTTTCTCGATAATCACAGAGCTTCGATTCTTTTGTTCTATTTCAAAAGCGTTTCCGCCTGCATATATCAAGACAAATTAAGATTTAAATCTGCTTCCTCTGGAACCATACACATGGGCTCGATTTCCAAATATTCGTATGTATTATTAATGTTTTTAATGCTCCATTTATTGGCATTATGTTTTTCTGGTCTGTGCGTACGTTCGTCCGTTCGTCTGTTTGTTTGTCCGTTTGTCCAGCTTCAAGTTAAATAAAATTGAAACTTAGTACACATTTTCCCTATGGTATGATCTTTTTAATTCTAAAGCCAAATTACAGTTTTATCCCATTTTCATAGTCCACTAAACATAGAAAATGATAGTGTAGATGAGGCATCCGTGTACTAGGGACACATTCATGTTTCTTCAAATTTTCGTCGTATCGCTGTCAATTTGTGTTAAAATTTTAACGTCGATATCAATAAATATTTCATTGTTTACGAGAAATATGCAATTTACTATCATTGTTATAAATCCTAAATATTGCCAATTATATTATAGTTCAAAACAAGAGGCTGTCACAACGACAGCAAACCGGATTTATTAATATTTATTTGTGTCCTGGCAATATCACAAGAACCATTACTGATGAATGGTGAAAGTGAAAATCGTCAATATCAAATTTGACCTCCATTTTGTCATCAGTATCAACATCTTAAAATTTGGAAAGCTTAGATTGAATGGTTCATGAGTAAATGCAACAACGTGAATGGAAACGCCATTTCACAATCTTTCAAGAACCATAACTCCTGAACGGTAAAAGTAAAAATCGTCCTTATTGAACTTGACCTCTAATTTGCCATCAGTAACAACATATAAAAATTTCAAAAGCTTTGGTTGAATGGTTCATGAGAAAATGCACGGACAGTCACACGACTGGAAACACCATTTTTTCAATCTTTCAAGAACCATAACTCCTGAACGGTAAAAGTCAAAATCGTCATTATTGAACTTGACCTCCATTTTGTCATCAGTAACAACATATTAAAATTTGGGAAGCTTAGGTAGAACATTTCATGCGTAAATGCACGGACACGACTGGAAACTCCATTTTTCAATCTTTCAAGAACCATAACTCCTGAACGGTAAAAGTCAAAATCGCCATTATTGAACTTGACCTCCATTTTGTCATCAGTAACAACATATTAAAATTTGGGAAGCTTAGGTAGAGCAGTGCATGCGTAAATGCACGGACACGACTGGAAACTCCATTTTTCAATCTTTCAAGAACCATAACTCCTGAACGGTAAAAGTCAAAATCGCCATTATTAAACTTGACCTTCATTTAGTTGTTAGTAACAACATATTAAAATTTTAAAAGCTTTGGTTGAAGGGTTCATGAGTTAATGCACGGACAACATTTGATTGCCGCCCGCACGCCGCACGCCCGCCCGCCGTACATCCCCAAATCAATAACCGACATTTTTGTCACAAAAATCCGGTTAAAAAGAAATTGATGAAACATATTTATATCCGCTAACCGAGCCCTTATTGAGATCTACAAACTCAACAAAAAAGCTTTGAATACAATACGGATATTTCTTAGAATTGATGGTCATCCTATAAAAGTTACGGTCGTCCTATATTAAATTACAGTCAGTCTTTACAAATTACGGTCATCCTTTACAAGTTACGGTCATCTTTTTACCAATCACGGTCATCCTTGTTTTATGTTACGGTCATCTTGAAAATATTTTGATTATGATTTACGGTCATCTTAACGATTTTTTCAAATCGAATTTCCCGTTTCATGCACATTTCTCGGAAGTAATTAGTGATTTTCGAGTGATTCTTTTATAAATTTACATCGTTTCAATGTATGATTTGTAAAGAAAATGATATAGAAACACTTTAACAGACAACACAGAAACTGACCTAATTTTTCATCCGACATCTTGGGATGACCGTGAATGCAGTTACGGTCATCAGCTTTACCCCAGTGAAGATAACACCTGTTAGTATTGTTTGAGATTTAATATTTTCATTGCTATATATCGATATGATCTAGAGTGCAACTTAGAATCTGTTAATATAGTGTTTCATTGAAGTTTGCAATACATAATCTTTGATTTCGGAATTTTTACATTTTTTTTTATCTACAGGTGTCATGACTTCCATCGTTTGAAATTGTATTATTACATGTAATTATGTTTTTGCACTTAATTATCCAGAACATGTTTACAGTATTTTGTAAAATTTAATTGAGGTGCTCTTTTGCAAACATATTAAACTATATGTTCAGTAGAAAATCAAACATTTAGCCCAGTTTTTGAAGAAAATGTGATAATCACGCATTAATGATTGTCATACAAGTAAGAGGTTTACCTAGCTATATACCAGGTGTAATCCACCATTTTCTGTCAGGAATATGACAATTGTTATCCATTCGTTTAATGTGTTTGAGCTTTTTATTTTGCCATTAATTTTGATATGGGACTTTCAGTTATGATTTTTTCTCGGTGTTCGATATTTTTTGTTATTTTATTTTAAACCCCAGTTTCGTTATTTTATCTTAAACCTCAGTTACACAAAATTATAAAACATGCACCTGCTAAATAAACATACATTTATATAAACTTTTAGAACAAACCAGAGGTTAATACCCCACCCAGGACATTGGTAAGAAATGTGACAGTTAACATTCACTCTTCGGTTTGAGAAATCACTATAATCCATGTTTGATAGCATTTTTATCACATTTGAACCTTTTGTAGATCTTGAGATATACCCTTCATATATTTTCGTATTCCATCGTTGTAAATATTGGTTAAAAACATCTTTTTAATCTACGAGGACATTGTTTTTCTGAAATCAGTTTAAATTGATCCACAAGCATGCAACTAAACACTCGTATTATAAAGTTAATGATATCGATATGAATTCTAGTGTCATGTTTGTTGCCTTTTTTGCGGACTATACGGTATGGTGTTTTCTCATTGATGAAGGCCGTACGGATGCATGTAATTTATTACATTAACTTCCTTTGAACTTTGATGTAAAGTCGTCCCATTTACAATCATTTCAAATAGCATTATTGTCATAACTTAGAATAAATAATTCCTCTTGGTCTCATGATTTCTTGTATTTAATCATACAATGTATATGTTTTACTTGAGTCATTTGCAACGTAGATTTTGTTCTCGCTTGTTTATTTTCCAGTCGAAATGTGTTTTTCCCTTCATCAAAACTTGTATTCAGATTTCGTCCCAAGGAAATCAGTTACCAACTTCAAATTCAAATAATGTTTTATCATTATGGTCCGGATCTGCCATCTTTTAATTGCCTTTTTATAAATCGCACCAATATTTGGGATCCTGATATGATTTTTGTAGTATAATTTTATATAATTATAAGTCTGGTTTTGATAATTAATACTTCTTAATTCATAGAAGCATTTATGTCTCAGTTTTATTTATTCCAATATGAGTTTTTGTCAACAAATGATACTGTCAAGATAATAATTACACGTTAAGCTCTTGTGTTAAGAATTGGAATATCAAATAAATAATATATATAATAATAGCTTAAAATTATTGAAAATATTTTACCTTGTTTTGAATAGAATTTGTTCAATTCAATTTTGTATATTTTTTATTGAACGGATTATATGCTATTTTATTTTGCATCGATTGTCTTCTTCATACGTTTGAGTGGTAAAATAAGTCAGTGTTGATATTTCCAGTTGTTTTGATCATTTAAGTATATTTAGTTTTTAATACTATATTTTTAGGAGGCACTTAAGCGTGCTGTCCGTGTAAGTTGGGTTTGGTTTGCATGTCTCGTATTGGTTGTTGATTTTTGCTGTATTTATGTATTAATGATAACTGCATCAGCATTCTCTAACCTTAATATTTTGTAACTGTGGAACAATGTTGGCAAAAAACAATTTAAAGAATCTTTGGTTCGGTTTATTTTTCAAAAGGACAACTAGAAGAGCATTGACGACCGTTGCTGTAAGAAATGTTTCAACAAGAGAGAAAAAATATGAAATCAAATTAAAAAAAATCAATAACAAAAAATCAAATGAATCTTAAATCAAACCAATCTAGTAAATCATATGAGTCGTTACCGGAATAAATCAAAATGGCAGTTACGAAGAAATATATGATCTTTGTTATACTCATTCATTTATATGAAGAATGTTTTCTTGAGATCATTACTTGTATTTGATTCCTGATTCCTGATTTATCTATTTTTTTTTAAATCTATTAAATTTTGCCTTTAATTTATTTTATTATTCATCGTAAAAGTAAGGATTGAAGTTAATTTGGTTTTTTTTTTAACGATTTGTTGCTTTTTTTAATAAAAAAAATATCAATATTGTTATTGTGTACTAATGTGTATATGTTACTTATAAGAATGGTATAATGCTTTACTTGTATGTATCAACAATATTTAAAGTAAGTTTTGATAAATTCCCAACAACAAAATATCCCAACAATCTACAACATTTCATTTTTATTCAGGACGAACCTCCTGCTCCAGTTGTAGAACCTGTTAAAGAGGTAAAATGAAACACAACCTTCTTGTAACGGTCTTCTATTATCTAACATATCTTGCTTTTAGCACATTTATATCCAATTTATTTTCTTCTCAATATTATATAAACAACAATTTTGTCTCAGTTCTGCACATGGTGTTTCTAGGTAGCAATTATGTTAACTCACAGCGGTGTTTGGAAAGTTTTTTATGCACAATATTCTCTAATTTGACCAAACTGAAAATTAGCACATTCGCAATAAATATGAAATATAATGACATCAAAACATTACGATTGCAAACAAAATTTAATTTCAGGAATTCGTGTCTTGCGCATACACATCGTCTACGTTTTAACTACTATTGAGTTGGTAGTAATGTTGGTGGACTGTTTGTTATACGACTTCTATCTTTTTAATGCTGCGATATTGAAATTGTTTAACGGATCTATTATTTCTATATACTTCAAGCTCATAAATTGTTTAAACTGTTCTTAATTTATTATTGCAATTTCCTTAAGTCAATTTAAAGTCAATTTAAGTCATGTTATGCTCTTAAATGTTTTATATTTTGTCCTTTCCAGTGTTTCGAACTAAAGCATATCTGTTAAAAGTTATGTTAGAGACACATATTTTTCTTACTGAAATAATGACATTCTTGTTTAAAAGGACTGTAAATTTATAAAACAGCTATTATCTATAGGTCTCTAAAGTATCTTTAAAAATTCATTAATGGTTTGATATTACGATTTGTCTGAATTTTTTTTTTTTTTTTTTTTAATGCTGAAAATGTGGGTTATATCATTGAAGCATTGTTGACCTTAAATTATCCAATCGGTTAACAATCTCCCATTCAGACAGAGTTGTCGTCCTTTCCTCCTCAACCTCGAGGAGGAAAGGACGACAACTCTGTCTGTATGGGAGATTGATCGGTTAATCGTATATTTGCATGATACTGTTTAGTGCTTTTGTCTATACTCTTTTATATGCATATTTGTAACTTCACAATATTATATACTAAAACTTATTTTTTCCTCTTGTTTACCATAGAAAACTCAACTGATGCACCAGGTGAGGCCTTGTCGGTGTATTTTTGTGTGGCTCAATGTTGTTCACAATTTACTAACTCTTACATCAAATTGATATAACCATTATACAGATATGTGGTCCTAATTTGTATTTGTTCATTTTTTCGAGTTGACTAACTCAATGTTTTTCACAATTTACTAATTCTTACATCAAATTAATATAACCATTATACAGATACGTGGTCCTAATTTGTATTTGTTCATTTTTTTAGTTAACTTTGTCAAAAGGATGAAACCTTTGCAATAAGAAAGTGTTGACATATTTTCTTTTTCTCATAAAAAGCAACCTTGTCAAACTGCATATTTGACATAACTCTTATACTTGGGTTTGCAGTAGTCGTTACAAAGACTAATCTAAACTAACATATGCTCTTTCATGTAAACATATACCACCTAACTGTCACGATAAAAAAAAAATAATTAATTATTCGCCACTTTGCTTGTGATGTATAATAGAGTTGTAGGAAATGAAATAGTCATAAGTTTCGTAACATTTGACCGTTTTCAGTCAAACTAATTTTCAGAGATTGGTTTGTTCATTGAAATTAAGGAAAAATGTTATGACGTAAATTACAGTTATTGTTGTTTATTAATATTGAATATTATCAACAACACTATAGATTTCCATTTCAATAAACAACTTTCTAGTACTAGTACATGTAATATTTATTTCAGCTTAACCAAGATTTACGGAGAATTAAAACAGTGATAGTGATGCGTATTGAATATGAAATGGAAACACCTTTACACAAGCATTATCATACAAATTTTATTCGAATGCCTTATATTACATGTATTATATATTGGTATTGTATTAATTCACTATCGGTCATACATTTTTTGTGTGGGTTCAACTGTTTATTTCCTAAAATTTGTATAAAGTTTTATATATGAAAAAAAGATGGCTAATTGTTGTTATCTTATGAATAGAAGGTATGATGATCGAAATCTGCGCATAACATTTTGGTTAGTTAGGATTTGGATCAATCTTGATCCACATCAACATGTTTCATGAGGCACTGTTTATTCTACGTAACTAATCACAGAGTCTCAACCATGTTGGTTTTGCACAATCTTAGTATTCAATAATCGGTTTTGTTGTGCATTGGGTTTTTACTGCTTGTGGTTGACTGTTGTCATGTAAAATCATTTATTATATTATAATACTTTTGTGGTGTTCCCGGTTTTTAGGTAAGGTTTATTTTTTGTTTTCTGTTCTGTTTTTGTTTTTTTTTTTGTTCATTGTTGTTTGTCCTTAAAACTTTTATCTTAATCTTTTTTAGTGTTTTGCTATTGCGTTACATTTGTTTGTTTATTTTTGACATGATTTTGAATGTCCCTTTAGTAACTTTCCCCTTTATTTTAAATATTTGGCAGAAAAATATATATAAGAAACCAAATAGATTTGTTCTCTTGACAGAAAGGACTGTGTATAAAAGAACAATGTAAAATTATTTACTAAGTATCTGACCAGGAAAAATGGATTTTCCAATGGAACGATTTAATGAGTTAAATGTGGCCACGGTATGACTGGTTGAAATGAACCTTGTTTTAAAAATCATGTCTCGTTTAATCAGCGTAAAAAAAGAGTATCAAAAAGTTTGATTTTATTGGAGATCATTTCGTTTTAAATTCGTTGTTTAGACTAAATATGAAAACAAATGTTTTAAACATTGCACGAATAATAAAAACTTTCAGAAATGGCATGATTGCAAATGAAGCAGCAGACAAGGGAATAAGACAGAGCGGGTAAACATCTGCTTTATATATTGATCGAAAAGTTGACTTTACTTTTGTTTTTCTTTCTAAAATTATAGCCAATTAAAAAACAGCCTACGGTTACTACTTTGAAAGAAGATGAAGACGACGAAGATGATGAAGAGGATGATATATTGGATGATCCTGATTTGGATGTAAATAAGCCAAACGAGGTAAATATATATTTTGTTCAAAACCATTCTATTGCAATTAAGGTTAAGCAGCTACATAGTTTCTCGAATAGAAGACATATTTGTTATATTGTCATTGTGTTATATATAATTAGAAACGCTGGGTCGATGCTGGTGCTATTGAACTGTTAGCATCAGGGAGTATCATTACTCAAGTAGTCAATGGATACCCGCTGGTATGGATAAAAATCTAACTGCACAAGTGTTCAGTTGATAAGAAAACTACCATTCCAATTCTCGTAGGGAAAGTTGAGCCAAGATTGTTTGGGCTATTTGTTGGATCTCTTGGCTCTCATTTTTTTTTATTAAGTCCGTTCCTGACGAAGATCGATCTTAAAAAAGATATCGGTGCAAGAAAAGTACAAAAATTATTCACCAATGCATGTTTGAGCCCTACATGTATGTTAAATGCATGCATTCTGTATTTTTCTTCATAAAGTGTTTTTGTTATAACAGTGATATATATGTGCTTTTTGTTCTTTCTGGTTTAGCTTGGACTTTACCCATTACACCAGGCTATACTACGCACAGATCCAGCAACAAGAAATAGACTCGTTTCTAACATTTTGAACCGCGGAGCTGATGTCAGCGCAAGAGCTTTGGATGTAAGCATGCAACTCATTATCTTTAGGAAATTAAGTGTAGAAAGAGAGTATGCCTTTATCGAAAAAAATAAATATTTGCGTTCTTTCAGTGATTTTTTGGAATCATAATTTTTCAACTTGCGAGCATATAGAGCTTGACATAGTATATATACATTTATTGATTTTCTAAGTTAAGTATATAAACCTCTTGTCGGGTTTTTTTTTTTTTTTTTTATGTGACATATCTTCATGTTCCTTCATCCATACAAATTAATCAGCAACTATACTAGAAATGTAGTACATTGTGTCTTAATATTATCATATCAATTTTAAGTAGGCAGAATTAAATACTATACACGAAAAACGAAAAAGATATCTAATTGAATAGTTGAATGTCATTTAAAGATCTTAAGGCCGAAGTTATTCCTTATTTTGTAAGAATCCACCAGATTGTAAATTTTGTTGTATTGAATACTTGACTCAATGATTGTTGAAACAGCTTAAATTCTAACAGATACTTATATTTTCCTTATTTGTATTTATACAAATTTGTAATTACATTCATTATATAGAGTGAGGAACATGATGAGGTGAGAATACATTATATGACCTTGGTTTTGGTCTTATATTTATAGCATTTAATGTCTAGCTTAGATTGTGTTAATCAAACTGCTGTTTCTATGCTCATGCATGTAGTATACTCTATAAATATCTATCTTAAAGAATTTTCTTTACAACTTAGACGAAGTTGCTTTTCCGTTCCAATGCTAGGTTTTCAGTTTTACATTGTACTATTGATGACCATTGATCGAGCAGTAAATATATATAAATACACAGTCTCATATCATTTCAGTATTTCAGTATTTTACGGACTGTGGGTACTTTTCTTGTTCGTATCTAAAATGAAAATAACGTCACATCATTGGTTGAATATCAGTTTTTTTATCAAATCTCAATGCTTTGTTAACTTTAAAAAAAATATAAACCACAAAGCTTTAGATTCTTAAAAGGACGTTAACTTAAAGATGCATGCGTTATTAATGGCAGCAAGGTAAAAGTAAATGACTGTTGTTAAGCACCCTGTATTTGTTGGTACCTGAGATCACTCCAAGTGGGATTCGTGTTGCTCAGTCTTTAGTTTTCTATTTAGTATTTTTCTGTACTATTGTGTGTCTAATAATAAAATTGAGAACGGAAATAGAGAAAATGCTAAAAGAGACAATACCTGGACCAAAGAGTAGATACAGTCGAAGGCAATCAATGGGTCTTCAACGCAGAGGAAAAGAAAATCCGTTCTTTTTGGGGTTTTTTTGCCTTTTAGTTGTCTATTTATTTTTGACAGATAAGGTTTAAATGTCCCTCTGGTATCTTTCGCCCCTATTTTTGTAAAAGACCAGTTTCCTACCATAAACGTGACAGCCAAACAGTCATATGTTTCTTTTAGAATATATATATATTGAAAAATGTACTAATCTCTTCCTTATATATGTATTTGATAATTATGAACTAAGCATTATACCAAATGTTCACAATGTCTGTGGCTGTACTTTGTCTGCCAAATGATGAAGTGATTTTGGCGTAGTAGTATAGTCGCATATAAAATATTTACTCTTTTTATTTTAATGCCGTTTGATTTGTTCATTGTTTTGTATTTTATCACTTAGATTTTAGGGGTGAATGTTGATAGATGTAGTTAGTTTAAAGAGGACAGCTTGACGTACTCGCTTAAATATGAACTATAACATGCCAAAAACATAATTGCTGAATTTCAATTTCATTTATTGATTATACACAGACTGAACATATTGTGATGTATTTTACAATATGTTATTTATTTAAAGTCATATTACACCTATGAGCTGTTATTGTTTCGCTAAGTTAAAAGTTAAAAAAAAACATTTGTTTAAAAAGGAGAACCTTTTGTTTTTTGTTTTGTTTGATTTTGATTTGAAATAAATTGAAACTTCTTTTGTTCAATGTGCTGTCGTAAATTATAGTCTTTAAAGATCACTTAATATGTAAAAAAAAATCCGTTTTACAAGAAATAAACTTAATATTAAAGAAAAATAATAATTTGTACCTTTTATTGTATTTCAGGGTGGCAATACAGCACTTCACATGGCAGTAGCTAGAGACCAGATAGGAACCGTAAAAATTATTTTAGGCTACAAACCATTATATGCAGTTCCTAATAATGTGAGTATAGTGACAGATGGTTTAATTGAACTACTAGGAGGTACCCAATTAATAACTTTCTTTTAAATGGTAAATAAAAGTTATTTAACTTTTAACAATAGATACTACAAGGTTCAGAAGTATCATAGCGAAGTTCATTATCTTCTGTCCTCAATTTATTGATAATTGCAATATGTGTTTTTAAATACGTTTGAATATTCAGGGAGATTAGATAAACAAAAACTCGATTGAACACCAAACAATTTACCCTCTCTGCTAATTTCAACTTTTGTGCTGACATGAATTATCATTGATATGGTTATATTTATAAATTAACTGTTTACAAAATTTTAAATTTTTGAAATACTAAGGCTTTTCTACCTCTGGAATAGATTACCTTAGCTGGATTTGGCAAAACTTTTAGAAATTTTGGTCCTCAATGCTCTTCAACTTCGTATTTTATTTGGCCTTTTAAACTTTTTTGGATTCGAGCGTCTCTGATGAGTCTTTTGTAGCCGAAACGCGCGTCTGGCGTATGTACAAATTTAGTCCTGGTATCTATGATGAGTTTATTTTTAATGGGTCTCTGTGTCAGTAATTAATTGACTAGTATTCTAAATGTCAAGTTAAATGGTGCTCGATATAACATAGTAGGGAGATTATTCCTTACAATGTTCAATGGATAACCATGTTCAATGGGTAGTTCATAATCGAAATCTAGACAACAATACACAAAGTCACAAGACAGAAGTACTGTCCAATAGTCCAATAAAAACTCATACGAACATCGAACAATATATTTTGGCAATGCAAGATTCTGAAAATACCGGTATTTTCCTGTCAATAAGTCAGTGACAGCAGAAACTCTGACCATGGGAAATAAAAGTGAAAAATGCACCAACACACTGTAAATACTCATTAATAAACTCTACTTCACATTTCAAACAGTGCTGTAGAGATTTATTTTCAGATTAAGGTAAATTATAAATAAGTTCCTAACAATTTTTCCTATATCTCAATTCAGGCCATTGGGCTTTAAACAAACAACAATCAACAATATTGAATCCAAAATGTATAGGTCTAAATAAATTAGTTATATTCTAGATCTAAAATTTGTTTTTACCAACTGTGCAACTTAACGATATATTGGAATTCATTCTATGGACAGGAAGATCAAACCATTTTACAAATCGCAGAAACTAACGAAAACGAAGAAATGATTGACGTCTTAAAGGATTACGAAAAGACAATTCCACCGCCGGAGAAAACAAAAACTGATTTAAAAGGAAAGGGAAAAGACAAAAATTGTCTCATCTCATAGTAAATTTTTTCAATGTCTTTTTTTTTTTTTTTACATCAAGCATGTTTTTAATTGAATGATAGATCTAATGCTAAATCATTTAAAAAATACATTTTTAACTTAGTTAGTATTTGCATGCTAAAATGATACGCTGCATGACCTTTAACGTGTCTCTTTAGTTTACACCGTAACTGTCCATGATACTCCAAATTACCTGGCATTCCTTAGTTTAATTTTAACGTTACTTTTGTAGAAAAAAGTATATGAGTGAATGACTAACTATCGATACGGGTATTGTGAAATATTAAGAGTATTTTAGTGCGATTCTTTCACTACAACCAAACTTTGAGGGACCCGTTCATCAAATCACTTAACAAGATCGACTTGATCGTTAAAAATCACCTTCCTTTCTATAAGTTATTCCATATTAATGAATAACAGTCGAATGGCTGTTTAATTTGGGAACATTTCAACTTAAGGTTAACAAATATACCCATAGAACATAAGTGACAATATATTCCTGGGTTAATTTTTTTCCTAGAAATTGATTTTGACAACATGGATATTTAATGCCTTCTAAAAATATTGTCCTCTTTTCAGAGGTTTTGTTTTGTATGTAAAGGAAATCGTGGTTTTTGAATTGATCAAAAATTAACGTTGACTCCTAGTTTGTTTGTTTGTAAAAAAATCTAAACGGCCAACCTTTTGTTATGATACTTAAGGTGGTACCCAACACTTGCACTAAAATTAGTTTGGCTCGTTTAATTTTCATAAAATGTTGTCAAAGTACTTACTTTGACCCTTTAACAAAAATATAAAAATTTCAAAAATTTTGAACCAACCGTTTTGTCAGAAAAAATACACTGGTTATATAGCAGTTTGACAAACACCAATTTTGATCATTGAGAAGCTTAATATTCCTTTTACAACACAATGTAATTAAAACGTTTAGCTGACTTTACTGAGTTATCTCCCTGTAGTGTTAGGTACCACCTTAAGAAGTGAAACTTTAGTAAATAAATGTATAACAAGTATATTTACTTTCATTTCCCTGTTATATTATATATATTAGTTTATATGTTCTATTGTATGATACTGTTTTTATGCTGTCAATATGAAAATGTCTTTATGAATAGGAAGGTCAAACTGAATTGCAAATTGCAGAAAAGCGTGAAAACAGTGAAATGATTGAAGTTCTTAGAGACTACTCAAAGACGTTGCCGCCAGACAAAACTAAAACTTCTCTCAAACCTAAAGACAAAACAGAAGATAAATCTTGTGACATACTATAGTAAATCGCTTGAAACGAATGATTTAAACTAATGAAATGCAGTTGAAATTTTTATTTTCTTAAATATTGTTTTTGGAATGCTTTATACAGTGTTTTTTTCAAATGTAAATTTATTTTCATGCGAAATGTTGTTTTAACTGTAAATGTGAAATGTTGATATTCTGTGAACTGGCATATGGTAGTGTGTACTGCAAATATTAATCCTTACCCAAATAAAAGTAATATTTATGTTCTTTTTGTAAACTCTCGAAAACGTTGCAGGGCACAAGATAAATTGAGTACATAAACAAACATACATTTAGAATAAATATTATGATGCCATTCACACGAGTTAGGTTTTTTTTTCAACACATCTATTCATAAGATTTTCTTTTGCTCTTAAAAGTAAAGCCTGAATTATAATAACACCTAAAGTAGATACAAAAAACAGTTGACCCCTTTATACGACACGTAATATAAGAAGGGTAACAATATGCTTTTGTTTCAACTCTTATTATGGAAGATACAAGTATTTTCTATAAATACCCATAAATTAATGATTTTGATAAACCTAATATATTGGTCATAGGTGTAAAAGCTGTGACTAAGCTGTAGACGAAAAACTTTCTGCTCTTTGATCGGAAGTTGTCTCTTTAACATATTCCCAATTTTCATTCTCAAGTGTTTTCACTTCAATTGTCAAATATTTACAAATATCTCGAGGAAACGATAAAATTTTTATCCTTCGACAAATTTGTTTAACTACTTGTAACTACTCTTTTGAAAACTGGCATTATATAAATAGCACATAGCTAGAATGTGATAGAGCAGATTGTTATTCCGTTAAACATTATGAACTGTGGCGTCACAAATGGGTTCAATCTAAAATGAATGTTCTGTTACTACTGTCTAATAATTTTCAAATTCAAAGAAATTAACTATGACTATAACTATATACAACAAGCCGTATATGTTAAGATACAGAATCTATTCAAACAACCAAGCGTCTCCACGAAGTTTAATAAAGTATTTGACATGTGATAGAGTAAATCATCCCCCTCGTTTTAACCAATTAAAAGCTTGCATTTTGACATGAAGTATGTTACTTCTGATTAGATGTTTCCTTTGAGACATGTTGCGTTCATGTGATATATTTACGTGAAAGTAGTTTGTCGCAGGGTTTAAGATGACCATTCGATACGCACAAAGAGTCTAATTTCAGAGCAAAAAATGAATAAACTCAAAAATTAATATTTCAATACAGTTTTGATTAAGCTTTTGGAACAATTTAAAAAAAAAATTGAATTGGTAAACATTGGCCGCATGATTTGCATTTTAGAATTTTTGTAATAATATTCATCTTAAATTAAAAATGCTAGCCCAGTCATACATAAGAGTACTGAATCTTTAATCCAAAAGGTCATTGGTCATTCGAAATATTTTATTTTCTATTTTGGCCATTTTAATGTAAACTTTCTCAGATTGATTATATTTTGTCCCTTATTATATTAATCCTTTATTATGTATGTCGTGCAGTGTCATATTTTACAGTCACTAACCATATATTTTAACAGTTTTGTTTGTATTTAATTTGTCTTTATTTTAAAATACATATGTGTAGGTGTTGCTTTCTGTGGAAAAAAATGCATGTTTATGACTTTTTTGAAATATTTGAATATGTACTGCATACAGTGTTCTTTTTATCTAAGTTTAAAACAATTTCATTGCTGCCTATTATGATTGGAAATCTTTTTACTTGTCAGTTGGACATAACTTATAATGTTTTTCACTTCAACTACATGTTTCTGATCTCAACATCTACAGTGAAGACAAAAACTTTTTATTTCATTTGTGTTTTTTTTTTTTTTAATTTTCTTTTCGCTTTTAGTTGTTTTCCCTTGAAACATTCTTTATCTGTTTAAACGATTCAATTTTATAGCTAGATGTGTTCAAAATATTTTTTTTTTCTTGTAGGAAGGGAAAATGCCAAATGATATTGCTGAAGATAATGATAATTTGGATATGATGAAACTTTTAGAAGACTATAGAAGAAGTCAACTAAATCATGACAAGAAAAAATCTGGATCTTGTAGTATTTTATGAGACATTGTTTGACATCTTCTAGTCTAATATTCTGTCACATGCTGTAATATGGGCTATTTATATGGTATTTTAACAAGAACTCGTAATCATGCAAAAAATCACAAACCTGCTGAAATATTTACCATTATTTAAATTCTCATCGTTTCAAACAAGCATTTTTATCTGACTGCATGTAGCTCATAATTATAGAAGTAATTATTTCATTTAATTATTGCTCAAACGAATTTTCTGATTTGGAATATGATTCTGATATATGACAAAGAAAATGTTTTTGATTACCAAAAACCTGTATTGAAATACAAAATGTTTTTTTTTTTTATATATCTTTATACATTTGTTGATAACGTACAAAAATAGGTACACTGAACTGTTTATCATGTGATTTGCATTTGTAAACATGCATTGCAAACATAAAATATCACAATTACTTACTTTTAAGCAATACAACATGTAGATTCAGGAAGACATCAAAGATATATTTGATGTAATAAATCTATTTCTCTTGTCCTTATTTCATTGTTATTAAGTTTAATTAGTATTTTTGTCAGTGCTAAGATGCAACTGTCTTACAATTGAGCGGTTTAGCTAGCTATAAAACCAGGTTTAATCTACATTTTTTTACATGACCAAGTCAGGAATATGACAGTTGTTATCCATTCGTTTGATGTGTTTGAGTCTTTGGTTTTGCCATTTGTTGACAGATTTTTCGTTTTAAATTTTCAATATTCTAGTTGTTTTACTTTTTTCATTACGCTTAAAAAATGTAAATCGAATTCAAGCATAACTTTATACAACCTGTACTGAAAATTAAAAAGTCGACATGTGTTAACCCAAAGATGGATGGTTAATAGGTTTTGATTTTGATTTTTGGTGTTTAAACGCCATTTTTTAAGCACCGCATTTAGCCTATTTCGTGGCGGCCATGTTTTATTGGTGGAGGAAACCGGAGTGCCCGGAGAAAACCACTGACCTCCAATAGGAAAACTGACAATCCTAGTCAATTAAGATTGGAGTCGATTGCACCCACAAGAGCATGGTTCGAACTCACAATGTTGACTGGCTAGTGATTACAATAGCAACTACTTAGACCACTCGGCCATTGAAGCCCCTTGGATCATAGGAAGCAGTATCATATAAAACAAAATATTGTAAAAACCATCAAAGATCACCTTTAAATATTTTTACAGAGTATGCAATCGAGGTGTGAATATAAATCGTTATCAAAAAGTAAAATCACAAAAATACTGAACTTAGAGGAAAATCAATTCGGAAAGTCCATAATCACATAGCAAAATCATTTAACAAAACACATCAAAAACGAATGGACAAGAACTGTCATATTCCTGACTTGGTACAGGCATTTTCAAATGTAGAAAATGGTGGATTAAACCTGGTTTTATAGCGCTTACCCTCTCACTTTGATGACAGTCTCATCAAATTCCGTTATATTTACAATGATGCGTGAACTAAACAGACACAATAAATAAAATAGTCAAAATATGGGCACAGCAGTCATCATTGTGTAACAATTTTAAAAGGAACAATTAAACAGAACACAAAAACATCTATCTACAAACATTCATTGATTTGCGTGTCTGACGTCAGAAAACTTTATACGTCACATATATTTGTCGTTCAATATACATACAAATAATTTTAAAATTTCACATGGGCAATGTTAGCATACAGGGTTAAAAAATCAAAAGTATGCAAGAATAAATTTCAGAAATAGACTCAGATTTAAAATAGTCCAAAAGTTATATATAGAATTTATAAGAATCCACAAATAGTTTATTCCACTACGCGATTGGATGATTTTGACGTGTGTGGTTCAACGTATTTTGTAATTCATAATAGAACTATACCATAATGACATAAAATAAAAAAATATCATACTGACGGGATCTTTTAACGTTCAGAGTCACGTTATAAGAACCAAAGTTAAAATTTAGTTTATATTGAAAATCAAAATTTCCCTTCTTTTCAATAAATGTGATTTTTTGTTTCATTTTGCTAATTACATATTTTTTTAATTTTCTTTACACCTTTTGTTAAAATTTCGTTTTAATGTGTTGTATGTATACTCTTCTCACTTCACGAATACAATGCTAGTTTTTTTCGCCATTCTCTGTCTAACCATTATTAGTCAGATGTAACATAACTCATGGGTGTATGAGTTGAATTAAACCGTAAGAGAATTGGCCTATACTTACCACGAACAAACACCAAGTACTGTCTTAATAAAGTCATCAGTAGTAAAAGAGGGACGAAAGATACCAGAGGGACAGTCAAACTCACAAATCAAAAATAAACTGACAACGCCAAGGCTAAAAATGAAAAAGATAAACAGACAAACAATAGTACACATGACACAACATAGAAAACTAAAGAATAAACAACACGAACCCCACCAAAAACTAGGGGTGATCTCGGGTGCTCCGGAAGGGTAAGCAGATCGTGCTCCACATGTGGCACCCGTCGTGTTGCTTATCTGATTATAATATGACAATAATTGTATGGAAAGGCAATAATATATTTTTTGAACTACAAACGATAATATGTAAACGATTATCCAACCGACACCATTACAGAAACAACAAAAACAAATCCTTAAATGTTGGATGTATGAAGCACCGAAACACGCAGCAATGTAAAGCAAGTTAACATTATGTATAAAAGTTATATTCAGGATACATTAACATTAACAGTTAAGTAGGCTCGAGGGTACACAAATTTCAGCAAAATTTTAAACATTTTTATTTTCATTTCAAATTTTATTTATATCACTATAATTTGTTACTTTATGATATCGTACGTACAAATATCAACCAAAAACAAATGATTTCTTTTTGCCCCAGATGACTTTTAAAATGTTTATATTATTGAAAGGCTCCAAATTATCTCCCTTTGGTGCAACTATGCCATGTTTTTGCATTAAAATAGAAACATCTTTTTTAACTCATCTGTGACCTATATTTTTTATTTCTTTTTTAAATAAGCTGAAATTAAACTAAAAAATTTAAAGGATTTCTGTAATTTAGCTTTATTTTGATATTAATTTTACCTCTATTTCTCCTATTAGTTCAACAGAAAAAAAGTACCTTTACAAAAAATGCATGCTTCTCTTGAAATCAGATTGTGAGCTTAAATGAACGGTGACCCCATTTTTTATTTCATTTTCTATAAAGTATATGATAAAGTTGATTTAAAGAAAAAATAGCGAAATCCTTGATTTAAAAAAAAATGATTTACACCCGCGAGCACCCTTAATATATGATTATTGGATGGAAACAATACCGAACACACATCGTAAAGCAATGTAGAGACAATCTCGGTATAACAGTCATTTTCGGAAATAGGTCACGCTCAGTACCTAGCAGACAGACGTCATACATTTTAAACCACAATATTAGACGTGGTAAAATGTCATTAGCTAGTTTAGACACAAACACATCGAATAATCAACCAATTCGTGATGATGTCCATGAACTATACCGATATTAACTGTTTCAACCTATTTGTAAATTGTTAGTTTGCTTCACAGGCAATGGCATTCATTATTCTTGTTAGTTTTTACCCACCATTGCAAAAATCACAACCTAAGCGAAATAAAGCATACACATACAAATGTACATAGAGATATATGTGGATTCAATTTTCGTTTTGTGTATTTCTCTGTTGCAAATTGTTGAACAAGTATTTATTAAATCCAGGTGCGATTGACGAAATATATTCCTCTACTACTTCCATTAACGCGTCTAATATATCGGATTTGGCTAGCTTTTCAATTCTTTACTTGAATATACAAAGTGTATATACGAAAACTGACATTATACAAGCCGAATACTTTGAAATTGATATTTTAGTTTTTAATAATAAATAAATTCATCATAGATACCAGGACTAAATTTAGTATATACGCCAGACGCGCGTTTCGTCTACAAAAGACTCATCAGTGACGCTCGAATCCTAAAAAGTTAAAAAGGCCAAATTAAGTACGAAGTTGAAGAGCATTGAAAACCAAATTTCCTAAAAGTTTTGCCAATTACAGCTAAGATACCAGGACTAAATTTAGTAAAACATTGTTAAACATCAATCACAAAGACGAGTCAGTCAACCTTTTTAATTAGCATATACCTAAATCATCGCGACAGAGGTCCAAATAAGTTAGGAGGAGTAATAGTCTATGAAATTATCAATTTACATGTTAACCGCCGAACTGACCTCGAAATTGACAGTTTTGAAGTAGTCTGACCAATACTTTTAGACATTTGGATAATATATTGACTCTCAATAATAACGACTTCTCTTTTGAATTGTTTTACATTTGTCATTTCGGGGCTTTTTATAGGTGACTGTGGTATGGATTTTGCTTATTGTTTAATGACGTACGGTGACCAATAGTTGTTAATTTCTGTGTCATTTGGTCTCATGTGGAGAATTGTCTCATTGGCGACCATACCACATCTTCTTTTTTAAATTCAGTATGTACACTAAAGAGTGTTAAACTAACTTTAAATGAAGCTAATACTAAAGATGAACACTGCCCTTTCCTGGATATTGATATCTACATCATTACAGGAAAGCTTAATACCAACATATATGATATAAAAACGATTTTTCATTTGCTATTGTTTATTTCCATCTTTAGATGGTGACGTGACCTTGTCTCAATCTTGTGGTCTTTTATATCTCAACTTGTAGGATTCGCTCGTGTATGTAACACTGAATTAGATTTAAGCTTAAGAAATCTATATATTACTGAAAAATTATTATGCCAGGGTTTTCGATATCACAAACTAGTCAAAATATTTACTAAATTTTGTCATCGGTAGAAGAACATTATTTGTAAATAGTATTCAACATGCAGACATCTTATACGTTCAGGTATTTCAAATAAAATGTTTTATGGTATATTTTGGCTTTAATATTGATTCACCTATAGGGTCTTTGCTTGGGAAATAAACACATTTATTCTAAAACCAGTTGTTGGCATGATACGGATTATGTTCTCATATATTTTAAAATGGTATGATACTAAACCCGTAACGGGAGAGAATTCGCTTGATATGTATATAATGAAGACATAATCTTTTAATCAGTTTAATTGAGGTCTGGAGCTGGCATGTAACTGCAAATAGTCCTTTGTTAACTTATGTATGATTGTCAATTTGTTTCTTTTGTTACCTTTTCTGAAATGGGACTCGGACATCTTTCAAACAGTGTTTTACTGTGCGTATAGTATTGCTGTGTGTTTATTTTTCTTCAATGACTAGCAGTTTAGGGGATGGTTGACTCAAAAAACATGTTTCACCCCGCCTCATTGTTTGCCTATCCAAAGTCAGGCCTTTGCTAGTCTTGTATGCTTCTGAATTTAAGTTTCTTTTATAAGTTGAATATAAACTGTATGACGTCAATTATCACTGAACTAGTACATATTTTTTAGGGGCCAGCTGAAGAACGCTTCCGGAAGCGGGATTTCTCGCTTTATTGGAGACCCATTGGTTGCCTTCGTAAATGACACATTCCCCAATTCCATTCTCAATTTTATCGACTAGAGCTCAAATTGAATGGAAAGAAATCGCTACTTCTATTTCCCCCCAAGTAGTAATTCTGAAAACTGGATGAAATTAAAAATTTCTCTAGATATGGCGTTTAATGATAGTACAATTAATTAAATATTTGCAAAGGGCGATTTGAACGAAAACCAGTTTGCTCGTGATATTTTGGAAGATGAACCCACTCACTTTAACGAAACATTGACATATTATTACTATGACTTATTAGATCTTTTTATGATCATCACAGGTATGCATTGTCAACAAAGTGAGAAATACATGTAACATACATTCAAAAGTACACCTGAAAAAAAATGTTGTAGCTATGAAGTCTCATATAATACCGGAAGTATTATGACGTAATAGAATTACCAAATTTAACGATACTTACCTTGGTTAAGTTGAAGCTGAGGTGTAATTCTATGAAGACATAGAATAACACTGGAGGTGTTAGATGCCACCTCCCATCCCATCAGCTCTTATTATAGGGCTTGGTACATCATTGTATATTGTGATTGGTAGGTGTATTTTTAATACCAACATTTTATGTTTTTACTGTAAATATTGAGGTTGCAGTTGCGCATTACTATATCTAATTTTATGTTATTAGTCTGAAACTCGACCAAAGACGTTTCAGTGTAAAATTGGGTAGTACCACCGCGGAGATCATGATAGGTATCGAAATAATGTATAGTGAAAAATATTGAGGTTCAGAAACAAATTTGGATAACGTAAAAGAAATCATAAATGAATTAACCAAAACAATAATAGAGGCCGCTGGAAAATGCATTCAAAATAAAACTATAACAGTTAGAAATAAGATTCCACAATGGCTCACAACTGATATAACGAAAAGTATAAGAAAATTTAAATTTACAAACAAAAGCAAAAAAATTAATTACCAATCAGATTGGATGAAAAAAATATCTAAAGCCTCGGTCACACCTTAACGGATAGCTCGAACGGATGCCTAACGGGTAACTTTTTTTTAATCCGTTCATGTCCGTTAGACGTCCGTTCTAATCCGTTAGACGTCCGTCCATATCCGTTGCATGTCCGTTAAGCGTACGTTTTATCCGTCGACGTCCGTTCTGTCCGGTGGATATTTTTTAGCATGTTCAAAACTTTGAACGGGCGTCCAACGGATGAAATGTCCGTTGAACGTCCGGTAGGCGTCCGTTTTGTACGGTATTCGTCCGTTTCGTTTCCGTTTTGTATTCGTTACGTGTCCGTTATACATCCGTTGGAGGTCTGGAAGTTAAATTCACCAACAGACATCTATCGGACGTTTAACGGATAAAACGGATATTGAACGAATGAGAAACGTACTTTTACCGGACGTATAACAGATAAAACGGATGATGAACGGATCTGAAACGGATAAATGTCAAATGAAAATTTCGTGTCAGAAATGCCAATTATTGGTATTTCAGATTTCTTAAGGTTCATGAATTCTTATTATTCATAATCGATCTTAGAGAAAGGGCGCGTCTGCACAATCGAGCAGCTCTTATTCAGGCCAGACACTGTCATTTGGTGGCATTTTGAAGAACAAACCAAAGCCAGTTACAAAGAAACATTTTGAATATTTATGCGATTTACATGTATTATTATTGTCGCCTTTAATTTTCCGTATATCTTGTACTTCTGTTTTATCCGGTACCCTTCCGTTTTGTGTCTGTTTTATGCGGTACTCATCCGTTGGATGTACGTTCGACATCCGTTCTGTCCGGTTCGTTTCCGTTTCTCGTACGTTGCATATCCAGTGTGTGTACGTTATGCATTCGTTACACGTCCGTTTTATTCGGTCAGTACATCAACGGTCTCCCAACGGATAACAATTTTGTCAACGGACAACTTTTATTTTGATCCATTAGGCGTCCGTTCGTGCTATCCGGTAAGGTGTGACCGAGGCTTAGGGACATTTTTTAATAAGAACTTGATAAAAAAAAACAATAATCGACAATCCTCTTACTACCGATAGGTGAAAGATAACTAAACAAGTATCTGGTATTACGATATTCATTCACTCTCATAATTTAATTGCCAGTCTGCCTAAGGACCAGGCAGTGACAAAACATGATAGTCTCAGATTTTGTTGAAAGCTTGCATAAATCAAATCAACATGTTAAACAGATGAAAAAATCAGACCAATTGTATATGGTAGCTATGAAAACAGATCCATTTGTACTTTCCAAAGTAAAGGAGATTAAAATAAAAACCCCAGTTTTTCACTACTTCAGTGTCATAAAATTTGCTGTTTATATTAAAACAAATATTTCTACCTTGTACTACAACTTTTTCAACTATCAAATATTCTTTAAGAATTATAGCTGTCTGGATGAAATTCTATTTTAATCTAGAAATTTTGGAGTACTGATGGTCCATAATGTTCAAAAAAGCCAAAAATTACCCGAAGTTAAGTTCAATTTTTTCCTATTACCAGAACAGCACAGACATGATGATACTTTTAATATATGAAACACGTAGTAGCCAAACTTTTTTTATTTCATAAAAGGTCGGTGTGTCTATTCCATTTAATGAGTTACTAAAGCAACAAAGTTAACCCTATAGCAACAAAGCTAATCCAAAGTAACAATTGTCTTCAATAATAAATTCTAAATGCATATACATGGCAGAAATATGATTCATATTAGAGTGCTGTCAATAATATCCATTTATGTTAGGAAAATATTACAAAGCAACCAAACAATGTCCTTAGCAACCAAAATGAACAAACTAACAAATTTGTTTTTTTATCATATCAAAATTTTTTCCAGTGCACAATCTGACAATTAAGAGGTCAAATATCAATCATGACTATATGAAATAAGTAAATCCATCAATATCTACGTTAATTAGCAATAACTGAAGCCTCCTAGTAACAACCAGATTCATTTAATACCAATAATTTAAATAACAAAAATAGTATTATATCCCTACCAATATGTTGGTTTTTTTCTTTATCTTTTTAATAAAATCAAGGTAAAGTCATTATTAATATTCTGCTGGTTTCTCATTAACCACCCCAAAATCCTCAACCCCTTATCAATAACTGGTTAACAGTTGTATGCATATACATGTATACCTATCAAAGGAGGATATTTGCAAATGTTTCTCATTTTTTGTGTGAGCTTACTTCATATTTGTCTGAGATCCACCTGATCTATTATGATAGTATCTGACACTAAAATTCTAATTATTTAAAAAGCTCGGCAAGCGGCACGCATTGAATATCAAAATTTAACTGTCTGGATTACAGTGATGGCATCGATATGTAGTAATTGTTATAACACAATGATAATACATTAACAGATGTAACAATACATTAACAGATGAAACAATACATTAACAGATGTTACAAAACATTAATAGATGTCACAATACATAAACAGATTTAACAATACATCAACAGATGTTACAAAACATTAACAGATGTTTAACAATACATTAACAGATTTTTTCATTTCTTTTTTATGTAAGTATAAATAAGGCACCTGGTAGCCTGTTTTTGTAGAGTTCGTTGGTGTTTAAATAACAAATATAACAGATACATCTTTAAATTATATTGGTATTATTATAATAACAAATATAACAGATACATCTTTAAATTATATTGGTATTACAATTATAACTTAAAAGTTATCGATGTTTAATGTTTATTGTAATACCTACCACAAAGTTATCAATGATTTCACTAATTTTGTCATTGGAAGAAAATCAAATCATTTTGAAATAATACTTAATGCATGTTGTCCTCCTTTGATTCCTTGATATCATTCCATTAAAACTTGATACAATGTTCCTTTAGTTTTGAGATCAAATATGTACTTCAATGATATGTTCTGTACTTAAGACAAGCTACCAGATACAGTACCACTTGTTTGTTGATTCGTTATTGTTATAAGTGCTGTTCGGTTCATTTGTCGACATACTTAAAATATATATGAAGGGGTCTACCAAAGGATTGAGCAAAAGGAAATTGTTTAAGGTTCTAATGATGTCCTCATTGAGAGTTTCCGTAATGTTGGCATAAATACCATAAAGAGTCCTGGGTAAAACTGAAACTGCTGTAACGATAATGATACATCCTAGGGTAATCATGTTATATCGCATTCGCATTGCTGCCTTCTTTCTCTGTTGACGTTGCAAGTCACTCAAGTTTGCAGTTACATTAACCTGCCGCCGATCGCGAACTATTCTCAAAATGACACCGAGATAACATACTGCAATCATTGCAACATATAATGCATTCGGAATATCTCCATATAGGAGATAACGTTTCTGAGTGCTATATTTTGCTCCACATGGAAAGTTTAGACGCTGGATATTGTTGCTAAACTCTAGAACACCACGAACCAAGAAGTAAATGTGTGGTAATAGAAATCCAAACCCAATAGCAAAATCATTCGTCAAAATCTTCAACATTAGTTTTGGTGTTCTGAATGTGGCATTTAATCTTTGCAGGCACATAAGGATGGTCATCAAGAGAGAAGATTGTATTGCCGCAGGAATGGTGTGTATCAGGACTAAACATTGATCTTGATGAACACCATCAGAATAAAAATCGTTGTTGTTAAATATAATAACATACCAAGCATATTCAACCATTAAACATACATCACTGACGATAAGAAAAAAGGCCAATCTAAAGAATCGGGTTTTCTTCAGTTTTTTGCTTTTAACTAAAGCAACTGCTGCCATTATATGAACCCCAAATAATATAAAGCATAGTCCTAAAATAAAAGGGCATTTTTCAATGTTAAAGAGTTACAAAAAAAAATAACGGCATTAGCGCAACGTTTCTTTATAAAGACCAACATAGCCAGTCATGTTGATTTGATTCGCCATCTGTCATTTATGTAAGTGTTTAATTTCGAACTTGTATATTGTAAAACATCTGCCTATTCACGAGTATATACCACACTTTAAATAATGTTTATTTCTAATATATGAACAATGAATAAAGGCAACAGTAGTATAACGGTGTTCAAAAGTCATCAATCGATTAAGAGAAAATAAATATCGAGGCAGATACATCAACCTTAAGTAAAAAAACAAAGGAACAACAGGGACACCGAAGAGCCTTGATCTGCAAAGGTAAAATTACGATACCATTTCCATGTTTTGTTCATGTATTATCTTACAACAAATATAGTCGGTATTCCTATTGGTACAAATTGTGCAACACAGCTGTCCGTTTGTTTTTGTACTTCGATGAAGCAAACTTCATACAGAACCTTTTCAATGAAAGAAAAGAGAAACATATATTGAGTCTCATTTCGTATATATCGCCTTTCTTTCAATATATTGATGATGTCCTGTTTTCCATAATCCACATTTCAGGAAATAATGAACCATAATGAACCAAGTTGAAGTAATAACCAATAAACCTAAACCTGATTCATTTCAGGGGTACTTTGAAATGTCTTTAGATTGTTTCAGACCAAATGCATCATATCTTCATCACAATATAGCAAACATTTCGCACTAGCTCTTCTATATATATTTTTGAAAGTTTCAAAGAAAATGTAAAAGCAAGTCAAAGTTAAAATTAAGAATATGACCTTGAACTTTGACATTGACATCTTTTTGTAAGTTTGGACAAAAGGAACACAAATAAAAAGACTCTGGTTATACGACTAACGGTTAATGAGTTACAAAAACAGAAGGACAGATGTATTTTGTAAAGGAAGATAACTCGTATGAGATTGCTCCGATCCATATTAGCTTTTATTGAAAAGTTATGTGTGTATCATTATATAACTCTTTATTGCAAAACATGAAACTCTGGCGGGTTAAAAAGCAAACATAGTACATTGTTTACACAAGTGACAAGAAACATAATACATGATAAATGTTTTAAACAAGTCAAGTTGATATCAATAATATGATAATTGACCAATGTGGACCTTATTTTCGCAATTCCATAGATTGCTTTATATAGTCTATAACACTAGAAACATATATTTATTGGGATCTAGAATAGTTTTAAGTTTAGAGTTTGAGTCAAGCTGGTTAAAATTAGGATAATGGGTTTTAATTGCATTTATAAGGGAATGTCTTACGCTACTGTTAATTTGGCAATGAAGGAAAAAGTGTTCCTCATCATCTAAAATTTTACAAGCTTTGCACAGTCTGTGTTTTCTTTGAATTTTTCTAATGACGTCCTAAATCAATTTTCAAATTATGATCACTTACACGTAATTTTGTTAAAAGTTGACGACTATTAAAATTGTTTCGATTGTGCAAGTAGTCCTCCAATTTGATTTCATTTTTAAGTTTACTATAAAGATAAAGTTTTGAACTGTTATCAATATTTGAAAGTTTTTCATGAGTGATGTTACTATACTTTTCCTTCACAATATGTTTAAAAGTATTTCTGAGTGAATTTTTTTATAAGTTTAAAAGGTTCATCAAAATCAACATATTCTTCTTCATTAATATTAAATTCTTTATAAATATGCTTGGCAAAAGTATCCCAAGTATATATTCCATCTTCAGGCATAAACTTATTCACTGCAAATAAACTCATCATAGCTACCATCATCAAAATTTGCAATTTTTTCACAGATCGTAGTGCGATCGTTGCCTAGTGGGACTGCGGTTTAATACCACCTTTTTCAAGAGTGATGTTATTATGCTTTTCCTTCACAATATGTTTAAAAGTATTTCTGAGTGAATTTTTTTATAAGTTTAAAAGGTTTATCAAAATCAACATATTCTTCTTCATTAATATTAAATTCTTTAAAAATATGCTTGGCAAAAGTATACCAAGTATATATTCCAACTTCAGGCATAAACTTATTTACTGCAAATAAACTCATTATAGATACCAGGATCAAAATTTTATATTTACGACAGACGCGCGTTTCGTCTAAAAAGACTCATCAGTGACGCTCGACTCAAAAAATGTTTAAAAGGCATTGAGGACCAACAATTTCTAAACGTTTTGCCAAATACAGCTAAGGTAATCTATTCGTGAGGTAGAAAAGCCTTAGTTTTTAAAAAATTCAAAGTTTTGTTAAAAGCTTCTTTAACAAGAGGGTTTATTTCATGGCAGTTTATTCTACAAAAATATAATAAAACTTGAGTTTTAATAAAGGAGTCAAGCGGAAATCGTCCTAACTCAGACTTTGCAGCTAAATTACATGAGGTTTTTTTTAATTCCTAGAACAGTTTTACAAAACTTATGATCCACTTTCTCAAAGCTGAATCTATCTGTCAATGATAAAATATCACAGTCAAACATTTCTAAGGATGTAACGAACAATTTATAAAAAGACTTTGTTTTTGTTTCGAGGAAGATACACACATAAGATAACCAGTGAATGTGTAGATAACTCTTACAAAGAAAATTAAGCGGCTAAGCAGGGTGAATATAAGAAAACGTATAAACTGTAAGATACAATATAAGAAATATCTAAGCGACTTATATGTTGCGAAACTAAAATTCAACGCAAGAACAAAATTTGGCATAAGAAAAAAATAATTAGGACAAATACAACCGGTCTTTCCATAGAAAAGTGGAAGAGACAAGAGACTAATAATGGAAACGAACAAAAATGAAGGAGTCTTATGACTGTCACATTTGGGAATAGTACACAATCGTAAAATCACAAATTAGACGACAATGATGGTATCTAAAGATCTAAGACCACGCAACATATCACTAGTGAGTTGATTCACCGACACATCGTCAGAGCTTAATAGAATTAAGAAGATGCAGTATGAATAAGATTGAACAAACTCGCATTCAAAGTCACAATGTGTAAAAAGTAAATTATTATAGGTCAAAATTTTGCCTTCAACATAGAGCCTTGCCTCACAACGAACAGCAAGCTATTAAGAGCCCAATAATTACTAGTATGAAACAATTCAAACAGGAAAATCAACGGTCTCGTCTATGTTAAAAAAACGAGAAACCAAAAAACACTTATAAACCATAACAACAACCACTGAACAAAAGGTTCTTCTGACGTGTACCTTGTGCAAACAAATGCAGAGGGTTTGAATTAGGTTTTTTTTGGTAGCAAACCCTCCACCCTGTCTTGGGACAGTGATGTAACGGTTAACACTTCAGCGTTTCTGTTGTTTCTTTCTTTTTCTTTTATAGTGGATTGTTTACCTCAGTTTTAGTTTGTAACCCGGATTCGTTTTCTCTCAATCGATTGATGACTTACGAACAGCGGTATACTACTGTTGCCTGTATCAAACATTAAAATAAACTCTGCAAACCAATAAACAAACAAAAAATATCCGAAACAGCAACAAAGAAAAATAATTTAATTTTGGATGTAACGCGTCTTCTGATTGGCTGACGTTATTTTGTTATGAGCCCATAGATATAATTTAGTCATGTGACCGTGACGTCATCAATATTTTTTCGTGGTTTTCTACGGTTTAAATGGAATTTAGAATTACATTATAAGAAATGACTGTAATATTTTTTCTGTCTATTCGAAATAACATAAAAAATGTTGTGCACACTGTTAATAACCCGCTACGCGCGTATTATTTTTTATGTTATTTCTTCATAGACAGAAAAAATATTACAGTCATTCCTTAAATAAACAATGCAGGCTCCTGACTTGTGACAGGTATGTATAGAATGAGGCAGTATTAAACGTTTTAGCAGGCACAAACCTAACCCTATAACCTGAAACAAAAGTGTAACATTACAACATATATAGAAAGACATACTATAAAATATCAATTGAAATGGTTGAACTCGATCAAACAGGAATAATATCAAAACAAGTAAATATACACTGAGCGAATACATTTTATTTTTGACTCAATATAAATACAAGATTGAAAAATAGAGGGGATGTTAAACATTGTAAAAAAATAACAACTTTAACATGGGACAAAATGGAGTTAAATAAAATAACATACACAAGTGAATTTTAATATTATAATTTTGATGTTAAGAGTACAGAAATATTTTTTATAAAGTACGAAGTGTAAGTAAGAAGATTATTGGCGACATATAAATAAGAAGATGTGGTATGTGTGTCAATGACACAAATCTTGATTCAAGTCACAACGTGTAAAAGGTATACAAGTATTGGTTAATATACGGCATTCAACACGGAGCCTTGTCTCACACCTATCATCAAGCTATAAAGGGTCCCAAAACGAAGCAATGCAATCAGGAAAACCAACAGTTTTATCATTATAAAAACGAGAAACAGAAGTGAACATTTTTCGTCATGTCAAAGTTGGTACATATTAAAAATAGTAAGAATGATATAAAACAAAATGTAAACTTGGAATAACACCCATGAGTTACAAATTATGACAACAGGTAAAATTAACACAAAATTACGACTTGAGAGCACTCGTAGTTACTGAAAGCTAGTTAATAGCTAAAACAAATAATTATAGAACATTATGCATCAGAGACTACAATCAATTAAAAAAAACACATCTCCGGAAAGGTGGATGCGTATTCATACATCCCAGCAAACCATTCGAAAAGAATACAATTTGGTTATGTATTAAATTGTCGATGGCAAAATCGATATATTTGTGCCAATGTAAACAATATTCAAATATATTATTAAACATAAATAAGATAACCTTTACTTATAAGTTTGTTGAAAGGTGCGATGAGTTTACACGAATCATTTATGAAATGATTTTGTAAATGTTTTCAGAAATTATTGGTTAGACAATACCTGACTTGATAATTGACAAGTGGTGAATTGATAACGTTTGTGAAAATCAATGACATCAATACACAAACGGGCATACCGAACAAGTTTGGACACATAAACACAGTGTGATGATGCTTAAGGAAAATCACCGTCTACAAAAAGAAAATTAACAATAGGGAATGAAAAATCGCATTTGTTGTCGTATATTTGAGTATGAAGTTTAAATAATGTTTCTACTGGCTTGGCGTACTAGTTTCATCTGTAGGGAAAACAGCACTATTTATTCTGTCATAGGCGACAATACTAACAATTCCTAAATTTACCACTTTTTATAATAAAAACCTGGATAAAACAGTTATGTGTGGTGTTAGTACTTTATCATTCTATTTTAAAAATTAAAGCCAAAAGTATCATGACCAATTTCCAACGGAGCTTGTTTATGTTATCCATGCCCGCCGTCATTTTACACCAAATTTTTGAAATTTTGGAAGCCTTTTCGAATAATTCTCTAGAAAATATTTCAATAGGTTTTAAAATTTATATTGTAAATTTACACACTGCAGTTATTCATAGATAATTAAATAAATATATTGTACCCTTACATCCAATCACAGCGCTCCTAATTTGACTTCCTTCACCTGCCTCTGCCTTGGGTACACACAAAAGGCCAACCTAATGCTGGAAGAATGTAATACTACCGTTTTCCCTATACGGAAAACGAATCTGCACGAAAAGGCCATTTGATCCTAACGTCTATTATACTCTAAATATTACATATATGTATGTTTTTGTTATTACCAAATAAACAACCTTCTTATATGCCTATACGACGTTTTGTACCAAATTGGTATACACTTGTAACTGAAGATAGCACCATGCAGTGATATAGATACAGTGGATAAAAAAGAAACCATGAGCCTGGAGGCTATTTGCACGGTAGCAAAGTATTTATATTAATACACTTCGCATTTGGAATATCCGGTACTACATTTTTATGCCCCACCTATGATAGTAGAGGGGCATTATGTTTTCTGGTCTGTGCGTCCGTTCGTCCGTCTGTCTGTCTGTCTGTCCGTTCGTTCGTCTGTTCGTTCGTCCGTCTGTCCCGCTTCAGGTTAAAGTTTTTGGTCAAGGTAGTTTTTGATGAAGTTGAAGTCCAATCAACTTGAAACTTAGTACACATGTTCCCTATGATATTATCTTTCTAATTTTAATGCCTTATTATATTTTTTATACAATTTCACGGTCCATTGAACATGGAATATGATAGTGCGAGTGGGGCATTTGTGTACTTTGGACACATTCTTGTTTTTCATGATTTCTTTGAAACCAAATATTGACATTATGTCAATAGTTAATTTTCGAATGTATATATGGAATTAACATTTCAGAATTTTACGTAATGCAATTTTATTTAGTATTAGTAAAATTATAAACTAAACAAAAAGTAAAATCACTAAATGCTGAACTCCGAGGAAAATTCAAAACGGAAAGTCTGTCACCAATTGCAAAATCAAAAGCTCAAAACACATCAAACGAATGGACAACAGCTCTCATATTCCTGGCACTGGCATTTTCTTATGTAGAAAATGGTTGATTGAACCTGGTTTTATAGCTAGCTAATTAGATATAATTTGTGAAATGTAATACATAATATCTATTGAAACTTGACTGTGAGATATTTGTATTGTATGCAAATAACAGATAACGATCATGTATAACTAAAAAATGAAATTGAGAATTGAACAAGGAATATTTTATCCTTAAAATATTATTCCGTGAGGAAAAGAATGCCTTAAATCTCAAGCCTTAAATATTTCAAGATGCTATATATTACTAACTTACTAGTTGTATAAAAGGTACAAATGACCTGCGATGGGTTCAAGTAGGCCAACAAAAAATTCAATAGACTTGTTTAAATTGTATATATGAACAGACTCTGTCCAAACTCATTTATTTCAGCCCTTTAAATATTTGGTTGAATAACCAGTTGTCTCTTCGAGCTCCACTAATTGTATACATTAAGAGCAATATAGTTCTCCTTTAGTACCGCGAGTACTTTTGAAATAGATTTATTTTAATATGACGGATCTCAAAGTACGAGCTTAGTTAATAAACAAAAAAAACAATAATAAAGCGATTTTTGCATACACATCTTCCTTATGTAATTAACTAATCAAAGAGCCGTGTAAATAATTAATCAAAGAGCTGTGTAAATGATTAATCAAAGAGCTGTGAAATGTAGAATTGTCTTTAATATAGTCAATATTGGCGTTGTTTGGTGGGAAGGACTTTCTCTTCATTATACTTGAAAATCATTGGTTGTACGTTTGAAAAGAAACAGAGAGAATAAATGCCATGTTGATAGCATACAAATACATGACTGTCAGAAGCTTCTCGGATCCTCTTTCGCGACAAGATGTATACCTGGGCTTACACTTGACCGCTGTAGAACATATATTCTTCGATGTGTTACAATCTAGACGGCAAGTGTATTTAGTAAAAATGCAAAAAATACATCTAACAATTAACATATTGTATAATGCATCCAATAGAAAATGGAAACGGGCAATGTGTCAAAGAGTCAACAACCAGACAAAGAAAAAAAGCACGAGATCACCAATGGGTCTTCAACACAGCAAGAAAATCTAACACATGGAGATGGGTTTCAGCTGGTCCCTTAACATTGTGCAGTCGGAAAACGGACCCCGGTTTGACCCCATTTATTTAAGCAACAGTGGAAGTCATGTGACTCCCATATTTGGTCATTTTTTGGGTCATTTTTTCTTAAACACAAACGACTCTGTTTCTTCCAAAAAGTCGTATCAAATGAAATCAAAGCATGCTATACGTTACAAATGCCAATTGTATACTTTTTAGTTCTCACATAAAAATTGTTTTGACTAAACGTACTGATTTAACATAAGAAGCCTTCAAACGTCTCTCGTCTCTCGTCGCGTCAAGTTTTTTCAACACATCAGTTCAAATTTCTTTCTTAACTTCTGGGGAACCTATGCTGAACCTAAAATATGTGATGAGGATTTTTATAAACTGGCTCGTGTCAAATTTGTGCCACTTAATACGCTGTAATACGCAAATGCGCCACTTCGGTGTGCCGATATTTCTGACGAAGCGGGGCCGATAGTTATTTACGAGTTACGTCCCTTTGTTGACTTTTTGCATTGAACAGACTATTATTGTATTAAGCACTATATAATGTTACTTACATGTGGATATTATTAAATATATGTTGATACTAAAGACACAATTAATCAATTTTCAGAACTCGGTCTCAGTGAAATAGGCCCTCTATGTCATACTATTATTTTTCCAAGAGTAACTTTATTTGGTAAATATTTTTACTGCTGTAACCAAATTATATCAGCACATTAATAAATTTCTACAACATAAATGCAAGGCGTAGCCAAAATATGCATGAATACTGGATCTAAACAGGATTGAAATGCTAAAAAAACAAGAAATCCTTTTCATTACTGATACCTGGTCCTACCTTTTTCATTTACATTTAAAAGAGATAATAATAAAAGTGTAAATGTAAATTCTTCATTATTTGAAATAAAAGGAAATTAGTTTGCAATCCTTGTATGCTTATACTAAATAGAACAATACATTTTGTCTCATTGATTCCATGCAAATTCTAATGAATGGACTCAAATTATAACATAAAAGCTTAAACCAATAAATAATCATTTAAATGGTTAATAATCATGAACTTGAAAATAAATAAATGAAAAAGACTCGGTCTCATATTTTTTTTCTTCTATTTTTTTTTTTTTTTTATTAACTATGCTTATTTATATTATAAAAGTATTTCATAGCGGTTTTTGAGTGCTAAGTCAATTAGAGTACGTACAATCTAACTATCTTTCATCTTGTAAACATTTGACTTTTCTACACTTTACATTGAAAAACTAAAAGACAAATTGAAAGAGTTGGCATTGCTTTGTTTCATAAAAAAGAATGGCCAACGTAGATACAAGTATCTTGTCTTAGGGAGGGATAAATCCTACTCTGTAAACGATCACTCTGATTCAAACAAAAAGATTCTCTGAAACTGACATTATCAAGATGCTTGATTTCTTGATTGACAACATATTTGTTACGTTTGGAGGACGTGTTTTTCAACAGACAGTCGGCATTCCAATGCGCGGGAACAAACTGTGCCCCTCTTCTTGCCCACTTGTTTCTTTATTATTATGAGGCTGACTTCATACATGAACTTCTTAGGAAGAAAGATAAGAAGTTAGCAATATCCTTTAACTCTACCTTCCGCTATATAGATGATGCTCTTTCACTTAATAATTCACAATTTGGTGACTATGTTCAGCGTATCTATTCCATCCAACTAGAGATAATGTATACTACAGATACAGTTGAGTCGGCCTCATATCTTGACTTACATCTAGAAATTGACAATGAGGATCGGTTGAAAACAAAACTTTACGACAAAAGAGATGAATTCAGCTTTCCAATTGTGAACTTTCCATTTCTAAGTAGCAACATTCAAGTAGCACCTGCATACGGTGTATATATCTCCCAATTGATGCGATATTCCCGTGCTTGCATTTCCTATCATGATTTCCTTGATATAGGGTTGCTGCTCACAATGAAGCTATTAAACCAAGAGTTCCAAATGGTGAAGTTGAAATCATCACTTCGTTAATTTTACTGACGCCATCACGAGTTGGTTGACCGTTATGGAATAACCGTTTTACAAGTGATATCGGATATGTTCCTTATGTCGTAACTACAATACCCTTCCCTTTTCAGGAATGTGACATACCGAATTAGACTATTTACCGGATTTGAAATAACATAATCAACACGACCGGTGCCACATGTGGAGCACGATCTGCTTAACCTTCCGGAAAACCTGAGATCACCCCTAGTTTTTAGTGGGGTTCGTGTTGTTTATTCTTCATTTTTCTATATTATGTCATGTATACTATTGTTTGTCTGTTTGTCTTTTTCATTTTTAGCCATGGCGTTGTCAGTTTATTTTCGATTTATGAGTTTGACTGTCCCTCTGGTATCTTTCTTCCCTCTTTTTCAACAATTCTATATTAAATCACAAGACATTTTAACTTGTAAGTCAAACGTCATGCCAGTATGAAAATGCTCTGAATAAGAGTGATTAAAATGCAAGTCTGAAAAAAATTGTTTTAAGTTCAAAGAACAAGACTTTTGCATTTACTTTTGCAGGATTCCTTCATCACAAAAAAATGATATTATTAAACAATGAATGAGTTTTTAAAGTCATCTTAAGGTTGTGCACAGACAGTATAAGATTTCCTTATCTTATTCTTTTAGCTAATGTACAACATTTCACTAACTTTAAGAGAATAATTAATCCAGTCAAATGCACAGCTGGACTCGCCATTGCTTTTTCAAACAAACACACTAAATGTGTGTACATTATATTCAAATGAATGTTGACATCGATGTCTAAGACCAAAAAAATACAATGTCAATAAATGTCTTTCTTTTTTAATTTAGTTCAAACGGGGTTTCCTAAGGGGTGATAGAACGTAACTTAGACTTGAATATCTTTTTTTTTAACTTTGAGATACATATCATTAATATGTTATATAAACCAAATCAAATATATTTTATTGCTAATCAAAGCGCCCACAAGGAGCAGAACAATCAACATTAATTACATACAAATGATTACAAGTGATTCAATATGATGAAGACACAATGTTATAATAAAAAAAAATTAAGACAAGAAGAAGAATACAACAAGCACAGTGTTTAATAATATGATTAGATTAAGAAAGGGGGGGGGGTCACTGGGCATTACTGCAATTATATATTATTAAAGGAAACTTTCCTATATGAGGATAAATTTTTCAATAATTCTCCGAGTTTCTGGAGTATGAAAATATCTTCAGAAGACATTAGCCAAATAAATTGTTATTTAATATCTAAACCACTAACATTTTTAAACCGTTGTTTTATTTCATTTAAAAAGTTGAAACGAATATTTGAAAGTTTGTGGCACTGAAGAAGAAAATGAATTTCATCCTCAACATCAGTACCACACAATTTACAGATAGGTTCTAACACAGATATAGTATATATAATCTTTGCTTATCTGTGAAAAAGAAGAAAAAATAACAATTTCTTATAATTTCTTCCTATGTGACGTATAATTTTTTTTAATTTTTTTTTATTGTAACACTGTAATGACTGCAGTGCCCATAATTTGACTATTTTCTTTATTATGTCTGTTTCGTTCACGCATCGGAATTTGATGAGACTGTCGTACAAATGAGAGGTTTAGCGCTATAAAACCAGGTTCAATCCACCATTTTCTACATTTGAAAATGTCTGTACCAAGTCAGGAATATGACAGTTGTTGTCCATTCGTTTGATGTGTTTTGCCATTTGATTTTGCCATATGATTAGGGACTTTCCGATTGAATTTTCCTCGGAGTTCAGTATTTTTGTTCTTAGTAAATGTACAGCGGCAAATACATAACACATATAAAGAGGTTGAGATAGAGTAAAATGAGATGGTGAATGAAATCATTATAGATATCAGGATTGAAAGTTTGTATTTGCGGCAGACCTCTAACCTTTCAATATAACATGGGAAATAGTATTGTAAAGAATAGAAAAATCAAAGGTCTTAATTTTGCTGCAAATTTTAGAGATTGTGATCTGCCATTTAGCCGTAGATCTTTATACTTTTTTTAGAATATCCACATCTGATTGACACAACTAACTATATCTCATCACAGTTTTTTTGAAGCCATCTTTTAATGTAGAAAGAATAGTAGTCAACACTTAAGAAAACTGTTTAGTCGAATATCTAGATGATCCAATGATTTGTCGTTTAATATACGGAGTTTTGGGAAGTTTTGTTATCCAGTTTAATGATGGAAGATTTGCTTCGTTTTATTTGATGTTAATACCAACATAAAAGAAGAACAGATTTGTGATTTTGTGAAAATTCATTCTTTGTGCATGGTGTTAAAGAATATGTAGAATACCAGTTGTGCTTAGTTTTTTAAAAGCATCTTTTAAGCTCTTTTGTGAGCTAAAATCGTGTTTACATACGAATATATTATTGGAGGCTTTATCTACTGGAACAACGACAGACTTGTAATGCAAAGAAGAGAAAGCATCCACATTTTCCGGGTTCTTGAATGGGTTAGAAACCCTCTTGCTAATAGGACATTGCAGTTTCTGAATGCATGATAGGATAACGCTTATCCATTCAAACAAGGTTTCCAGATCTGGTTCGTCTGGTGTACTTATTTTCTAGCATACTCCTCATCTGCGTCCTTCGGTAACCTGAAGTTCTCTTCCAGTTAATGCCAAGGTCGCCAGAAATCACATGACAAACTGGGCTATATTTGTATTTAGGTGATGCACAATCCAGAGGTTTGAATTTCACATCTTTGATGTTAAAAGCCTCTATCCTGAGAAAACCAACGTTGTGAGTTCGAACTCCCTCGGTGCAAGAGCTGTATTAGGTTCCGATCTTAATTTACCATATTTACCATGGTAGACGGGTATATTTGTTGAAAGTCGATGCATTTCTCTATGCACTTCGAGTTCCTTTCCTCTTGCAACTTGTCGCCATGAAATAACCAAAACTGTTGGAATTGGTTTTCACAATCAAAAACATATCTACTGTTGAAATATTAGTGGATGAGGAATATTCTATTCAAGACATAAATCTTTTCATGTTCCAATTACAAAAAAAGAACTAGTCAAGAAACTTTAATAATAGCATTTCACTTCTCTTTGTTGGATGATCGAGAACATATATATAAAGTTGGGTTCTTAGTATTATAGGTTTATTGCATGAATATTGGGGAATATTGTCCCGAGTAGAATTTTATATTGCACGAGCTTGCGAGTGCAATATATGTTCTACGAGGGACAATATTCATGCAATAACCCTTTTATTGTATAGCAATATAATATTTGAAAGTAAAAATTGGTTTAAACTAAGATTTTGTCGTCGATGACGTCATGAATTTTGACGATTTATTGCACTAGTGCAATATTAGAATTTATTGCACGCTAACTTTTGGTTACTTTCTGTGGGAAATATTAAATTGCTATACAATAAATGTTCTTATATTCATATAACGCAGGCGCATTCTTGTTTGATCAGTATATTCTATTATTGTCGCCACCTTCAGGTATAGTGCATGTCAAATTTTACGCGACTGTCATTCAAGTGAGAGGTTTAGCTAGCTAGGTTTAATCCACCAATTTCTATATACGAAAATGTCTATGCAGTTATTATCCATTCGTTTGTTGTGTTCGATCTTTCTATTTTGACATTTGATTAGCGACATTCCTTTTTCTATTTTCTTTTGAGTTCGTTTTGTTTTACTTTTTGAGACTGTGTATGTTTTATGGCATTCTTATTTAGAATACCTAAAGCCTTTATCGGTCTCGTATGTTCGTCTTTTTTTCAAAATAAATGGATGAACTAAAAAAACGTTAAGGAAGAAAAATATACTTGCGTTCAAAACTGTTAATATCAAAAAGGTAAAAAAAAAAATGGTCGTCCAGTTCTCACTAATCCTAATTTTTTTACAGCACATTTTTAACAGTATTAGATTGTATTTTCCCTTAATATGAAAAGCAGAAAAATAAGAGTTCATTTGGTTATAATATTAGTAACTGATATTTGAATTTTATTGAATGAACATGTATATTAAGTCTGTTGACATGTGCCCTAAGTATACATTGTTTTTATGGAGTTAATCTTAAAATCTTTTTTTTTTTTTTTAACTTTTACAGAATTTTATATTAACCTTATTGTATGCCAGACATTTATTATTAAGCATGGATTTTCAAACAAATTTTTAAACATATTAAAGCATCCATTCATTTGACCTATAAAACCTACACATATGATCTATATTTAGTAAGTATATACAAGGACGTATGTTAGTTATATGATATTCTGTACAAGGTCAATATTTTCCTTGGATTGTTCCCCTTAGGCATATATTCGCAATACTATGTGTAATATAGTGTATATTGATTTGTGAGAAAAACAGTAAATTTTTAATTAACAGTTTATTCTATAGAATGAGATGGTTATGAATGGCTTCCTTTGACGACAAGCCTGTAACTGCACATGTAAGTACTGTGTATTTTCAAGGGAATGGCGACATGTTTAAAATATTTAATACTACATATAAAAACATGCCACAATAAGAAACTGCAGCAAAGTGAGTTACAACATCAGAACACATAGTAAGATAACAAATGGTACTTGCATTTCGATAAAAAAAAACTTAATGTGTGTGTTTGCGCACCGAGGGTGATCCATGCATAGAAGGATACGATCACCCTGTTTATTCTTTTAAGTTTCGCTCCCTCTGCAGGTTACGTCATTCCCTCAGGTGATGAGGTGGTAGTTTGTTTTGTTTATTCTTAATGTATTTGAGCATCGATGATCTACTTTTTAATATATTTGCATCTGATATGAATAGCTATTTTCAAATTTCAAAACGATGAGAACGACTCAAACCAATTAAATCAACTACAACATAATTTTGTTTTGTATTATTGATGTATTAATGTATTACATAACATTTTGAATATCACATCATTTTATAACTCTTGTTCTAGAAAAATGAAAATATTTCAAGTTTAAATTTGTGAACTGGCAAAATTGTCAAGTACACAAACGTACATGGCTTCAGAAAGCTTAAAGCTTTTTGTCTCAAAGTCTATAATCTATATATCTTAAATGGAAATCATAACAGCTCTTCTTTGATATTCACTCATGTTTTAGACAATGAATTAAACTTGTTTTGCAAAACAACGACATTTAACCCTGGATCAAATTCATTTCAAGATCGCAATCCACTAAATGCCTGTACCAAGTCAGTAAAACTTGTTATTTTATTGTTTGATGTTTGAGTTTTTTTATTTTTTGTCATTTGATTACGGACATTCCTTTTTTTTGCATTTTGAATTTGACCCCGAATTTGGTATTTTTGTTATATACAGAAAATTAGTTTTGAAATTTATGTATTTCTGGTTTTATATTTAGCATGAACACCCATCTACAGACACAATAAACAGAATATTGGCTACTATATATGGACAGTGTATTGGAGATGCAATAGGACTTCTATCGGAATTCTTACCAAAGCAAGAGGCAAAAGAGGTATTGGTTAAAATATAATTCGAACGGTTACCTTACTGATAATACTTGAATAGATTACGGAATATGTAAACATATAAACAATATCATTAAACGAAAATAGCAATTTGTACATTTCGTGCATCAGATGCGCTTTTCGTGATTAATCTTCACCAAGAACACTCAAGCCAACATATTTGAACATCAGGGATGAATAGAAACGATCAGAAAGGACCTTTAATACATGTAACAGGCAAATTTTTTATAGGGCAAATTTACAGAAGGGATTTGGAACCCTTGTGTGTTAGTTGTTTCTTGATTTATCAATGGAGTAGCTCTTTGTCATTTTAAAAATGTCAAAAATAAAAATTGAATTGGTTAGGTGTGACATTATTATAGTTTCTGAACCTCACACAAGTAACTGGCATGCTTGAAATCATACATTTTGAAATTGAACTTATATAAAAGGTTGCAACTTGCTCATGCATACTTACCATATTTGACATAGTTTTAGTGTGTTTGTAGTTTAAATCGTTTAGGTTTTTTTGGGCAAATTTGATTCTCAAATATAGTTGCATCGAAAGTATCTGTAAGCCTTATGTAAAAAAAAATGCATTCTGTTTGTGTTTGGACATTTATTGTATTGCAAAAAAATGAAAAAAAAGACATAAGATACCAAAGGAAAATTTCAAGTCATAAGTCAAAAAAAAACTGATAACGCCAAGTCTAAAAACAATGTAATCAAAACAACACATAGAAAACTAAGACTAAGCTTAGATCCTACCTCACTTGTGGTACCCGTCGTGTTGCTGATGCGAATGAAGATAATAAGAGGACAATAAAAGAAAGATTGAAAACACACAGTCAAAAACAAGCAAACATCAGTCAGAAAACTCTTTGCAAAAATAATAAAATTAGAGCAACACGAAATCAACCAAACAATGGGATGAACTCAAATGCTCACTACGAATATGCAGTTCCTGTTCCACTAGTGACAGCCTTTCTTTTTGTTTGTCTTTTAGTGTATGGTAATGTGGCTAAAAACAGATTTTACAATTATTATTTATGACAATCATTTTCAGCATTATGGACCTGTTGCTAAAGTTCTTGAATACAAACACAAAGACCTCTGCAAAGATGCACATAGATTGAGTTGGAAAGAAGGCGATTGGACGGACGACAGTGATCAGATGATACTAATTATGAGATCTTTAGTTGACTGTAATGGGAAGGTAAGAAAATACATAAATCACATGGGTTAAATTGGCATTGGCAAAAAGTTAGATATTTTGAAAAAATTGATATTTTTAAAGCATAATGGCTATAATATTTTGGTTTATATTTTGTTTTATATATTTCAACTGTGACGAAAAAACAATTCTTCGGTTCAAAAAAGAAAAAAATACATTGGTTTCCTAATATCCGTGAATCCTTTACCTACATGTATCAATTTTTTTACTTGGTTCGTAATATTTTATTTGGCTTTACAACTCTTTTTGAATCGAGCACCACTATAGAGTCCTATGTTGATAACCGGCGTACCAAAATGGTAAGTCTGGTATCTATGAGAACAGTGCTAACTGAAATGCCTGAAAACTGATTCGATTATAATAATGTATGTAAAAGAGTTATCTTGTAATACAGTTGAAATATATCGATTTCAGGTGACTCCTATCGACTTTGCTACAAAACTTACAGAATGGATCAAGCATGGGTACAAGGAATTAGGAGACTATGCTGGATTAGGATTAGGTACTACTACAGCAAAAGTGACGTCAAATTATGAATACCTTAAAGATCCACATGAGGTAACATACAACTTATTCTGAAGGGTGCAATTAGTTGAAAGGTTCCTGGTTCGATTCCCGTTTCGGGATGAAAATTTCACGGACTGAATTTTCGGTTCTCCCTTGACACCATTTGCGAGTATGGTCTTGAGGAAAGGATGGTAGTCCGTCGGAAGGGCACGATATATGACTGACCCGTGATAAGAGAGAGCCATATCTCTTACACGTAAAAGACATCCTCGTATATTTCGAAAAAGAGCAGGCTAATGCCGCTACAAGGCAGTTGTAGCGGCACTCGCACTCGCAAAGTGGAAAGGGATTAATATAAGTTGCAAAACTTGTTTCACAATCCACTATAAATAAATATGTTCACACTAACTATGACCTTTAAATTTTTGCATTTTTCATAAAATAAACAATTTTCATTCATTGATATATACATCATGAAACTTCCAAAAGTGTTTCGATGTATGTAAAAGCATAAAGAGTTTTTCTTCTTTTTTTCTCATTCTTAACCGATTTTTGCAATCTAAAAAATCTTTTCATTGAGTTGTAAAGAGTTATCCTTTTTCAAATCAGTCTTAGCATCTACTAACATATTTTTTTTCATTTGTTGGTTGTACACTTTTGTGTGCGTGGACATATATGACAAAAACATTAAGATAACATTTTAATGTAATTTGTAGACCTCAATGTATTTGTGTCTTTCATACAGGCTTTTCTAAAAAAAAAAATGAATTGACAAAGACACATTTAAGTAGAAGAACATTTAGCAATTCAAAAAATAAAATCACAAAAATATTGACTCCAAGGAAAATTAATCAAAGTACTGAAGTACTGAACATCGGATGACCGCAGGTTCTTGTGGATGGTCAAAAGCACATGTCACAGAAACAGATCACATCTCTATACCTGAAACTTGGGTTAATTTACAGAGATATTTTTTTCTGATACAAGTTCGTGCTTGGATGATGAATAAATGACAGGAAATTCAACCTCACCGTAATAACTATTATATTGTAGTGCAAGAAATCTACAAGATTACAAGATTTTTACAAGATTTTATTGTACACTCTGACAGTTTACACTGTTACAAGAGGCAGATATACATAATATACAGCTTGACAGCAAATCAGTATACCTTGGACTATTATACTTGTATAATAATAGTCGTAGAGAATACACTGGTTTGTTGTTATATATATTATTAATATTACGATTGCATGTATGTACCGATTATCAGGTTGTCTGCATGTTGATATCGTAAAATATCAGCTGCGAGACATAATATTAAGCTTTTTGTCGAGTAAGCGCAGCGAATGAGATCAAAAAAGCCTTCATATTATGTCGAGCAGCTGATATTTTACAATATTAATATGCCGATAACCTGATAATCGATTTATCGGGCTGCATTTGCGTCTTTTGGAAGTATTGTCTTAGTTTCACCAGCAACCGGAAATTGACTTGATAAGTTCGGGTCAAACTTATCAACGTCGGTTCAAACATTATGACGTCGCTGATATGTCCGGGTCAAAGTTATTAAGGCCAGGTCAACGTATTTGACGTCACAAAGCCGTGATATGGAGTTTTATTAAGAGCTGAGCAGATTGATATAGACAGTTGGACGACCGATAAATATCATTTTCATCTATTTGTATATATGATAATTCTATTCTACTATTATTATAGTGCAGTGCAAGTGCATGGTGGACACTCTTCTGTAAAAAAAAATCAAAGCCTTAAAGGCTGTAAAAGCAATTGCTGCCATGTTAATGTTTTGGGACACTTTTATTTTTCATCTACATATATAAGAATTAAACCTGACAGGACATGGTTGTCTAGTGAAAAGCAAGAAGGTTTTGACTTTATATCAATAAAAGACTTAAGCAGGAAATCATTTTTAATATGTTTTATATTTCACAAGGAGACAACAAGTTTACCAGGCTAAAGTTGGGGGTAATTATGGATTATCCCCTGGTAGTGTTTGTAACTGGGCAATAATTACTTTTATTTATTTAATTTTAACAATTTTCATAATTAATTTAAATTAACCATTCAGTTAAAACATTTTACCTTTCGAGACGCTAATGTTGAAAAATGGGACAGAAATAAAATAACTTACAAGTCATAAACATGTAAACAATAAATATATATTTCAGCTTATTAAAAATATTTTCATAGTGTTACTTTGACATCATTTCTTAAAACTAAGTCCCACACATAATTGTTCATTTGATATGTGTCATCCTCATGCGGTACGAGAAGTTTTCATGTCGCTAAGTAGTCTTCTTGTCGCTTAATTTATTCTTCTTGTCCGTTCTTGACGCTTCTTGTCGCTAAAAGTTCTTCTTGTCGTTATTAGTGAGACCGCTATTTTTAGATTACAGGTGGTCATTTACACTAAACGTATAACCTGTGTAGTGATTTTTATTTTACGATAAATTTAAAATTATGAATAAACGATAATTTTATGAATGAACAAGAGCACCTGACCTCTTTCTGAAACACCAATTAAACATATAAAATCGTATTTATTAAGATATAATTCAGTCAAATTTTCACAACTAAATCAACAACTGAAATGATTCCATATTTTGTTGAAACATCGTACAACCGGAGAACAGAAATCGCAGGTATGAAAATGCACTTTTTTCACTGGTGTTGAAAACCCAAAACTAATTTGACTAGAATTTATGAATGACGGAAGTTTAAGCGATAACAATACATCGGAGTGACCTCAAGGTCATCCTCTGTAAAAATAGAAAGTCCCTAATCAAATGGCAATATCAAATGACAAAACACAAAACACATCAAACGAATGGACAACAACTGTCATATTCCTGACTTGGTATAGACTTTTTCAAATGTAGAAAATGGTGGATTGAACCTGGTTTTATAGCGCTAAACCCCCTCAATTATATTAAAGAGGCCATTCACTTCTCAGTAAAATGAATTGACTTTTAATTGATTTCATTCAATATGATAAGTTTATTTTGGCTGAAAGTGTTAATTTTACAGGTTTTTGTACACGTACTTCTTAATATATTTGTAATTGTATGTCTAACAACATCTAAATGATTTGCATACACCTTTACAGACACTTGGCTGTAGGTAACAATCGTCTGCAAGTCGGATTTTAATGTTATTTAAAAAAAGATCTGAAGCAATGCAATGGCCATGACAAGTAACACATATAATAAGGAAATAATTACTTTATCCTGCAGAACATGCTTATACAAATATTTTATGATTTAATGAACAGACAATGAAAAGTATGCACATTTAAGAGAGATCTTTTAGTTTGGGAGCGCAATATGAACAGGTAATGAAAAATACGATTATGTACATTTTAGAGAGCTCGTTCAGTTTGGGAGTGCAACGGGAAAAAAGTTGCTTCTAATGGTGCTGTAATGAGAACTTCAATAATTGGTGTTCATATGTACTGGAGTTTAGATGACGTTGCCAAGAACGCAAGAGAGATTGCCAAAACAACACATTATGATTCAAGGTAAGATAGACTTTATAAAGCTTGAAACAAACAAACAAACAGACAAACAGACATAAATAAAGGCAACAGTAGTATACTGGTGTTCATAAGTCATAAATCGATTAAGAGAATACAAATCCCGGTAACAAACCAAAACCGAGGGAAACACATTAATTTTGAGAGAAAAAGGAACAACAAGAACACTTAAATGCAACAAAAACAAACGTCAACACGCATAGAAACGAACTATTTGATAACAACTGCTATATTCTTGACTTGTATACATCATAGTACAAACAAGCAAAACCAGTCTTCCAAGTTACACATACTACAAAAAAGAAGATCACTGATACTGAATGATATAATAGTGTATAACACAATCATAAATAAATTGAATTATTTTCAGGTGTCAGGCTTCAACAGTGGCTGTATCCGTTGCTATAGCATCTATGCTGCAAGGAAAACATAGGGACCGATGGGGCCATTTAAGAGTGAACGACATCATACTTGAAGCCTACGAATATGCATCAGCTTGCTTAGAAACGGATGAAGAAAAGCAAGAACTCATGTTTTATATGAAATGTAAAAGGATTCAAAATTTGAAATTAGACGAACATTTGAAAATTGGCTACACATACAAATCAATGGGCACTGGATTTTGGGCTTTGAAACAAGACAATTTCAGGAAAGCTATCACTAAAGTAATATTACAGGTAAACATGTATTGCTTATCAAATTCATTCAACCTAAGCTTTTGTAAATGTGTACCATATACTGTTGGTTATTTTTGGCGTTCAGACCTGTCGAGAAATTGCCTTGAAATGAAATATTTCACAGATACATACTTTGATTTTAACGCAATCTATGAAATATCTGGTTTAAAACACCACACACAACAGGGTGTTACAATACACTAAATTGTTAAAGATTTAGAAATACTTTGGCGTAGAGATCACTACAATATTCCAGGGAAAAGGAGGCATCTAAAATATTAATCAATTCCACTAAGCTGAAGTAAGGCAAACTGTAGTTCCATTTCCCGAGTAACTGTATAAACTTTACCTTATTATTGCCTCAAAAAGATTCAGTTATAAACTCACTGATAATATAGTTCTATGTTATTGTGTACAACTACATGTTACAAAGTTTTTACTTATTATATCATTACACTATAGGGTGGCGATGCAGATACCAATGCCTGTGTCGGAGGTGCATTACTGGGATGTAAACTTGGCTTATCTGCCTTACCAGAGTCGTGGCTGATGAAACTGTTACATAAAGACTGGTTAGATAATGAAATAAAAAAGTATGTTTAAATATTCCTACATATAAATAAGACGATGTTGTATGATTGCCAATGAGACAACTACTCCAACAAGGTTCAAATGACGTGGACGTAAGAAATTATAGACAGACGTATGGCCTTCAACAATGAGAAAAACCTATAATATATAGTCGGCTATCAAAGGCATCGACATGAAAAATATGAAACAATTCAATTGAAAAAATAAGCTGTCTTGCACTGCCTCGACAAGTATGACTGCCCATACCGTAAGAGCACCGTTAGTCCTCATTTAGTTGGTTTGTTCGTGGTTTTTGTCATAGGACATTCGTAATCATCTTTTAACTGCAGTTTTTATAGGGTGATAAGTCTTGTTTTGGAATAAATGTATTTTTTTAAGCTTTGTAAAATCCGCAATTATATTTCTTTACTTAAAAAGACATAAATAAAGACAAAAGTAGTATACCGCTGTTCGAAACTCGTAAATCGATGGACAAAAAACAAAATTGTGGTAACAAACTAAAACTGAGGGAAACGCATTAAATATAAGAGGAGAACAACGACACAACATTACAATGTAACACACACAGAAACGGACTTAGCATTAGACAAAATCCGATGAGAATAACACATATAACATCAAAACCAAATACATGAATTTTGGATAGACAAGTACCGTGACACGTCTTATAGTAATGTGAATTCACACTCATAATAAGAGAAAACAAACGACACAACGTTAAAATGTAACACACACAGAAACGAACTATAATATAACAATGGCCATATTCTTGACTTGGTACAGGACATTTTTTTAAAGAAAAAAAATGGTGGGTTGAACCTGGTTTTGTGTCATGCCAAATCTCCCGCTTTAATGGCAATGTTAAATATAACATTAAAATGACAACATAACATTACAGGACTACAATACAAATAAATAGGAGAACATATTAGACAAAGAAACACATGAATAATAGCTAACAAAAGGCACCAGGTTTAAAATTCAATACGCCAGAAGCGCGCCTCGTCCACACAAGACTCACCAGTGACGCCCAGATATAAAAGTTCGGAAGTCAAAACAAGTACAAAGTTGTACAGCACTGAGGATCAAAAGTTCAAAAATGTTATGTCAAGTACGGCTAGGGTTTTCTGCTTGGAATAAGAACATCCTTATAATTTAGAACAATTAATGTTATTGCAAACAGTCAATTTTATGAAATGAATATAAAAGATATACATGATAAAACTGATAAAACTGAAGTATTAACTAATTACAGAAAACAAAAACCGGATACATTACATAAACAACACCAAAAAAAAAATAGACACACCCGACATAGTTTATGCCTCAACGCAAAAAGTGCGTATATAGGTATATGTTATACATTTCATGGTTTTAATGAGCAATGCTCAAAACTTACGAACGGTGTATACTGTCACAGCACTTTGACAATATATTGCATGCAGACTGCAATATCTGTTTGTTCTTTAATTCTTTAAATTATCTTAATTTATTTAATTATGTTTTTGTTTCAGATATTAAATCTTTGTTTTTCATTCCTTTTTAATTTTAGATATTTTAAAATAATGAAATGGGAATAGAGTAACCAACCGAATGACAAATGATTATAAACCTCATGACAAGAGTTGACAGAACAAGAAACAATTACGTTAAAATATTATCATTTATTCAGTCATAATTTGACTAGAATAAGCCAGTAATGTATGTGCCTAAACTAGACTAAGTTAGCATATACACAAAAGTGTCATGTGTCAAATGATAAAAAAAGTACTCATACAGAGAGAGAGACAAAGGAGGACAACGTAGACTACGTGTGGGTCAACATATCATCTTAATCTGATCAAAGATGAATTGCAATTCATTTTTTATGAACTAATAAGGGTTCTAACCCTGGCTTGCTACTTATGTGTTCTCTTTGCAAGTATGATGATTATTTAAATAGAAAATATGAACAGTTCATAGTTTCATTGTTTAATTCTTCGATAAAATATGTCCAAGCCCGTCATGGTTCTATTCAAGTTCCATTTATTGGAGTAATAACATTCTTGTTTCTGTTCTGATATTCGACTGATTGAGGTCAAAATGATAAAAATAACATGAAAACTACTTGTGCGATATACATGGTCCAGATTGGCAATTGGGAAGGTTTGTGTGCACGTAAAGTTGGTTTCATCACCACATGGTGTGCTTGCAGCAATCAGGCTATGTATGTTGTCCATTGTAGTTTGTGCTTGTTTATTCGTCTAACTTGTTTTTATGAATCTGATTTTAGTGGTTGGAGTCAATTGTCGCTCTGTCCAGTATTTCATATGATTCATGGAATCCTCTTTTATGAGTTTTTTAACAGATTTTGTTTCATGAATGGATATATCATACATTTTTTTGACAAACATGTATCTTTATGTTTATGTGCATTTTAACAAAGGACAATTTGTACAACAAATGACAGGCTCGTCGACGTGTAGTGTATCCAGATCACCAAATGTACAAAAAAGTCGGAAGGATCAAGTTAGTATTGCCTGCATGTACCAAGAATATGACAGCAATATGACAGTTGTTATCCATTGATGTGTTTGAGCTTTTTATACGACCGCAAATTCATTTGGTATAACGTTGGCGCCGTCGTCGTCCGAAGACATTTGGTTTTCGCACTATAACTTTAGTAAAAGTTAATAGAAATCTATGAAATTTAAACACAAGGTTTATGACAACAAAAGGAAGGTTGGGATTGATTTTGGAAGTTTTGGTCCCAACAGTTTAAGAATTAGGGGCCAAAAAAGGGTCCAATAAGCATGTTTTTGGTTTTCGATAACTGTAGTATAAGTAAATAGAAATCTATGAAATTTAAACACAAGGTTTATGACCACAAAAGGAAGGTTGGGATGGATTTTGGGAGTTTTGGTTCCAACAGTTTAGGAATTAGGGGCCAAAAGGGTCCAAAATTAAACTTTGTTTGATTTCATCAAAAATTGAACTATGGGGGTTCTTTGGTATGCCAAATCTAACCGTGTATTTAGATTCCTAATTTTTGGTCCCGTTTTCAAATTGGTCAACATTAAGGTCAAAAGGGTCCAAAATTAAACTTGGTTTGATTTTAACAAAAATTGAATTCTTGGGGTTCTTTGATATGCTGAATCTAAACATGTACTTAGTTTTTTTTTATTATGGGCCAAGTTTTCAAGTTGGTCAAAATTGGGGTCCAAAATTAAACTTTAGATTTCAACAAAAATTGAATATCTGGGGTTCTTCGATATGCTGAATCTAACCATGTATTTAGATTTATGATATTTGGGCCCGGTTATCAAATTGTTCCACAGTGAGGTCTAAAGGGTCCAAAATTGAAATTTATTTGATTTCATCAAAAATTGAATTCTTGTGGTTCTTTGGTATGCTGAATCTAACCATGTATTTAGATTTTGGATATTGGAATACCACAAAGGGATGGTAAGAATTGTCTTTGGGAGTTATGGCTCAAACCGTTAAGGAATAAGGTGCAAAAAGGGGGGAAAAGGGTTTCCAGGTTAATGGACAATTACTTAAGTACAAAACATAATTTAAAAGCAGTGTAAGGTTGGTAATTGAAACTCATTTGAATATCTCACCTAAACTGCTTTTAAATTATGTATATTGTAAATTTGCCAAAAACTTTATTATTAATAAACTCCATTGGAAATTTGCCAACAACTTTAGTTTAATGAATTTCATTGGAAATTGGCCAATATAAAATGTTGCTGATGAAGCTTTTTTGTTTATCTCACCTAAACTGCTTTTAAATTATGTACATTGGAAATTTGTCAATAACTTTAGTTTGATAAACTTCATTGGGCCAATATAAAATGTTGCTTATGAACCTTTTTTGTTTATTTTTAGCCATGATTATTATTCTTTGAAATTGGAGTTATCTTTCTTTGTCCAGAATAGTAGTTGAATCAACTTAAATCAATGCTATATACAATATACAATGCAATATTCACTTTTACTACCAACTGATAAATTAAAACAATCTTTGCCATTCAGTGATTACAAGCATTTTGATTACCATTCGAGGGTTATGCCTCTTTACAAGTGGAAAAATTGAAGATTTTTTTCGCTTCTGTTCTCTTAACTTAAGTTTGTCTCAACTAAATTTAATGAAATGTTTATATAATTCTTAGTACCTCTAAACTCATTTCAAGTTAATTTTTGGCAGCTTCACTTTTACAGTCTTGACTTATGTCCCTTTTTAACGTTATATGCTAGTGGGGGCATCATTTGTGTCCCTTTGGACACATTCCCCATTTATATTTTTAGAAGTTACTATTAATTAAAATTAATTTTAACCATGACATTTTATATTTTAATATTTTATGATGTATTTAAATGAGTAGTTATTGTTGCAAACTTCATTAGAAATTTGAATTGAGATTTTTGGAATAAGGGAAAGGGGAAGATGAAAAAAAAAATGGGTGGGTGTTCAATTTTTCAGATTTCAGAAATAAAAAGAAAATTTCTTCAAACATTTTTTTTTAGAGGATTAATATTCAACAGCAAAGTGAATTACTCAAAAGCAAAAAAAATGTTTAAGTTCATTAAACCACATTCATTCTGTGTCAGAAACCTATGTTGTGTCAACTATTTAATCACAATCCAAATTCAGAGCTGAATCCAGATTGAATGTTGTGTCCATACTTGCCCCAAACGATCAGGGTTCAACCTCTGCGGTCGTATAAAGCTGCGCCCTGAGGAGCATCTGGTTTGCATTTATATTAAGGACTTTCCGTTTTGAATTTTCCTCAGAGTTCAGTATTTTTGTGATTTGACTTTTTCCTATTTAGGAAAACAAGAGTTCTGTTTCAAATTGCAGTTTGCCAATGGTAAGTTTCTAGAAACGAGGTTTAACGGGATCATTTGATGGTTTAAGAAAAAAAACCAAGAACAAATCAATAACACACAATAAAAAATGATCAGAAAATATACACAACAACTTGCATAATTGGAACAAATGCAAAATGAAGACAACAGTAGTATACCGCTGTTCGAAATTCATAAATCGATTGAGAATACAGCAAATTCGGGTTACAAACTAAAACTGAAGGAAACATAATAAGAGGGGAACACAGACACAACAGAAACACTAAAATGCAACACACACAGAAACTAGCTATAAGATAACAATAGCCATTTTCTGGACTTGGTACAGGACATTTTAAAAACAGCTGCAGATATGCCTGCAACAGATATCAAAACACCATCAGAAAGGCAACATGTTACAAAAATGAAGTTTAAAAACCAGACTCCAGATGTTCAATAAAGATATACACCATGTTATTGCCATACCGTACCATCGCATGACATACTTTCTGAACGACAATTTCAAACAAGATCAACCAATCCAAAAACATAAACATCAATGCAGTTTCAAATTGTCATTCATGAGGGCCCTCATGGGGTTTTTGATTATGTGATTACTTGGCCGTTTTTTTAATGATTATTTGATTATTAAGCCAAATATTTCATGATTATTTGATTACCTAGGACTGTATTTTTAGTTTATGATTATTTGATTACTAAAGATAAGCAAATATTTAATGATTATGTGATTATATTGGCAAAAAAATGGTGATTATGTGATTACTAGGACCCCCCCCCCCCCCCCATGAGGGGCCTCATTCATTGACAAACAGTCAAAGGTTAAAATGAACTACAATACAAAAATTTTGACAACATAAAAGATGCATCCTCTTGCAATGTCCTCCTTAAAATTAGAATCATCTTACCTAATAAAATGTGCGAATTATTTTTATCTAATAAAAAATGTTGAAATTAAGAAAGTTGACTAAAAGTGAAGAGATTGTAAATAATAAACGAAAACATTTGTAACTGTAGAATTGTTAACTTCAAAACAAACTTCACACAGGCATGCGCTGCAACGTAATCGTCAAAAAGTAGATGGATTTCTGTATCTATAAAAGGAAGAAAAAGGGCTTTATTTCTAAATGATAGTCTTACATTGATTTTCACTATCTTAAATTTGAAATGATTTTGAAGAATAGTTTTATAATACCAAAAGGTGTGGTATAACAGACACAATCGCGGGAATAATATCAAAAACAAAACTTTATAAAGTTGGTGTGTTTGGGGATGGTTTCGGGAGATACCGTCATTAGAAATGCTCAAACCCAAACATTTTAAACCAGAGAGGTATATTTACAAGGAACAGCTATATGGCAAATTAAACTCATCATTGATTAAAGGCTTACAATTGTGAATGCCAGACGCGCGTTACGTCTATTCTAGGATAAAAATAATATGTTGAGAAAGGCCATAGGAACCTTGAATGAATAGCCAAATTTATGATCGGCAAACAATTAATAAGTCCGCCCGTAATCAGAATAACAAAATCATTTATCTTTATTAATTTTAGTGGTTTTTTTTCTTTTTTACTTCAATTTAAAGTCACTGACCTAGTCATAGAAACGATTTAGTTAATCTGCCAGCCCCCGTGAGGTTTGACGGGAATTTCGGCACAACTATGGTATAATTTACAATGCACAATAAAACTACATTTAAAGTATGAAATATCTTTAATTTATCCAACACCTATTAGTTAACCTGTTTCATCTCCGAAAGTTCACTCAGTTCTTATTTTTCTCTCTGTTTTGTAATCTCCAGCGTACCAGCGTTTCTGGTGATCTTATAATTTTCATTATCTTAGCGCCTAACTCAAAATTTTAAGAAAGAATGATACGGTGATCCTCAAATATAGTGAAATAGGAGTATATGAAAATACTATATGGTATGATTGCCAATGAGACAGTTGTATGTTTATTCCATTCTATTCTTGTTTGATATTTCAAATTAACCATTTGACATTGTGCATGTCTTCCAATTGTTGATTTCATCTTCATGGCTTTCTTACTGCAATAGGTGTGTGTGCTGCTTTATGCATTTGCGTACACTTTTATAAAAAAAAATATGTTAGAGATCTTTTTAGATGATCGTCTTAGATTACTTACAACCTTGCATGTTTCATTTATTTAATGTTTCCTTTTCCTAATTTGAAAAAGTATAATCCCAATAGACAGCAATCTTTTTATATTTATTCGTCTCTTTTATAATCATAAATGTCTAGAACAAAATCAACGGCATCATTTTTTCTGAATCAGTTGCTTATTTCGACCATAAATGTCTCTTCAGGCCAAAGTATTTGAAAATCCCAAAAATTAAAAAAAAAAAAAAATGAACAGCTTAGACTGGGTCGATTCCTCTGCTGGTTGACTATCAGTCCCCGAGGGTATCATCAGCTCAGTAGATGAAGTACTTCGGTACTGACATGATTTAACAAACTTTTCTAAAATTGTCCGTTTATAAATTTTGAAATGATTTTAAGAAACTAAGGTTTCAACTCCCTCAGGCAAAGTTGACTTTAGATGAATTTGGCTATTTATTTTTGGTATTTTTGTCATATAGCTCTTCAACGGTTTCGGTACTTATACATCTTTGGATTTCAAATGTTTGGCTTTGAGCGTTCCTGATGAAGGTAAATCCAGAAAAGCGCTTCGGACGCATAAAATTATAAAACGTGTTGTTTTCAATTTTTTATAAACCAAAAGGTATAGCCAAAGCCGGCAAGGAATCAGAGTTTTGCATAACTTGAAGTATATTATTATAAGAGAAAGGGTTAAACAAAATTAATTGACATTTCTTTTCGTGTGTGTTTTTTTTAATTAAAGCTTGCATCGATTTTTGATGGTTCATAAGCCAGCCTGGCTTCTCATTTGAGATGAAGTTCCTAAATTTTTCAGTTTCTTGAATGACGTTAGACAAAAGTAAATTAATAGCATTTGTTTCTCACACTTTCTGCAATGGTGAACTTCTGATAAAAAAATTGATGACGATAATGGAAATATGATAATCAACTGCAATCTGCATAAATCTATAATTTATGCCCAAGTCTAAATCAGATTCAAATTGAAGCCGTATTGATCTGTCAGACAACACACTAAAAGCTATTTGTTAGTGTATTTATAGATATTGTTCATCGTTCTTCATATATTCCACACATTAATTCAGAATGGCTACCGACGATAATAAGCATGTAAGTTTGCGCTATATAAGACATGTTGTGTATGTTTACAATTCCATTCTGTACAATATATACACTATTATCTGATCTCTCACACTATGATCCACGATCTCTATGTTTCTCATTCTAGTCTTCCTATAATTAGACTCTCACTTATTTATCTTCAAAAATGGTTGTTTCAAAAAGTTCTCGCTAATAGAATTGAGAATGGAAATGGGGAATGTGTCAAAGAGACAACAGCACGACCATAGAACAGACACAGCATAGGGTCACCAATAGGTCTTCAATACAGCGAGAAATTCCCGCACCCGGAGGCGTACTTCAGCTGGCCCTTTAACAATATATATACTAGTTCAGTGATAATGAACGCAATACTAAACTCCAAATTGTACACAAGAAACTAAAATTAAAAATAATACAAGACTAACAAAGGCCAAAGGCTCCTGACTTGGGACAGGCGCAAAAATGCGGCGGGGTCAAACATGTTTATGAGATCTCAACTCTCCCCCTATAACTCTAACCAATGTAGAAAAGTAAACGCATAACAATACGCACATACAAATGTATCTGAATTCCAAATTAAAAATAAGTTGCAACCCCAAAATCGATCATCATCTTTCCCAGATTAATTTAGTCATCATGGAAACGTACAGCCCGTAACAGAGAAGTCATCGAATTGTTGTTTCTTTACCGTCAAAATTAGCTACGTTATCGACAAACTTAATTGAGTAGTGACCGAACTATTGGTACTTTAAAGTTAAAAAGATTGACAATGCTGACAAACTTTCATGTGTTGATAATCAAGTTTAATATCGATAATATTTAAAATAATTCTAATAATATGAAACAAAATATGTCCATGCACCATTTCGATTGAGCGAAAAGTAGTCATTTCTTCAAAGTCAGAACAGAAAAAAAAAGATTTATGGAAGGACGTCTTGATAGTATTATTTCCTTTACAATTTTACCAAAAACTAAAAGAAATACATGTATACTGGTAAACAATTAAAAAGGAGTTTGATAGGAATGAAGTCCTTTATTTTTTCGGACTGCAATGTGTACCGTATGTGTGATGGATTTGAATTCAATCAATAACTTTGAAATGTTTTCTCATATGTATACACAAAAGGGAGGACTGGTATTTGTACTTCTGTTAGAATATGTCTTCGTCCGTTTCACATGCCAAACTTTTTTCTAGTACAGTTTAAATGGGAAAATTTTGTTGAGAATTTTTTTTAATATGACAAAATAACGAGCAAAACTATTTCTTGCAATGGCACACACAGAGAATATTCTTTTTAGTAAAAATCAGTAAAAAAAAATTCTCCAAAATATACCATGGCCAGGACCTGACAGTTTTTAGCAGTGTACAAATGAAAATCGACCGGAAAACTGCGCTTGCGGTCATTTTGAGGGATCATCATGCAACATTTCACCTATTACCCATCATGAAACAACATAGGTTCTCAATTACTAAAAAAAGTTCTAAAAGATAATTTCAAATCAGAGTATACATATTAACTTCCTTATATACAGTCGAATTTGTCTATAGGTTGCACAAAGCTGGTTCTTAAAACGTTTGTATCAGGGAAAACATTTTTCTTTGACTTTTAAAACTGTAAATGTAGGGGAAACGGATTTCCTAACCATTCACATATAATATTCCGTATTTCTGATTTTGTATTCGATAACGTAAATTATACGACTTTTTTTTATGAGAACGTGAACTTGTGCCATTTATTTTTGCTGGTCTTTAGGAAGACAATTTACAATTGTGCAGTGAACGGAGGCACTTATATACATAACCTTATAATTCTGTTTGGAAACAAAAATAAATTCCCAATATATAAATAAACATGTATTATATGTCGTGTACATGATTGGATTTTGTAGATATAACTACCGCACAGAAAAAGTATCATGGATTTCGAGGCTTTCATATTCAAGGTTTTGAATTCTACCCTTGTTGAAAACTTGTGGAGACTCTACAGTTCCTCAAAACATCAAATTTTTTTTGGTAAATTGAGTGCCGTCTCCCGGAACATGCTAACACTTAAGTCATATCTTTTCATTTTCATATTTTTTCCCCTGTTTGTCTCTGTTGTCTTGATTGTTGGAACGATTAGTGGTATCTAACAATATTTACGAAAACTTTCTGAGAATTATGAATATTTCTTCTCTGTCAGATATGGATCATTACCAATGATAAAATGAAATGCCGTACATCGCATCTTATAGAGGTTTAAATTTCAAATATTCGTCAATAACTTAAGATATAGAGCAATTTTGTCTTCAACATTTCAAATGTTAAAGGGTACATTTGTATTTTTTACTTCGATTTGAAGAAAATTTATTTCAGTTTTTTCTGTGACAAAGTACAAGCATGTCGGTATTGCAACAATGTATGATTGACATAATCCCGGGGACATAATAAACAGATAGGTATGAAAAAGAAAAGATATGGGGTATTCTGTATCAGACGAAAGAAAAACTATTGCAGTGTTAAATCCCATAAATATTCACAGTGCAAGCAGTATATACTATCTACATTGAGCAAATCGATTTATGATTTCCTCGTAACAAATGATAGAAATTTCGTAGATCCCGTATTTGATCCTTTACCGTTAAAATGAAAATGCCAATGACAGAGGTTGATTATAAAAAAATGTTTTACTGTGTTAAAAAAACTTCGACTTAAACAATGAAAACTTACACGTTGGACATGAAATATTTTGTCGATGAAGAAAATTAAATTATGTCACTTCTGAAATAAGTTTGTCGATAACGTAACTTATTCTGACGGTAAAGAAACGCGAATTCGATCACTTCTCTGTTACGGGCTGTAAAAGTAAGAAAGTATAGTTCATTGTTTGCAGATATCTTTCATGGTAAAATCGCCTAAATAACAGTCTCTGGATGAATTCAATTCTTTTAAATCTTGCAAGTGTAATCATGCACACAATAGAAAGAAGTTATAGTAGTCTTCTGTTATCATAGTTTATTTATAATTCAATTAATTCATTTTTTAAACCCTTGTTTCTAGCATGAGCAGCCGTCACCCGAAGTTATGGATAGAATATTGGGTACTTTATATGGCGGGTGTATTGGAGATGCTATAGGTATACTATCCGAATTTTTAACAAAGGAGGAAGCAAAAGAGGTATGTTACAGTTAGGTGCAAAGTTGACTAATTGCAATATTCATGAAGGTATATATATATTTTTGTATAACCTGTCCATGCATGAAACGAGGTTGTACTGGTAAAGATGAAAACGTCACTTCCACTATATGTAATACCAATGCAGGAATATGACTGTTGTTGTCCATTCTTTTGATGTGTTTAGGTTTATTTTGCAATTTGATCAAACAAATTTCCGTTCTGAATTCTCTTTGAAGTTTCGTGTTTTTGTTACTAGTATTTTACTTTTTTTCTAAAGTTGTGTGGATGCCATCTTGATTTGGTTGAACGTTATGGATTATCTGTGTCACACGGCTATATGTCTGTTAATAGTATACAGAAAAGCAAGAAACAAAAAAACAAAGGACTTTGGAAAAAAGTGGGAAGGCTAACAAATTGTCCCCTGCCACCATGGTACCCGCATGTTAAGACTTTGATACCTTAATTGCTTAAATTTTCTCCAGTCATAAAATCATTTTGGAAAATTCAGTCTACAACAAATTATATACTTCATCACGCACTAAATGCCCGCGATTTCGATTATTATTGAAATGTAATACCTGTCCATGCATGCACCAAAGATGAAAACGTCTCTTCCAATGTACCAATACAGGAATATGACAGTTGTTTGGTGTGTTTAGGTTTTGGATTTTGCAATTTGATAAAGAACTTCTGTTCTGAATTTTCCTTGGAGTTCGGTATTTTTGTTATTTTAATTTTTTCTAAAGTTGTACGAATATCATCATTTTTTGGTTGAACCTTATGTATTATCTGTGTCACACAGCTTCATCACACTTGTCGTATCCATAATCCCGTAATGAATGCGGCTTTACGTCAAATTTTAAATCTTAAATAAGCAGAACCACGGATTTCACTAATGGAGCAGAAACTGCACGATTATGCTACGAATGATTATGCTGCTGCATGGGTTCATCATCATCGACATGTTGTTCAGTATAAAGTTATCTGTGTAGTTTTTATACTTCTGTTGTCTATTCGTCTCTTCATTTTTGTCGTGTTCTGATGATGTTTAATTTCCCTTTTCTTCCTCCTTAATACTGGAATACTTTGCAATTGTTCTGGGCTGCAATAGTGCAAAAATGCTATATCGCAGCAAAAAAATCAAAAAGACAACATTTAGGTAAAAGTATAAAATACAAAAGATAGGCAGAGAGATTATCTGCCGCTGTCAGAGGTATAAATTTATTCATAATGTGATATTTCTACTTCACATGAATATCATCCACTAATTTAAAAGGTTTTTGCACAATTACAATTTCTGGGAGTTATGAATTTGCGTAACTAACGACGCACTTTTTTTATTTTGATTTTATCCCAAATTGAATGTCTTCAATTGGCGAAAAAGTATTTAATGCTTTGACACTTGATCCTTCATATAGACATCTTCCACTTGTGTTAAAATCTCTATTGTGCTTTTACAATAGCAACTATGTATAGATTCTGTTACAGTTTTTTTTCTTGGTGCTTTGACACTTGCTATTTCATTAAGACATCATCCATAGGTGTAAACATCTCTACATGGTTTGAAACTTGTATTTCTGTCATATTGTCCGGTATTCGCTTTTCTTTTGTTCCTTTCTGTCACATCTACACTTAATCATTTGTATGATTATTTTCAAATCAGTTGTAATCGTGCATCACTAAAGAGATCAAATATATCTAGTTCTGTATAATAATAAATACCGTTTAATGGTATTGAATCTGTTTCTCCTTTAGCTAGCAAATTTTGATTCATCATATAGAAAATATTAACCTATTCTTTATTCTTTAAATTAAGCATTACGGACCAGTGGCTAAAAAACTTGAATACTCTCACAAGAGTCTGGTTGACGATGACCACAGGATTAGATGGGAAGAAGGAGATTGGACAGATGACAGTGACCAGATGGTACTGATCATGAGATCGTTGGTGGACTGTGATGGAAAGGTAAGTAAGCTAGGTTGTGATGTTACACTATTGTTTTAGATAAGGGAGAAGGTTTGGTACCATTAAAACGTTTAATTCCGCTGCAAGTGTTTGCTCCTGTCCTAAGTCAGAAATCTGATGTTCAGTAGTTGTCATTTGTTGATGTTATTCATAAGTGTTTCTCGTTTCTCGTTTTTTATATAGATTGGACCGTTGGTTTTCCCTTTTGAATGGTTTTACGTTCAAAAGTCATAAATCGATTGAGAAAAAAAAATCCGGGTTACAAACCAAAACAGAGGGAAACACATCAACTATAAGAGGAAAACAAAGGAACAACACATAACAAAAATTACCGAACTCCGAAAAAAAAAATCAAAACGAAAAGTCCATAATCAAATGACAAAATCAAAAACTCAATATATATAAGCTGATCAGGTATGAGTGCCATGGAGACAACTCTTCATCCAAGTCACAATTTGTAAAAGTAACCATTATAGGTCAAAGTACTGTCTTCATCACGGAGCCTTGGCTCATACCGAATAACAAGCCCCAAAAATGACTAGTGTAAAACCAATCAAACGGGCAAACTTACCGTTGAATAGGTTGTACCAATTGTAAATTGAGAATGGAAATGGGGAATGTGTCAAAGACACAACTACCCGACCATAAAGCAAATAATAGCCGAATGCCACCAATCTAGCTTATGAAGCCTTGCGGGGCTGTATAAATAAAATACATAATATACTGGTTAAATGTTCATGAATGAAATGTATATACATGCCCATATTTGTATAGGTGGACCTTAGTGACTTTGCAGGCAAATTAACAAATTGGGTAAAGTATGGATACAAAGAACTGAAGGATTGGTGTGGATTGGGTATAGGTACTTTAACAGCAAAAGTAACAGCATATCCTGATTATCTAAAAGATCCAGAAGAGGTAACGTGCAAAAATTAAGTCAGTTCTTATGAATGTATATAGGAAAATGTCACCTTCTAGGTATTTAAAAATAATAAATAAATCCCATTTTAAGAAGCGAATGTCCATCTAACCAGTTAACTACATTTCTACCTGTATTTCGTACTTATTTCATTTCCTGTTTTTTTTCCCGCTGCTTTTCTTTCGTTGTGCAAGCTCTTTCTTTATCTCATTGTATCTCTTTCCGAATTCCCATGCTCTGATCATGCGTTTGGTTAATAAAATACGAATATTTAACTTTCATTTTTTTTAATATAATTTCAAGAGAGCGGACAATAAAATAAAAAACGAAATGAACAACTGTGATCATAATTAAAAGTACAGGAAATAGAAACTAAGGATAACTAAATAACTTCATTTCGTCATATATGATCTCTGATGAACAATTGTCACACTGGCAATCATACCACACCTTTTATATTTTTACTGAAATGAATACATTTAAGGCTGCTCGTGCAATTTGGGAACACCAAGGTAAACAGGTTGCATCTAATGGTGCTGTGATGAGGACCTCAATTGTTGGTGTTCATAACTACTGGAATACGGATGAGGTTGTCAAGAATGCAATAGAAATTACAAAAACTACGCATTATGATCCAAGGTAATGGGGCTTTTATTCAGCTGGAAACGAAAATTATAAGACTTTTGCTTTTAGTTGCATTTTTTTTTTTATAAAAGGATAGAAGACTTTTACCGGTATGAATTACGCAGATCTTGAAAAATCAAAGACCACGAAGTGTTCTACAACGCTAAACATTACGTGTGCAGAAAGTGAGGAAATCTTGTTGTTAGTATGATTTCTGTACATACAGTCAATGATTCAGTTACTCAAGTCATTGTTAGAGTATAGGAAAATATCTAATAAAGTTTTCAAAGTTTTGCAAATCAGTACTGAAATGAGTTTGGTGTTGCATTATCATTTAGCTGGGAAAATAATATTTCTGTTGGTTATGTTATGTGCGTAAAATATTTCTTTATACTGATATAGTAAAAAAATTCTGTACATTGCTTTGGATTATTCCTATTTAAACAAAAATATCCGATGTAAAGAAACTCATTTTCCATATATAATGTGTTCTTTCTAGATGTCAAGCATCATCAGTGGCTGTATCCGTTGCTATAGCAACAATGCTGCAAGGAAATCATAGAGACAAGAAAGGTCATTTCAAAGTCAAAGACGTAATTAACGAAGCTTATGAGCATGCATCCAAATGCTTAGAAACTGACGAAGAAAAGAAAGACTTATTGTTTTATTTGGAATGTGAAAAGATTAAGGAATTAAATCTAGATGAATCCAAGAAAATTGGTTACACGTACAAAACTATGGGAGCAGGATTTTGGGCATTAAAGCAGAGCAATTTCCGGAAGGCAATCACTAAAGTCATGCTGCAGGTAAAACGTATTGTCCATCAGTTTAAGAGGAAACATATACAATATATGTCGAAAATTGGGTATAATTTTTAATTATACAGTATAAAATTGAGAATGGAAATGAGGAATGTGTCAAAGAGACAACAACCCGACCAAAGAGCATAAAAAACAGTCGAACCACCAACGGGTCTTCAATATTTGATTAACATTATAAAACTTCATTGCTAGATTTTAATCGAACATGAAACACGTGTAAATTATAGAATCTCTTTGAAAACAACTTTATAAAGTAACTTTAATTATTAAAAACAAATTAAATGGTAAAGCCTCGTATTTTTATTGATGAATCTGTACAGTAAGGAATGATTATATTCACTTGTTGCGTATCTTATATACTGATACCTAAAATTGTTGTCTAGGGTGGTGATGCAGACACCAATGCCTGTGTTGGAGGTGGTTTACTGGGATGTAAACTTGGAATGTCTGCCTTACCAGAATCATGGGTGACAAAACTTTTACACAAGGAGTGGTTAGACAATGAATTTAAAAGGTAGGTTTGAAAAGTCAATGATACCTCAATTAATTTCAAGGCATAACTTTTGAGTTGTTTTGGATGTCTACTGAGCAGTAATAATATATATACTTAAATAACTGACCATTTAGAAAAGGTTTGATACTAAGCTGTTTTCGGCTATCCGAAGCAATGGTTTTGACATATAATTGTGGTCGAGTATAGTTTGTTCGATATATATATTTAGGGAGCTACCATTTGATTTTTATGGGGGGGGGGGGGGGGGGGGGGGCTAGGATGAAATTTGAAAAAAATAGGCAGGACAGGAGTTTTGAGTAAAAAAAAAGGCAGGATGAGACACTTGCAAAAAAAAAAAAGTCAGGATGACAATTTATGTAAAAAAATGTCAGGATAAACTAAAAAAAAAAAGGCAGGACCAATTAGAGTGAAAAATAAAAAGGCAGGACAGAGATTACAGCTAAAAAAAAATGCAGGACAAAATTTTTCATCCTAGCTAAACGCAAACCGTTAAATCCATGATATTGCAAGTATTTTCATACGACTGTACTTGAAAATTTTGGAGCAAAATGTAAATCGAAAAATAAAATGAAAAGATACAACAAAAAATTCAGACATTGGTCAAGTTGAATTTTACAGTAATAAATAAATAATAATTCAAGCCAACTTCCCTTGGTTATATGTAAAAACAAATGATTGGATCATGTCTTGTTATTTTCAGATATTTTAAGTTAATGAAATGGGAATGGAATGATAAACCAAAAGGAAAATGAAGGATTATCCGACGGACAACATTTATTGATCTCAATATCAAAAGAAGTTTAGCTTATGTAGAATGACTTTTAGTGACGTTAAGATGATGGACAGCAATACAAGAGCTGTTCCTTTACTTTTCGTGGTTTTTTTTTAATTTATTATACCTGATATTCTTTCTTTTCTATTGGACTTAAAAAATACCATGTGTTATATTTAAAATAGGTAAAAAAAAATATAAAGCCCCTAAAGTTATCATAATTTTTATACGACCGCAAATTTTGAAAAAATTTTCGTCGTATATTGCTATCACGTTGGCGTCGGCGTCGTCGTCCGTCGTCCGAATACTTTTAGTTTTCGCACTCTAACTTTAGTAAAAGTGAATGGAAATCTATGAAATTTTAACACAAGGTTTATGACCACAAAAGGAAGGTTGGGATTGATTTTGGGAGTTTTGGTCCCAACATTTTAGGAATTAGGGGCCAAAAAGGGGCCAAATAAGCATTTTCTTGGTTTTCGCACTATAACTTTAGTTTAAGTGAAAAGAAATCTATGAAATTTTGACACAAGGTTTATGACCACAAAAGGAAGGTTGGGATTGGTTTTGGGAGTTTTGGTTCCAACAGTTTAGGAATTAAGGGCCAAAAAAGGGCCCAAATAAGCATTATTCTTGGTTTTCGCACAATAACTTTAGTATAAGTAAATAGAAATCAATGAAACTTTAACACAAGGTTTATGACCATAAAAGGAAGGTTGGGTTTGATTTTGGGAGTTTTGGTCCTAACAGTTTAGGAATAAGGGGCCCAAAGGGTCCAAAATTGAACTTTGTGTGAATTCATCAAAAGTTGAATAATTGGGGTTCTTTGATATGCCGAATCTAACTATGTATGTAGATTCTTAATTTTGGTCCCGTTTTCAAATTGGTCTACATTAAGGTCCAAAGGGTCCAAAATTAAACTTAGTTTGATTTTAACAAAAATTAAATCCTAGGGGTTCTTTGATATGCTGAATTTAAAAATGTACTTAGATTTTTAATTATTGGCCTAGTTTTCAAGTTAGTCCAAATGGGGGTCCAAAATTAAACTTTGTTTGTTTTCAACAAAAATTGAATAATTGGGGTTCTTTGATATGCCAAATCTAACTGTGTATGTAGATTCTTAATTTTTGGTCCAGTTTTCAAATTGGTCTACATTAAGGTCCAAAGGGTCCAAAATTAATCTAAGTTTGATTTTAACAAAAAATAAATTCTTGGGCTTTTTTTATATGCTTTATCTAAATATGTACTTTGATTTTTGATTATGGGCCCAGTTTTCAAGTTGGTCCAAATCAGGATTCCATATCAAGTATTGTGCAATAGCAAGAAATTTTCAATTGCACAGTATTGCACAATAGCAAGAAATATTTAATTGCACAATATTATGCAATAGCAATTAATTTTCAATTGGAGTTATCTTTCTTTGTATAGAATAGTAGTTGATAATATATGTTGGAAATTTGCCAGACATGACTATGATGTAATTTTCTATTTTTATTTGCCAATAACTTTATGTAAATAACTTCATTGGAAATTTGCCAATATAAAATGTTGCTGATGAAGCTTTTTTTCCTTATCTTATCTAAAATGTTTTTAGATAATGTATGTTGGACATTTGCCAGACATGACTATGATGTCATTTTCTATTTTTATTTGCCAATAACTTTATGTAAATAACTTCATTGGAAATTTTCCAATATAAAATGTTGCTGATGAAGTCTTTTTTATTGTTTTATACAATAAACAATGTATAATTACTTTTACTACCAACCAATCTTTACCATTCAGTGATAACAAGCACTTTATTTTACATTTTAATATTTTATGATGTATTTAAAAGAGTAGTTATTGTTGCAAACTCCATTAGAAATTTGAATTGATATCAGTTTTGGAAAAAGGGAAGCGGGGATGTGAAAAAAAAGGGGGGGGGGGGTTTAAATTTTTCTCATTTCAGATTTCATAAATAAAAAGAAAATTTCTTCAAACATTTTTTTGAGAGGATTAATATTCAACAGCATAGTGAATTGCTCAAAGGCAAAAAAAACCTTTTAAGTTCATTAGACCACATTCATTCTGTGTCAGAAACCTATGCTGTGTCAACTATTTAATTTTAGATTTAAAAAGTTTGAAGAAGAAATCTTTAATTGATTTGTAAAATCTTGACATTTGTTTTGTGTAAAAAAAAACCATGTAATGTCAAAAATTTGATCACAATCCAAATTCAGAGCTGTATCACGCTTGAATGTTTTGTCCATACTTGCCCCAACTGTTCAGGATTCGACCTCTGCGGTCGTATAAAGCTGCGCCCTGCGGAGCACCTGGTTATATGTGATATGAGTGCCAATGAGACAATTCAATTTATAAAAGTAAACCATTATAGGTCAAAGTAATGTCTTCAACATAACTGTTTATATTGATCTGGTCTTGTCTTGAACACAACTTCTATGTAATTTATATAGGTGATATACAAAAATATGTAAAATATGATATGAGAAGTGCTGTTTATCTATTAAATTATGGTTCCTTTGTTATTGATGTTGTAAAAATGTTTTAATTCTGCGTTTAGTGAATATATATATATGTTGTGTACATGTTATAATTTTGTACAGGTTATTACTTGTACAAACATTTTATACAAGTAATTACTTGTATTAAGCCATCATACAAGTTATTACTTGTACAAATACAATTGTACAAGTAATTACTAGTACAATTTTTACTGAGAAAATGATAATAACTTGTACAAATCATTATATTTGAAATTGTTTTCCTTTAAACAAATAATTTATTACTTAGACATAAAGGTATAAACTTTCAACATGTGTGTACTTTTTGAAAAAACAAATATATAATCAAAACTTAAAAAAACAAGTCAAAACTTAAGTGTAAAGATGGAAAACAGTGTAGAATTACTTTTTATGAAGAAATAATTAACTCTGATAATTCACTTTCACATGTAATGCATAAGATAGTACAGAGAGAATATTAGTTATGTAAAGGAAGCCAAATTCAGTTCCAAAAAAGACAGCACTTCAGAGATATTTCTTATGACAGAATTGTGTTTTGAATGTACCAGTAATTGAAAAACACATTCGCAAAGGAGACGAAATTGTTTATATTGTGCAGTTGATGAACTTTACCCTTTGATAAGAACAGCACATGTCAAAAGATAATTAAAAGATTTCGAAATTGGAGACAATGTTACAGTGAAATAGTAGACAGAGGTCTGATTGACTCTAGAAATATCAAAGGAGTTGTACTGAATATTGCTGAAAGTTGAAAAATAGGAACATAAGTTGGAATCATGATTGGTTTAATGAGTCGAAATCAAATCGAACAGATTCAGAGAAAGGATTTGACAATGTTGGACATACCAGAGAGCACTGAGGTTAACGTCAAGGAAGCTGTTCAAGTGCTTTCTTTAAGTGGTGACCAAAATCATGCTCACTTCAGTTGTCGGGGTGGCTGTATGACAGGCAAATGTAAATGAAAAGATCGAACTTATTGTGTAATTTCGGATGTCAAGCTTCCTTAACCTGAAATTTGCACTATCATTTTCTATGTTCAGTGAACCGTGGAATTGGAGTCAAAACACTAATTTGGCATTAAAATTAGAAAGATCAAATCATAGGGCATATGAGTACTAAGTTTCAAGTTGATTGGACTTCAACTTCATCAAAAACTACCTTGACCAAAAACTTTAACATAAAGCGGGACAGACGGACGAACGGACGGAAGGAGGGACGGACGCACAGAACAGAAAACATAATGCCCCTCTACTATCGTAGGTGGGGCATAAAAAAACACCCCACTAAGTACAAAATACTCTTTTGAAAAAAAAGAAAAGAAAAACAAACACAATATAGATTTCAAAAATACATATGCTGTATGATAAGAAACAAATAAATAAATACGAAAAAAACAGTAAAAGAAAAATAATACCCGACAATTGTCAAAACAATCCCCGACTTACTAACTCAAAGAAAGGAGTTTTCCAATGAAACATTTTGTTTAAAGCAAAAGTAGAAGCACATACAACTCAAAGATATTGTGTTGTACAAGTTATTATCTTTTTCTCAAGAAAAATTGTACAAGTAATTACTGGTATAATTATATTTGTACAGGTAATAACTTGTATGATGGCATCATACAAGTAATTACTCATACAAAGTTTTTGTACAAGTAATAACCTGTACAAAATAATAAAATGTACACGACATATAGATTATAATATGGCATTTTTCATATCAGACCCCTTATCAGCCCGAGAGCCGACAGGCTCAAGGAATGATTTTGACCATGAGCTGATAAGGGGTCTGATATGAAAAATGACATGTTCACGAATATTATCAGATTATAACATGGAATTTTTCATATCGCATGTATTATCAGCCCTAGGTTCAATATCAGCCCAAGAGCCTCCTTTTACGTGGTTCCAAGAAAGAAGTTCAAAGATTGAAAACTTCACTGACGTCGAACCCCAGGTTTAGTACATTCGATATGAAATCTTTCTATCATAAGTCTCAACAAAGAAGAAAAATATTTTAATATGGACGAATCGACAAAATAAATAATTCAACAATATACAAAATGAACACTGTTTGAAAAAGTCAACTTGTTTTAAAGAAACTTTCTAAATTATGTTTGAAACGTTCAAAAATGCAAAAAATTTAATATTTTTTTTTTATTATTATTTTTTTTTTTACACAATATACTTTCTAGTATCGAAGTATTGTTTTGTACACTACTTTGTCATGTTTTTCACTGAAAACGTAGCATTGAGGTGTTTTTTCCGGAATTTGCCGAGTATCACCGGAATGCCATGTCGATAACGTTACGGAAAGGCATGTGATAACAATCGAAGCATGTGATAAACTTTTCATATCAGCCCGCTAAGCATCAATTCAAAAAATGTGGAGTTTACGTTAATTTAATGTTATTATCATACAGTAAAAATCATATATGTTATTTATTCTAAGTATATGATTGAAAAGTTCTTTTTATCATAAACTTCAACAGAAGACATACAGACTAACACTGTTTTAAAACTTTGAAAAAATGTATTTCTTGCAATATTTGTTTTGCATTTTTTAATAATATATTTACCTGATTCTTAATATTTTACAAAAAAAACCAACAACGTACCATTGAGGTGTATATCTGTCTCACGTAGAAAATGGTGTGCATGAAACTTTGGTATCTTATTTGCACTATAAATGAATTGTTTTTCAGTTTCTTTCATTGCGTCTTGATTTTTATTGACAATAAAAGGTGCTTTATTTGTCAATGTTATTTTGACTTATGATATGTAAAATTGAGAAAGGAATATGTGCCTACGTGCATATCTATATACATGTATCTGTTAATACAAAACAGTCTCTACATTTGTATACGAATTGTCATGTTTTGAATGTCTGTATTATGTTTAAAATGTCTATATTATGTTTTGAATGTCTATATTATGTTTTGAATGTCTTTGTTATGTTTTGAATGACCGTATATTATGTTTTAAAATGTTTGAATGTCTTTTGGTATCTATCGCCTTTCTTTAAATTATACTTACGATTATTTACGGGTTAATTCCAACAGTTTTGTTATCTGTATTATCCTATTCGATTATACTATTTCAATGAGACCCAGAGTGTTGTATCAATATGAGCATGAAGTCATGTTTAATGAGAGAAATTTATATATTTTTTGCGTATTTACTGTGTGATCGAAATAAATTTAAAGCGAACACCGTTGTTATTTTGTTCCCACTTGAGCATAATTTTATAATCAAGAATATTAATATTTACAGATTTTACGTTATGTACATCCTAAACGACAATTAGCATTCCCTCATTAATAAAAGTGCAACATTGTACATGCGTCAATGGGTTAAAAAATCATTGCGAAACCAAAGGGCTTTAAAGGATCAACAACAGACCATAGTCCATACCATATGTCGAAGTCTAAAATATTGAAGGAATAACTGTAATATTTTTTCTGTCTATTTGAAATAACATAAAACAATGTGATGCATACTGAATAACCCGCATAGCAGGTCATTTTTTAAGTGTGCGCCACATTTTTTATGTTATTTCAAATAGAACAAAAAATAGTACAGTCATTCCTTATAATTTAATTCTAATATTCATTGTAAGCCGGAGTGAATCATGAATAAACGTTGATGACATTTCGGTCACATGCATGACAATATTATGTCTATGAGCTGATAGACAAAACACTGTCAGCCAATCATAAGACGCGTTACAACAAAAATATAATTATTAGAGTATAAATTCAATTGAATAAATCTGTCAAGACAAAATTCCCCAATGAAAACTAAACGCTTGGATATGAAATACAGTATAATTGATATATGAACTTCATAATGTTCCTGAATTGATACCCTGTACAATTTTATACGTTTCGAGCCAGGTATAACTGTTCAAATACTGAACCCTTTTTATTTCAATCGGTTATAAATTCATAAAGTCAAAAATAAAAATAACTACAAATAAGATGCACATATAGCGCAATATTCTGCCATATAAAAAATACGAAGAGTGACAGCAAGGTATGATAAGTCTACAGACATATATGTTATGTCATGAGTATAAGGAGGTATGTAGCTGAATAATATTGGCTTAAATGCTATGAATAAAAACAAATGCGGGTATATCGACCAAAGACACCAACAAAACCCAAAAATTTCAATTGTACGACTTTTTCTATCCCTTCTATTTCTGTTTTTTTAGCTGACGACACAATCCTGATAATTTTTCTCTTGATCATTACAAACATATATAAATGTATTTTTTATGCATTATAAATAATAGTATAACAACAATGACACATAAATACTATAAAAATCATCAATACTACCATAAATCGTTTTGAGTTATTTCAAAAATGTTCGTGTAATAGTTTGCAGTACTTTTTCTTTATTCTTATAATCATATTCACTTTATTATAACACACCCTGAACAAAATAATATGTTTCTATATATATATCTCAGAAACCCCCTACTGGTATTTATCCCTGAACATATATTGCTTTTGTTGTAGCTGCCGAATTTTATACAATCCATTTTGTTTCCTCATATATGTATCTATGTAGTACAAGTATTGTTGGAAAGGTGTAACATAGATCTGCACCTAATTTTCGGTTTAAAAATTACATTCATACTTCTGATGAATGGCTTTTCTTTGTTGTAATCGATGTAAATGTTTTCTTGTCAATTACGATCAATGGTGTTCAGTATAGAGTAATTAAGACTCAGAGGTACGTACTTTTTGATACAAAAGTAAACGTTTGGAGGAAATAAAATGAAAGAAACTGGCCAGAGCCAGTATAGATATAAAAAAAAATACTTTTAGCATCAAGAGGTCAATACATCATATTCAACAATATATGTTGTGAGAGATGTTTATACGCATTGAACCCAAGGGGAATTTGGATATGGCAATTTACCTATACTTCCACCGTCGAATCCATGCAGAGGGTTTTAGGGAACACATCTGCACTGGACTGTATTTGAACAGTGTCATGCTTTTTTGGTACGATAAGACCCCTAACAAAAACTGTTTGTGGGGTCTCAAAGCATTCCGTTGTCACGGCCATATCAATCCCCTTTTCCAACGTTATCCACTCAATGAACCATGCAATGGCAATCCAAGATTCCCGTTCTTCATCTCGGCATGCATCGACCAATCCCCTAAGGGGGACTAGTAAAAAGATATATGGGCACTGTTTGCTTGTCATGTTTTGGAATTTTTGTCAGATTTTCGGATTCCTCTGGTATTATCCATTTGAATGCCTTAAAAAAAAAATGCCCATTGACCCCCATTTTTCTTTTTATAAATCTTTTACATGTATAATGATAAGCCATCTGTAAAAGTCTTATAAAATTTTATTTATTTTTTGATAGTTTTTGAGAACTTAAACTTGTCAATGATAAAGCTATGAAAAGTCCAGAGAGAACATTTTCCCGCCAAAATTTCAATGGCTAATATCTCGAAAACAAGCAAATTGACCTATATATTTTCTTGGCTCTTTTGATTCCTTTATTAATCCCCTGTCAATATAAACCAGTGTTTTGAAAAGTTATTAATTTTGAAACTGAGCAGCGAACTCCCTTAAGTCTGCTTCCAAACAGCAGTAAAACGCTTGTCAATGCGGCATGTACAAGTACGTATTCACGTACGATCAGAATGGGGACGTTAACTCATATGCCTTCGGCGTAAAGAGAGTGCCACGCTCTCTGCACATTAAAAATAACTTTTCAACAACTCTTTGAGGGTCCGTATATGTCTAGCGCACCGGTTACAGTGCAGGCGATTTGGTGTCACGATATCTCGGTAGCATGGGTTCGAATCCGGCCCGGCGAGAGAAGAACCAAAAATTTGCGAAAGCAAATTTACAGACCTAACATTGTTGGGTTGATGTTTAGACGAGTTGTATATACATAATGTACACAGCCATGTATCACCATCACTGCTGGTGATCCGATGGATAAATCTCTTGTAGAGTTGTCACTGGCTCAGACGTACTTATAAATATAACTATTTTCTGTGACTGTATCTTACATTAATTTGTAGGATCCTTAACTATAGATAATTTAGCTGATCTGTAAGAATACCATCTTCATGCCTTATATATCATGTACTGTAGTACTACGCTAGATTAAAACTGACGTGGAAAGGTAACACCCGGCCACCGAAAGCTTCATTTTTATGAAGCCCAGGTGGTCGTGTGGTCTAGCGCACCGGTTACAGTGCAGGCGATTTGGTGTCACGATATCTCAGTAGCATTGGTTCGAATCCCGGCAAGGGGAGAACCAAAAATTTGCGAAAGCAATTTACAGATCTAACATTGTTGGGTTGATGTTTAGACGAGTTGTATATATATGTTGTATATATATATATATATATGGATAGGGACAGAAATATGGCGTAGCAACAAGCCACCTATGTATATATATATATATATATATATATATATACAACTCGTCTAAACATCAACCCAACAATGTTAGATCTGTAAATTTGCTTTCGCAAATTTTTGGTTCTTCCCTCGCCGGGATTCGAACCCATGCTACTGTGATATCGTGACACCAAATCGCCTGCACTGCAGCCGTCCCGCTAGACCACACGACCACCTGGGCTCTCAAAAAAAGAGCTTTCGCTGGCCGTGTGTTACTTTTCCACGTCAGTTTTAATCTAGCGGCGTACATGATATATAAGGCATGAAGATGTTATTGTTACATATATATATACATAGGTGGCTTGTTGCTACGCCACATTTCTGTCCCTATCCAATATATCATAATTTTTCAGTGGCACCTTCATCTCGGACGGCACGTTTACAAGACATATCTATCGATGTAATTGATCTCATCCTGAGCATGCATGAAATATATGCCATTGGACGTAAACGCGCGGCAACCAAAAACCTACCAATCAATCCCAAGCGACCATGCACTTTACGTAATTCATCTATTTGATAAATGTCTTACTTTTCAGTGTGAAGCGCTCATGAAATAGGTCGCTTGTTTCGAGCTTCATGATACTAGCATGTTATTATTTTAAGGTTGAGAATTTAAAAGTCACGGAAATAAATGACTACGGCAAGGTTGCTGATAGAATCTAAAACTAATCAGATATCGTTTCTTTCACAGATGCGATTAAAACTAGTAATGGATTCGTCAAATATTTGTCAAATCTCTTTATCTTTCCACGAAATAGGGTATTCCTATAAATAATAAAATGTGATATGACTCAGTAGTATATGCCGTATTTATCGCGGCAGCGTGAAAAGGGCAGTATAACTAGATATCTCAGCTGCTCACCTGTGATCACCTTCACCACATAAACAAAGGTACTTGGGGATTAAATAAATACATTTTTTTAGCCATCCCTCCTTTTTTTCCAAGGTCACTCACTTTTTTAAATTTTCTAATTACTTCATTCATATTATTTTAGTGAGTTTTCTTTAGCAAATTAAAATATACTTACTTAATGATACTTAATGATGTTTTCCGGTACAGGATCCTCACGGTTCCTCTTCACCAGACTCATATACTGATTGATTATTGTCTCCATTATTTCTGATGCTGCTTCCGGTTAATTCAGCTCGATAATCAGAATAATAGATTTCTTCGTACTCCCAGTATCTATCTAGTCTATTTTTGAATGAGTTTATAGATGACGCTTTAGTTACTTTATCTGGTAACTTGTTCCATAATTTGGCTATTCTTACAGAAAAACTGTTTTTTCTCAGACTTGTTTTGAATCGTTGGTGAATGATTTTATTACTGTTTACTCTTGTGCTATGTCTATTTTCAGTGCTGGGAATGAACTCGTTTCTGGATCGTAATTACCATTAAGTATCTTATATGTCTCAATAATGTCCCCTCGGACCCTTCTATATGACAATGTTGGCAGCTTAAGTTTTTTCAGTCTTTCCGGGTAGCTCAGTTTATTGAATCCTGGTATCTGTCGTGTTGCCCTTTTTTGTACATTTTCGATTTTGTCAATGGATTTCTTTTTAAAAGGTGCCCATACAGAGCTAGCATAGTCTAAGTGTGTTCGCACTAATGTTTTGTATAGAGGTATGAAGATTTTTTCGTTTAAGTTTTTAAATGTCCTTCTAATTGCGGCAAAAGTTGAATTAGCTTTGTTCACTTTTTCGCATATGTGTCTTTCAAAGGTTAGATCTTCATCAATTACTACTCCAATATCTTTCTCTTCTTGACTTTTGCTTATATCATGACCTAATAGTTTGTAACTTGTCTTTTCTTCACTTACCCCTCTACTTATATTTATGTGTTTGCATTTTTCTGGATGGAACTTCAACAGCCATGTATCACTCCATTTCTCGAGATTTTTTAGATCATCTTGCAATATAGTTTGATCTGATTTGCTTTCAATAATTCTAAAGATTTTTGTGTCATCCGCGAATAAGTAGGCATCTGATGTCACGCAATCTGGCAGATCATATATGTATAGAACAAATAACAGGGGACCTAATACTGAGCCTTGTGGAATTCCTGATGTTACATCTTTCCACTCTGATGTTTCCCCATTAACTGAAACTCGTTGTTTTCTATACGATAGAAAATCTGTAATCCACTCTAGGAATGGATTAGTTATCCCAAAATTTTCGATTTTCTTAACGAGTCGTCTGTGGGGTACTGTATCAAAGGCTTTCATGAAGTCTGTATATATGCAGTCAATCTCATAGCCATTGTCTATAGCTTCTGTCCATTTATCTATTACCTCTAATAGTTGTAGTGATGTCGATCTCCCAGAGATAAATCCGTATTGTTTGTTTGAAAATAGTTTATTTTCTTTCATGCATGTAATTAATTATAATTATGTTCTCTTATTATTTTCTCCATTATTTTACAGACGACTGATGCGAGACTTACTGGTCTATAATTTTTAGCTTGTGATTTACTCCCTTTTTTGAATATTGCACTCACTAGGGCGCTTTTCCAATCCTTTGGAACTATTTTTTGTGTTAAAGATTGGCTAAAAATGATGCCACTGAAGTGGTTCAGCTATACCTTCTTTGACTTCAAACAGCAGTCTTGGGAGTAGATTATCAGGGCCGGGTGATTTATCCGTTTTTATTTTCTGTAGGTGTTTCAAAACCAAATCAGTGCCAATATTTAATTCCTCTATTTTTTTTTATCTAATTGAATATGCTTAGGCTCTGGAATATTGCCTTGTGGTTCATTAGTGAATACGCTTGTAAAATATTCTGATAGTATCTCAGCCTTTTGTTTATTGTCATCTGTTTTTTTTTCGGATTTTATATCTTCTGTATCTACATGTAGGTCCCCTATACCTTCCCTGGTCTTTGATTTGGATTTTATGTAGCTCCATATAGCCTTTATAGTAATAATATAGTAAATATACTACAAATAACTTGTATTTGCTATTTACTATCAATTCAAAATTTTATATCCAAAGCGGTTACAGATATATCATATAATATAAATTATAATTTGTGTCAAGCAGTGAACCAGAATCCCAGGGCTAAGTCCCCCCTTTTCCCTTAGCCACTATCTTTTGTTCGTAACTTTGCAACGTCTTTGGGTTTTTCTCAATATGAAACAAACAGTCTAAAAGGTTCCGAAAATCATAAACCGGAAGTTGTCATTTGATCAAGTTTCAGGAATAACCTTCTCGTTAGTATTTGTTTTGTATTTTGTATTTATTCTGTTTCTTTATTCACCATCGGTCTATGTACATATGTAAAAGAGGTTCATAAATATCAGAACTAAGTTAAAAACATCTAACCGGAAGTATTCGTTGTGAATCATCATTGCAAGCGTGTTCTTTGTCTGATTGGTTGGTAACTTGACTGAAATAGAAACCGTGCCATTAAAAAAGTATGTCAGTTTGTAAATCTCATAAATCAAATGATTGAATAGGTTAAACTTTCAGAAAAGTCTTTTAAAAACATAGGCTGTTTGTTATTTATGTATTTTTGATTAAGAATAATGTAGATGTTGACAATATTTTTAATTTCAGGAAAAATTAAACTTGCGTGCTCTTCTTTACTCACTTCCGGTTTGATAAGGATTGTATTTTGTTTTTTATTTTGACCATTGTGATTTAAATTTGTCAATATTTTAGGTGAGAGAGAAGTGAAACCCCCCAAAACAGTGTCCTTTGAACAATACAATAACTCTCACTAGCTGTCACACAAACAGAAAAGATGTACAACAGTGATTTCGGAACGACTTGAAGTGAAACTGAAAGCAGTGTGAAGCAATGAGAGAAGTATGTTTTCATTTATATAGTTTTATTTATCACCATAGGAACTAACATATATACATGTATATACTAAAGAGTTATTTAAAAATCATTAAGCACAGTAATATATTGCGATAGGTCGCTCCTATTTACCTCACTATATGACATGTATGATGTGTTGTTAAAATTACAATGAAGGAAGGTTGTTGAAAAAGGAGTGGTAGAAAAAGTTTGCATTACACATTAAAGGCTACACACCTTTCATAAAATAAATGCCTTTACAGTACTTGAAATCGTATATATACATATAATCATTCCCTACAACAGTATGTCATGTACTTTGTGATCACAGTACTGGTACATAGATATAAGATGTGGAATGAGTGCTTATTAGACAACTCTCTTGACGTGGCATTTTTGAAACCTGTGAGTCCCTGTGACGCGACCTGATTGTATCTCCTGAGTCCCAAACACATCATTTTGCCTAGATTACAGGGGTTCAAATTAGTGTTGGTATTAGGTCCTCAACTTTCCACTTTTGCAATCGGCCCTTCGTCTTTGTTACTAGGTACGCCCAACGGACCTTCAGCTTGAAAGAAAATAAAAATAAACTTTGCAAACCTTTTTACCAAAGTTTCCAAATAAACGATCTCAAAACTTATTTTCATCTTTATTATTCATGATAGCAATGTTCATTTTGTTCAACCGCTAGCTTTACACAGAAAATCGCGGACCAGTTATGTGTAAATTTGAATAAAATGGTATCTGACTGACAAAAACAACCTTGAAAATCAATTGATGCTGGAAATGAAGACAATTTCAATATACATGTAGGGTCCGATTCCAGAAGCGGATAAGGGTAATTGCAGGTTTTGGCAATCAAATACATAAAAAAAAATCAAGGCAGGTAACAATATACATCAATGATTATGATATTAAACACTACAATTAAAAACCAAAAGATGTATGGGAAAGAAGAAAAAGCAGAAAATATTTTATACAGATTCAACTCAAAATTACTTTTTGACAAATTTTAATGTCAAAATACAATACAATTTTCTTTATCATTGATAAATGTTGCTAATGCATGTAGATGTTTTTAAAGTGTAAACATATTACTGCAATTTCAAGGGGTAATGTTATTTTCAATTTTGAAGGGCCAGTAAATAGCTGGAAGTTTCTTACTTTATTTTCACAAACAGTGCAACTAGATATGATACATGAATGTAAGCAAAGCACATAAGCTCTAGTGGACTTTTAAAATCATGCTGAAGTAGTGTGAGCCCTGAGATAATCATGGCATAATTAGTACTTAAATACCAATTGTTGAGACAACACACCCACAGTGACACCCTCCCCAATACCTAAAAAAAAAAAGATTACTTGAATTAATTATATATACAAGACAATTAAATAATGTTAAATGTACATTTATCATGAACAACCGTGAAACTGACAATGAAATAAGCTAACCTAATACCAAAAGAACATTAATTTTGTATCTAACTGAGTTATGAAATATTTTAAGTAAAAGTAGGACCTGGAATTTAGGTTGAGGACATTTCAGTTTGGAGAGTCAAAGGTCCTGGACCTTCCAGTACCAAATATTAATTTGAACCCCTAGCCTGTTAAGAAGATTCATGATCTCGACATTGTTTTGACAAGAAACTAAACCAGAAGCCAATGTTTTTATGTAAAGCCTAGATCAATATTTTTGTTGACTGATAACTCTTGATAGCTGACTGCTTATTTACATTGTCTGCATGGTTGAAGAAGATTATCATGACCCAGTTTTTGCCAAATTGAAAAGTAAAATTTGTTTGCAAACTTTTTTTAAATACAAATGATTGACTGTTACTTCTATGAATGTTATGCATATAAATCCAAACTAAGTTATTAAAAGCAGTATAATCCAGAAATTAAATGAATTCCATGATTATTTATTTTCTTTTGTTGACAAACATGCATGTCACATGCGCATTTTAGGCTGGAAAAATACTGTGAGCCCTGTTTGCATATATATACATAATATATCTAGGTATACATTGTACAGTTTTTATCACACCTCAACCTTTATTATGGTTCCAAGAAATAAATAAAATTAGGAGCAAGTTACTTTGTCTATATACATGTACATAGTAAATTAAAAAGATGGTCATTGGATGATTATAACCAGAGCTCAAAAATATATCTCTTGCACTATAAGCATGATATGTAGGACGGGACATGAAGAAGATAAAGGGAGGTGGAAGAAACCTTCATTTTTGAGGTCAAATGCCACATCATGTGACATGTCTATACAGTACTTAATTTAAATAGAAAATTGAGGAAAATGGTTTCAGGGTGGTAACTTGATTTCTCTTGCTTGATTGGAATTATAGTTGTATATAGAACTTAGAAGGGAAGAAACTTATGTGTGTTTTGTTAAAGGGTCAAAGGGACTGTAACAGTTGTTTTTATACTATGTGTAAAATAGAATATTGAATATTTATATGCACCCCACCTCTATATAGTTTTATCCTTTTCCATCATTCTGCAACTTTTATCTAGAGGCCATCACATATTGAGCTGATCTTAAGTATATATATACATGTGAGTCTACTTTGACGAGTACAGATCAACTTTACATTTGGTTCTGCTTCACTGATTTTTTTTTAGAAAACTTAAAACTTTCTTGGCAAAAGGGACCATTCGTGTCATTCTAGAAACATCTAGTTTCAATTTGTCTCAGTTTAACATACCACTTAGCAGTCTGCGCCAAAAACTTTTTCATCTACTAGTCCGGACACTAAATATCAAAACTTATCCTTATATGACTATATAAAATTTTGAAAATTTTCACTAGTCCGAATCAATTTTTACTAGTCTGGGGCATCGGACTAGTGGCTAAGGGTGCAGACTGCTTAGTATCAATTGTCACATACAGGTGAAAAATATGCAATTAAAGTACATGTTTATTTATCCCCCAAGCATAATGATATTTTTAAACCCTTGAAAGTTTTCTCTCAATAAAAGTTTAGATCCTGGAGCATCATTTAGTGTGTCAGCTTCTTTTTACTGGTCTTAAGGTAGCACAATACAAAGATTTTTATACCTCCAATCTCCCAACTTCTAAATGCTGTAACTTCCTAACGAATGCATGGAATTTAATAAAATAGGTATTTATGGATAGATAAAAGATTAGCCTTTCAAATGATTGCATTTTTTTTTATTTGCAACCATTATGTAATTAATTATGATGCAATAAGTGGCAAAATCTTAGTCAGTTCACTTGAATGAATTTAGCTTTATCATCTTTATCTTCATACAGAAAGTTTTAATCAAATCTGATTCAGCACAGTATGAGCTCCAAAAGGGTGTCTCAGATTTTTCCTGTGATGTTTCATTCTCTCTCAAATCTCTAATTAGTATTACCATTCTAACATCATAAAGTATACAATGTTCAATTGGGTGTAAAATCTGTTCTGTACATTCTATTTGAAATCTGAGACACCCTTTTGAAGATAATAGTCTAAGGAACAACATATACCAAAACCAAGCCTCTAGGGGTACCAATGAAGGAGCTAATTTCATTCAAATGTGGAATTTCATGTAAAAATCTATAGTTGAAAAACTTCAAAAGTTAGGTTTTTCCCCTTTGAACCTCATTTGTGTGTTTAAAAGAGGCAAATTTACCATAGGATGGACATATAATTGACCTTGAATCATAAATCAACAATGATTTGACCAGAGAGAAAGAATTTGGTTACACAAACTCTGAATAAAGCTGAATAATGTATACCCTGTGCATCAAACACATGATATTGGCGGGAGATATTACATCACTTTGACCCAGCTTGAGGTTAACAGCTTACTGATAAGGTCATAACTCCGCCTCCACTGACCAGTCATGAACCATTAATTAAAGCAGGATGACAACAGGAACTGTTTATTGCTCAAAACATAAATTATTCCTCTTTTTTAAAATGTTATTGTAAGAAAATTAAATTTAAGTTGTATCAGAATATAGTTTATTACAAAAATACAACTGGTTATTGTTGATATTGAATGAAAAGTAGATTTTATAAATGCTACTTTCCCTTTTATTAAATGGAATGTTCCATTAAAAGAAACAACTGAGAATATTTCCTTATTATTTTATTTATTTAATTTATAATTCTCTTAAAAATAAAACACAATCACACAATTAAATTGATTAAAATGCCAAAAGTACCAAATAGAAGACACAGTCATCATTTGATAGTAGAAGATGAGAAAAGAGCTTTTGTAGAAGCAGTCATTGAGTGTGGGTAAGTATGCATGTTACATAGGTTCAATGAATTGAGGATCCACAGAGGGAATTTCTTAGATATAATCAGATTTTCAATTTATTTGTACAATTTTGTGGAATTGAAAATTATAATTTACATCTGTAATTCATTTAAAAGGTGAAACCTTTTGTAAGATAAGATAAGAATATTTTATTGGTTTTAATTTAAAAAATAAAAGGATTGCTAAAACAATTCACAATAGACATATAATAAACATAAACACACACCTATCTTTTTACACTTAAATACATATATATATAGATATATCCCATTCAAAATTAAAATCAAAACAAATTAAAGAATCTTTTTGAACACGATTACATACCACAAGCACCAATATTGTCACTGGACAAACAAAATCTCACCAGATTACTAAATTTAAAGACTCATAACTCTCCAAAAGTCAACTGATAAAATTTTCTTTTCCTCATTAATAAAGTTTTATGAAAAAAATTATTTGTGTCACATCGCATTATTGAAGATTTGTTTTCTTGAGAACTCTTATCAAATACACTGAATTTGAATGAAATATTTGCCACTGGATGTTAAGCAGACAACAATCAAACAATTTTGCTTATTTGTAGCATTAAAAGGTCATCATTGTCATTTATTATTTCATGTAGGTTAAATGGGGAGCAGTTTGCAGAATTCATTGGAGATAGTGTTACTTCTCAGAGAAGAAGAAATAGGGGTGACAGGAAAATTCGTTGGATTTTTTATTGCAACTGGGCACATTCTATGAAGGTATGTACATGTATATAACAAATACAACAAATCATACAGACCATTTAAAAATATAAAATTATTTAAGGACTACATTTTTGTAATAAACAATGACTTTAGATCATTTAAAATTTAAGAAATGTTATAATCATAATGAAATATAGAGCGACTTTATTTATAATTTTCTACAAGAATTCTAGATCAACTTCTTATTTTGACAGGAAGCAGAGATAGGCCCTGAAAATGCCCACTATGCCTGGCCAAATGAAGTTTTGAAATACCTGAGATCATTAGTACCCTTTGATGTGAAAGGAGAAATAAAAAAGGTTTGTCCTTATTTATTAATTATTTGTGACTGTTGTTTGCTTTATGTCCAGTGGCAAATAGTTCTTGTAAATTTAGATGAATTTTTAAGATTAAAGCATTAAAAATCAAATTGAATTTGTTTTTTGTTTTTAAAATTGAATCAATGATAATGATCATTAGAATTACTTTTTTGTAAAACTTTTGTAAATATGATAAAATCAAAAAAAATTAAAATAACTCCAATTTTATCTATTACAGGATGCCTTCAAAGTATCAATGGTGCAGTTCTGTGAAGTTGTAGGCAGGAAGAATGACATAATGGAAATCTGAACAAATAAACATAGATTAGACAAAACAATAAATATATATACAATAAGTAAAGGTGTTAGTCTACAGTTGCCTGCTCACACGAACCCCTCTTATGTCCTTTCATGGGATTCCCACATTTCTTGCATTTTCGTTGTGCTTTGTTTTTACTATTGTTTACAGACACATCTTTACTATAGTATTGTTCCTTTGAATAACTATCATCATACTGCAAAGAGTCAAGTTTTGCAGCCTCCATTGCTTTCAGATCTTTTCTTCTTTGTTTAACATTGTCACTATGTTTGTATGCTGCATGTCTCAGCCTTGTATTATCAATAGCTTCCCATATCGATTTGTTGTTTATTCCAACTTTGAGATTAATTTCATAAAATAGCTGGGTGTTGAAATTGACCATTCCATCGTTGAAATGTCCCACAGCAAGTGCAACTCCTAATAGTGTTTCAGTAGGACTGTGATACTCTCCTTTAGGAAGGTAACTCCATATTACATGATGTAATGACTCATTCTGATTTTGAGTCAAACATTTTTCTGCTCCTTTTAATAATTGCTGAGAAGACAATTTATCAAAGACCGGTTTGATCATTTCAACTAGTACTGGACTTAAAGGATTTTTCAGGGGTAGGTAATTTCTTGTTCCTGAAACTTTGTCAACACTGAAGTTGTGAGTTGGAAACCTGCTCATGCAGATGCACTTGACTCCAATTTTACTTGACTAGGATTGTCAGTTTTCCTATCAAAGATTAGTGGTTTTCTCCAGGCACTCTGGTTTCCACCACGAATAAAAATACCACGATATATATCCATGCCTCTCTGTTGATTGTTTACTTTAAAGGTGAAAATCGGTAAACTATGGCTTCAAAACAAGACAATTAAATTAGCTGCCATATTTTCACATCATAACAGACAGAGAGATTATTTTTTAAAGATAATACGAAATTTATTCATCGATTGTGTGTTAATTTGTGGTACTACCTTTTTTGATTGAGTTAAGCCTTCCAATGATATTTTTATACGACCGCAAAATTTGAAAAATTTTTCGTCGTATATTGCTATCACGTTGGCGTCGTCGTCGTCGTCGTCCGAATACTTTTAGTTTTCGCACTCTAACTTTAGTAAAAGTGAATGGAAATCTATGAAATTTTAACACAAGGTTTATGACCACAAAAGGAAGGTTGGTATTGATTTTGGGAGTTTTGGTCCCAACATTTTAGGAATTAGGGGCCAAAAAGGGCCCAAATAAGCATTTTCTTGGTTTTCGCACTATAACTTTAGTTTGAGTTAATAGAAATCTATGAAATTTTGACACAAGGTTTATGACCACAAAAGAACGGCTGGGATTGATTTTGGGAGTTTTGGTTTCAACAGTTTAGGAATTAGGGGCCAAAAAAGGGCCCAAATAAGCATTATTCTTGGTTTTCGCACAATAACTTTAGTTTAAGTAAATAGAAATCAATGAAATTTAAACACAATGTTAATGACTACAAAAGGAAGGTTGGTATTGATTTTAGGAGTTTAGGTCCCAACAGTTTAGGAATTAGGGGCCAAAAAGGGACCCAAATAAGCATTATTCTTGGTTTTCGCACCATAACGTTAGTATAAGTACATAGAAATCTATGAAATTTAAACACAAGGTTTATGACCATAAAAGGAAGGTTGGTATTGATTTTGGGAGTTTTGGTCCCAACATAATAAGGGGCCCAAAGGGTCCAAAATTAAACTTTGTTTGATTTCATCAAAATTGAATAATTGGGGTTCTTTGATATGCCGAATCTAACTGTCATGACTGTGTATGTAGATTCTTAACTTTTGGTCCCGTTTTCTACATTAAGGTCCAAAGGGTCCAAAATTAAACTTAGTTTGATTTTGACAAAAAATGAATCAGTTAAGTTCTTTGATATGCTGAATCTAAAAATGTACTTAGATTCTTGATTATTGGCCCAGTTTTCAAGTTGGTCCAAATCGGGGTCCAAAATTAAACTTTGTTTGATTTCATCAAAAATTGAAGAAATGGGGTTCTTTGATATACCAAATCTAACTGTGTATGTAGATTCTTCATTTTTATACGACCGCAAAATTTGAAAATTTTTTCGTCGTATATTGCTATCACGTTGGCGTCGTCGTCGTCGTCGTCCGAATACTTTTAGTTTTCGCACTCTAACTTTAGTAAAAATGAATAGAAATCTATGAAATTTTAACACAAGGTTTATGACCACAAAAGGAAGGTTGGGATTGATTTTGGGAGTTTTGGTCCCAACATTTTAGGAATAAGGGGCCAAAAAGGGCCCAAATAAGCATTTTCTTGGTTTTCGCACTATAACTTTAGCTTAAGTTAATAGAAATCTATGAAATTTTGACACAAGGTTTATGACCACAAAAGAAAGGTTGGGATTGATTTGGGGAGTTTTTGGTTCCAACAGTTTAGGAATTAGGGGCCAAAAAAGGGCCCAAATAAGCATTATTCTTGGTTTTTGCACAATAACTCTAGTTTAAGTAAATAGAAATCTATGAAATTTAAACACAAGGTTTATGACCATAAAAGGAAGGTTGGTATTGATTTTGGGAGTTTTGGTCCCAACAGTTTAGGAATAAAGGGCCCAAAGGGTCCAAATTAAACTTTGTTTGATTTCATCAAAAATTGAATAATTGGGGTTCTTTGGTATGCCGAATCTAACTGTGTATTCAGATTCTTAATTTTTGGTCCCGTTTTGAAATTGGTCTACATTAAGGTCCAAAGGGTCCAAAATTAAACTTAGTTTGATTTTAACAAAAATTGAATCCTGGGGGTTGTTTGATATGCTGAATTTAGAAATGTACTTAGATTTTTAGCTCACCTGGCCCGAAGGGCCAAGTGAGCTTTTCCCATCACTTTGCGTCCGGCGTCCGTCGTCGTCCGTCGTCTGTCGTCCGTCGTCCGTCGTCCGTCGTCGTTGTTAACTTTTACAAAAATCTTCTCCTCTGAAACTACTGGCCCAAATTGAACCAAACTTGGCCACAATCATCATTGGGGTATCTAGTTTAAAAAATGTGTGGCGTGACCCGGTCAACCAACCAAGATGGCCGCCACGGCTAAAAATAGAACATAGGGGTAAAATGCAGTTTTTGGCTTATAACTCAAAAACCAAAGCATTAAGAGGAAATCTGACATGGGGTAAAATTGTTGATCAGGTCAAGATCTATCTGCCCTGAAATTTTCAGATAAATCAGTCAACCCGTTGTTGGGTTGCTGCCCCTGAATTGGTAATTTTGTGGAAATTTTGCTGTTTTTTGTTATTATCTTGAATATTATTATAGATAGAGATAAACTGTAAACAGCAATAATGTTCAGCAAAGTAGGATTTACAAATAAGTCAACTTGACCGAAATGGTCAGTTGACCCCTTTAGGAGTTATTGCCCTTTATAGTCAATTTTTAACCATTTTTCGTAAATCTTAGTTATCTTTTACAAAAATCTTCTCCTCTGAAACTACTAAGCCAAATTGAACCAAACTTGGCCACAATCATCATTGGGGTATCTAGTTTAAAAAATGTGTGGCGTGACCCGGTCAACCAACAAAGATGGCCGGCACGGCTAAAAATAGAACATAGGGGTAAAATGCAGTTTTTGGCTTATAACTCAAAAACCAAAGCATTTAGAGGAAATCTGACAAGGGGTAAAAATGTTTATCAGTTCAAGATCTATCTGCCCTGAAATTTTCAGATGAATCAATCAACCCGTTGTTGGGTTGCTGCCCCTGAATTGATAATTTTGTGGAAATTTTGCTGTTTTTGGTTATTATCTTGAATATTATTATAGATAGAGATAAACTGTTAACAGCAATAATGTTAAGCAAAGTAGGATTTACAAATAAGTCAACATGACCGAAATGGTCAGTTGACCCCTTTAGGAGTTATTGCCCTTTATAGTCAATTTTTAACCATTTTTCGTAAATCTTAGTTATCTTTTACAAAAATCTTCTCCTCTGAAACTACTAGGCCAAATTAATCCAAACTTGACAACAATCATCTTTGGGGTATCTTGTTTTAAAAATGTGTCCGGTGACCCGACCATCAAATCAAGATGGCCGCCACAGCTAAAATAGAACATAGGGGTAAAAGGCAGTTTTTGGCTTATACCTCAAAAACCAAAGCATTTAGAGCAAATCTGACAGGTGGTAAAACTGTTTATCAGATCAAGATCTATCTGCCCTTTAATTTTCAGATAAATCTGACAACCCATTGTTGGGTTGCTGCCCCTGAATTGGTAATTTTAGGGAAATTTTGCTGTTTTTGGTTATTATCTTGAATATTATTATAGATACAGATAAACTGTAAACAGAAATTATGTTCAGCAAAGTAAGATTTACAATTAAGTCAACATGACCGAAATGGTTAATTGACCCCCTAAGGAGTTATTGTCCTTTATAGTCAATTTTTAACAATTTTCATAAAATTTGTAAATTTTTATTAACATTTTCCACTGAAACTACTGGGCCAAGTTCATTATAGATAGAGATAAATGTAAGCAGCAAGACTGTTTAGTAAAGTAAGATTTACAAACACATCACCATCACCAAAACACAATTTTGTCATGAATCCATCTGCTTCCTTTGTTTGATATTCACATAGACCAAGGTGAGCGACACAGGCTCTTTGGAGCCTCTAGTTAATTATTGGCCTAGTTTTCAAGTTGGTCCAAATGGGGGTCCAAAATTAAACTTTGTTCATCAAAAATTGAATAAATGGGTTCTTTGATATGCCAAATCTAACTGTGAATGTAGATTCTTAATTTTTGGTCCAGTTTTCAAATTGGTCTACATTAAGGTCCAAAGGGTCCAAAATTTTAACAAAAATTAAATTCTTGGGCTTATTTGATATCCTTTATCTAAATATGTACTTTGATTTTTGATTATGGGCCCAGTTTTCAAGTTGGTCCAAATCAGGATTCCATATCAAGTATTGTGCAATAGCAAGAAATTTTCAATTGCACAGTATTGCACAATAGCAAGAAATATCTAATTGCACAATATTGTGCAATAGCAATTAATTTTCAATTGGAGTTATCTTTCTTTGTATAGAATAGAAGTTGATAATATATGTTGGAAATTTGCCAGACATGACTATGATGTCATTTTCTATTTTTATTTGCCAATAACTTTATGTAAATAACTTCATTGGAAATTTGCCAATATAAAATGTTGCTGATGAAGCTTTTTTTCCTTATCTTATCTAAAATGTTTTTAGATAATGTATGTTGGACATTTGCCAGACATGACTATGATGTCATTTTCTATTTTTATTTGCCAATAACTTTATGTAAATAACTTCATTGGAAATTTGCCAATATAAAATGTTGCTGATGAAGTTTTTTTTATTGTTTTATACAATAAACAGTGTATATTCACTTTTACTACCAACCAATCTTTACCATTCAGTGATAACAAGCACTTTATTTTACATTTTAATATTTTATGATGTATTTAAAAGAGTAGTTATTGTTGCAAACTCCATTAGAAATTTGAATTGATATCAGTTTTGGAAAAAGGGAAACGGGGATGTGAAAAAAAAGGGGGGGGGGTTTAAATTTTTCTCATTTCAGATTTCATAAATAAAAAGAAAATTTCTTCAAACATTTTTTTGAGAGGATTAATATTCAACAGCATAGTGAATTGCTCAAAGGCAAAAAAAATATTTTAAGTTCATTAGACCACATTCATTCTGTGTCAGAAACCTATGCTGTGTCAACTATTTAATTTTAGATTTAAAAAGTTTGAAGAAGAAATCTTTAATTGATTTGTAAAATCTTGACATTTGTTTTGTGTAAAAAAAAACCATGTAATGTCAAAAATTTGATCACAATCCAAATTCAGAGCTGTATCACGCTTGAATGTTTTGTCCATACTTGCCCCAACTGTTCAGGGTTCGACCTCTGCGGTCGTATAAAGCTGCACCCTGCGGAGCACCTGGTTGGTCCTGTTTTCAAATTGGTCTACACTAAAGTCCAAAGGGTCCAAAATTAAACTTAGTCTGATTTTAACAAAAATTGAAATATTGGGGTTCTTTGATATGCTGAATCCAAAAATGTACTTAGATTTTTTATTATGGGCCCAGTTTTCAAGTTGGTCCAAATCAGGATCTAAAATTATTATATTAAGTATTGTGCAATAGCAAGTCTTTTCAATTGCACAGTATTGCGCAATGGCAAGAAATATCTACAGTAAAACCTGTATAAACCGGCCGGCTACGGGACTATGAAAAAGGGCCGGTTTGGACAGTGAGCCCGTTTATTCAGGTTTCCGTTTTGACCGGAAGTTAATGACTTGTGACGTCCGACATTTTGCAATGAAAAGTTATCTCTGGTTGTAAATTATATCTGATAAATTAAAATACTTTCACTTCGTTTTTCATTGTTTGTATTTGCATCATAATGCTCGCGTTGTTTGGATTGTAAGACGAGAGTTTCGATTTACTCCCATGATCAATAATTTTGAAATGTTGGAATGGCCGATTAAAAAGCCAGAATATTATCAAACGTAATTTCATCACTTTCGAAACGTTGTCGTATAGTGTCAATATCCATTGATTGTTGTCATCCAGGTGTTGTTCATTATCAAGGTCATTTGTTTAGGGGTTCACAACAGGGAACCCAGGATTTCGAAATCTCGTTGTGAATTTCTTACTCCGCGATTTTAATTTGTTTATCCAAGTTAAAACGTAAGTTCAATCCGAGATATATTCGGTGTGTCTTTTCGTTTAATTGACACGTTTATAATGTTTTAATAAATAATACAGCTCACTACTGTACGATTGTAGGTTCACAGTTTGACACCTGACTAATTGATTATCACGAAAAGCCATATTGTATAAACAAATATGTTTTGATTGCATATCGATCATTAAAATTATTAAAACAAACCGGTTTTGACAGGTAATAATTAATGTAATTAATAGTATTGGGACTTCATAATTAGACCGGAATTCAGAATACACAGGGTCCGGTTTACAAAGGGTATTTTAACAAAGACATTGAATGGAAAAATATGGGACTTTCATTTTCGGCCGGAATGGACAGGAAACCGGTTTATTCAGGGTCCGGTTTAATCAGGTTTGACTGTAATTGCACAATATTGTGAAATAGCAAATTTTTTTTTAATTAGAGTTATCTTTCTTTGTCCAGAATATGAGCAAGAAATATCTAATTGCAAAATATTGTGCAATAGCAAGATTTTTTTTTGATTGGAGTTATCTTTCTTTGTCCAGAATCAACTTAAATCTTTGTTATATACAATATACAATGTATATTCACTTTTTACTACCAACTGATAAATTAAAATAATCTTTACCATTCAGTGATAACAAGCAGTTTTTTTTACATCTTAATATTTTATGATGTATTTAAATGAGTAGTTATTGTTGCAAACTCCATTAGAAATTTTAATTGAGATTAGTTTTGGAATAAGGGAAAGGGGGATGTGATTAAAAAAATTGGGTTCAATTTTTCTCATTTGAAATTTCATAAATAAAAAAGAAAATTTCTTCATACATTTTTTTGAGAGGATTAATATTCAACAGCATAGTGAATTGCTCTAAGAGAAAACAAAAATTTTAAGTTCATTAGAACACATTCATTCTGTGTCAGAAACCTATGCTGTGTCAACTATTTAATCACAATCCAAATTTAGAGCTGAATCCAGCTTGAATGTTGTGTCCATACTTGCCCCAACCGTTCAGGGTTCAACCTCTGCGGTCGTATAAAGCTACGCCCTGCGGAGCATCTGGTATAGTGTGTCTTTCTATGTTGTGATGTTATACTATTGTTTCAGAAAAGATTTGGTACCATTAAAATGTTAAATCCTGCTGCAATTGTTTACACCTGTCCTATTTTCAGGGCTGTTCTGAAAAAATTCAGCACTGTTCAAAGATATCAAAAAATGTTCAGCATAGTTTCAAATGTTTGTCTGAGGAGTTCAGCAATAACTGAACAGTTCAGATTATTTTCAGCTTCAGTTCAGCGATGTCTGAAGTTTTCAGCACAGTCTGAACTTTTCAGAAAATGTTACAGCACTTTTTCAGCAAATCTGAACATTCCAGTAATTTTTCAGTATTTGTTCAGAATTTGGAAAACGTGCTTCAGCACGTTTTCAGATCCCAAAATTTGGTTCAGCATGCATTCAGCTAGGGTCCAGAACCTATTCAGCAAAACTCAGCAAAAATTCAGACATTCTTTTTCATGAGGGAAGTCAGGAATCTGAGGTTCAGTGGTTGTCCTCTGTTTACATGGTTTATTTGGTTCATAAATGATTCTCGTTTCTTGATTTTATATAGATTTAAGACTGTTGGTTTTTTCCGTTTGAATGGTTTTACACTAGTAATTTTTGGGGCCCTTTATAGCTTGCTGTTTGGTGTGAGCCAAGACTCCGTGTTGAAGGCTGTACCTTGACCTATAATGGTTTACTTTTATAAATTGTTACTTGCATGGAGAGTTGTCTCATTTGCACTTATCACATCTTCCTTAATCTATTATTGGTTTAAGAATTGGATAATCATTATTTTTCACCAGTCACTCGTTTCGTATTAATTTTAAGCTTATAAATGAAAATTTCTTTCAATTACAAAATTTTTCAAATATTTCAAAACACACATCCTCCTTAAACTATTTGTGGGTGCCATATATGCATGAGGCTTGTGTTTTACATGGTATATCATTTCATGCATAAATCCTCTGTTAGTTAAATTGACAATTTTACCGAATTTACTGTCTTTACATATCTGTATAATCCAAAATGAATGGCAAATATTTGAAATTAAAACCGCAATTTATAAATCAAGTTCATTTTACATGCACATTATCATGATTATGATTCAATACATTTTATACATTAGATATTATGCAAACTTTTGAAAATTTGAAATAGTTTATGTTTAGGTCATTTTAGGGTACCTTCTCCATGCATAGTTTATAAATAGAACTTGTCTTTGTGAATAATATTGTCCTAATGATGGCCGTCTTGGTTGGTTCATGATAAATCCTGTATAATCAGTATTTTTTTCCTGATTATAAATTGTCTTCAGTGTGAATTTTATTTTTAATAGTTAAAATAAATCAAAGGGAGTAACAATTTAAAGATAATTTTTAAACTTTGACAATATGTATAGTGTATTATTTGCAATTTATACACGCTTATTAGTACATGTATGTAAAAATGTAAGTTTGTTTTGAATGTTATTACAATTGTGTAATGTTAATTTACTTTATCCTTTGCAGGACACTAGTCGGTCATGGCTAGTTCAGTAAAGACACATGGCAACGGATCCCCTTGAGCGTTTCTGTTTTCGTATAATCATGGAGGAAGCAACCACCAACAGGGTTCTCCAAAATGGTGATGCATATGATGAGGAGAACCCGGTTGATATGTTTGGTGTTTTCAAACAGGGCTTTGCCCGACTGTCAGAAAGCCTGTTCGGTTGGGGCTCAAAGCCTCCCATGAGAAAAAGTAAAAGTGCTGATCATGCTTTGGAAGACGATGGCCAGATGGGTGAAGGTTTTGAGATGGCCCACTTCCACAGACAGCATTCAGAGCTCAAGACTAAAGGACACGATTTCGTTCTGCAACATTTATCCAATCCCACATGGTGTGACGAATGTGGAGATTTCATATGGGGGTTGTACAAACAGTGTCTGAGGTGCAGAAGTAAGTACATATTTTTTCATTTGCTTTGAAATGTTATGCATGTATGTTAAACAAGATACATGTGTGATTTGCTTTAAGTCATACAAATAATGTAGAGGAGACCTTAATTTGGATTGTCTGGTTGAGATCACTAAATTTTGCTGCCTAAATATATGAAATAAGCAGTCAGAAAGGAGATACCCATTAACCATACACCAATAGAAATTTGTTAATGGGGTAGGGTTTTAAGAGGAATTAAACAGCAACTTTGGGTTCTCACTAAAAAGAGCCCATACCATGAATGGTCAACTCTTGTAAATTAGGCTGAATGGACTCTCTAATTTCTAACATTGGTGAGTACATTTTTATACGACCGCAAATTTTGAAAAAATTTTCGTCGTATATTGCTATCACGTTGGCGTCGGCGTCGTCGTCGTCGTCGTCGTCGTCGTCGTCGTCGTCGTCGTCGTCGTCGTCGTCGTCGTCGTCGTCGTCGTCCGGCGTCCGAATACTTTTAGTTTTCGCACTCTAACTTTAGTAAAAGTGAATGGAAATCTATGAAATTTTAACACAAGGTTTATGACCACAAAAGGAAGGTTGGTATTGATTTTGGGAGTTTTGGTCCCAACATTTTAGGAATTAGGGGCCAAAAAGGGCCCAAATAAGCATTTTCTTGGTTTTCGCACTATAACTTTAGTTTAAGTTAATAGAAATCTATGAAATTTTGACACAAGGTTTATGACCACAAAAGAACGGTTGGGATTGATTTTGGGAGTTTTGGTCTCAACAGTTTAGGAATTAGGGGCCAAAAAAGGGCCCAAATAAGCATTATTCTTGGTTTTCGCACAATAACATTAGTTTAAGTAAATAGAAATCAATGAAATTTAAACACAATGTTAATGACTACAAAAGGAAGGTTGGTATTGATTTTGGGAGTTTAGGTCCCAACAGTTTAGGAATTAGGGGCCAAAAAGGGACCCAAATAAGCATTTTTCTTGGTTTTCGCACCATAACGTTAGTATAAGTAAATAGAAATCTATGAAATTTAAACACAAGGTTTATGACCATAAAAGAAAGGTTGGGTTTGATTTTGGGAGTTTTGGTCCCAACATAATAAGGGGCCCAAAGGGTCCAAAATTAAACTTTTGTTTGATTTCATCAAAATTGAATAATTGGGGTTCTTTGATATGCTGAATCTAACTGTCATGACTGTGTATGTAGATTCTTAACTTTTGGTCCCGTTTTCAAATTGGTCTACATTAAGGTCCAAAGGGTCCAAAATTAAACTTAGTTTGATTTTGACAAAAAATGAATCAGAAAGGTTCTTTGATATGCTGAATCTAAAAATGTACTTAGATTCTTGATTATTGGCCCAGTTTTCAAGTTGGTCCAAATCGGGGTCCAAAATTAAACTTTGTTTGATTTCATCAAAAATTGAATAAATGGGGTTCTTTGATATACCAAATCTAACTGTGTATGTAGATTCTTCATTTTTGGTCCTGTTTTCAAATTGGTCTACACTAAAGTCCAAAGGGTCCAAAATTAAACTTAGTCTGATTTTAACAAAAATTGAAATCTTGAAGTTCTTTGATATGCTGAATCCAAAAATGTGCTTAGATTTTTTATTATGGGCCCAGTTTTCAAGTTGGTCCAAATCAGGATCTAAAATTATTATATTAAGTATTGTGCAATAGCAAGTCTTTTCAATTGCACAGTATTGCGCAATGGCAAGAAATATCTAATTGCACAATATTGTGAAATATCAAATTTTTTTTTAATTAGAGTTATCTTTCTTTGTCCAGAATAGTAAGCAAGAAATATATAATTGCAAAATATTGTGCAATAGCAAGATTTTTTTTTAATTGGAGTTATCTTTCTTTGTCCAGAATCAACTTAAATCTTTGTTATATACAATATACAATGTATATTCACTTTTTACTACCAACTGATAAATTAAAATAATCTTTACCATTCAGTGATAACAAGCAGTTTTTTTACATCTTAATATTTTATGATGTATTTAAATGAGTAGTTATTGTTGCAAACTCCATTAGAAATTTTAATTGAGATTAGTTTTGGAATAAGGGAAAGGGGGATGTGATTAAAAAAATTGGGTTCAATTTTTCTCATTTGAAATTTCATAAATAAAAAAGAAAATTTCTTCAAACATTTTTTTGAGAGGATTAATATTCAACAGCATAGTGAATTGCTCTAAGAGAAACAAAAATTTTAAGTTCATTAGAACACATTCATTCTGTGTCAGAAACCTATGCTGTGTCAACTATTTAATCACAATCCAAATTTAGAGCTGAATCCAGCTTGAATGTTGTGTCCATACTTGCCCTAACCGTTCAGGGTTCAACCTCTGCGGTCGTATAAAGCTACGCCCTGCGGAGCATCTGGTTTGTACATGTACATGTACATCATGTACATGGGGTGGATTAATAGTGTGTTGGTTGAATTTAGTCCTTATCATTTTGTTTTGAGGACTGAGACTGAACATTGTAGAAGACTAGCACTGAATAAGGGGCACATATATTATTTCTCCTACAGAAATTTGGTCATACTGTGGCCAAAAAGGGTCTTCCCCTTGACTTGTTCATGTTGTCTGGATAAATTCTTTGTATGCATCCTAAGTATAATTTGCACAATGTGCTGTTAATCACAACAAAGTGCACACAGATTTATTTTGCTGTTCACTTTATATGCAATATATGGTACATTTATCGTGTTTATATAGAGTGAATTAATTTGATTTTCCATCAGTGGAAGTGAATAATTGAAGGCTTATTGATTTCATATTAAGATTGAGGTTTCATAAGAACCAAGATGAAATTACTGTGAAATACATGTACAAATTTAATTAATTAGCTCTATACATAGCCTAAATGAATATATAATTCATTATATAGAAAAACAGGAAATCTCTGTGAAGTTGCAGACAAATTAATTTTAATCAGCATTATAACCTGTACATACAAATGTACATGGCCATGTAAATATAAATAAACCAACAGGAAATCTTATTAGAATGCTGTAAAGTAGTTACAAGGAAACAAATATACAATTTATACCAATCGTAATTATTTATATAATATGTACCGGTACATGTTTTATTACAATAATATGAAGTTTAACACATATATGCATTGTTATCCATTTTGACATCCATATCAGGATCTGTTAATCTGTCTAGACTTTGAATTAACTTATCCAGTATATTTTGTATATAACTTCTTGATGTAGATTAAAGTGAAAAAATGATAAACTCTTATTATCAAATAATCTTTTATCCTCTTTGTAAATTTATACATGTACAAATGTTTCTAATCCTGCTACATTGTACATTCTGTAACTGCCTGTCACAAGTGATCAGGAGTCTGTGATTTAGTGGTTGTTGTACATGTTTGTTGCTGTATGTTATATTTGTTTTTCATTTATTAGTTTGAACATAAATTAGGCCATTAGTTTTTTCTCATTTGAATTGTTTTACATTTGTCATTTTTGAGAAACTTGTTTGAATTGTCATTTTGGAGCTTTTTTGTGGCTAACTTTGCTGTATGAGTTTTGCTAATTGTTGAAGGTCATAAGGTGATGTATATGTATTGTTGTAAACTTCTATATTTCATGTGGTCTCTGGTGGAGAGTGGTCTCATTGACATTCATACCACATCTTCTTATTTACATACTGTTGTATGACATGTACAAATATATCTTGGTGTGTTTTCAGTATTGTTGATCAAATCTTTTGATTTGCGCAAATTATCGATTTGTAAAAAGTTACTCTGTTTGTGTAGAAATATCTTTTAAAATTTAAGACCATTCAATACATACATGTAAACCTATATATTAGTGTCACTATTGTTACTGGTTGTTATCTTAAGACACTTATAATATGTATATTTAAAGGATATAATATATATGATACCTCATGACATTCAGTATTATCTTTTCATGTCATGGTGACCTTTGCCCCTCAGTAATCTTATTAATAAAATGTTTTAGCACAAACATGTGATGAATTGATTAACTATATTTACACATCTGTCAAATCTACAACCACAATCCATCTGTCACATGGTCTTAAATACGTTTTACAATTTTTACAAGTTCATGTGTATGTTTGAATGGCTAAGCTTGTTATGGTGCAGGATGTTTTATTGATATCATGAAAATGAAGTATTAGTTATTTTCTCTGATGAAGAGTGATTTAATCTTATTCCAGACTTATTGTAGACTAGAGTTATTGATGTTTATATTACATTGTAGCTATAGGGGCCTCAGAGTGCTGGATTTTCTTGCAGTGTTGAAGACCCATTGGTGGCCTTTTGTCGGGTTGTTGTCTGTTTGATAGATTCCCCATTTCTAATTCAGTTTTTACTTTACTTTTGTAGAAGATCTCACCCTGAATCTTTGACACATTTTGTATTTGTCTGTCTTTTTGTGACGTTGGGATGTAGTTGCACTGACCTACATGTATATCTCTCATCCCATTATATCCTTATTTATTTATAGTTTGAAATTGAATATAAATGTTCGAAAATTTCCCTCCAAGCTCAATTTATATCCTACTTAAGATTTGATGAAGAATTTCGATGTCATTCAACCAAAAATCTAAGCCTCTTCATCCTGTATTAAACTTTACATAAAAGTGATGAAAATTCTTTTGAAATTTAAATTATTATTGATAGAGTTAGCAATAACCTTTTATTCAGAAATTTTAAGCAAGGTTTAAATTATTCTGATGTTGTATGTTAAATCCTGACCTCAATTTCTTTCATTTTATATAAGGGAAAAGACTTGTCTATTCATATCGCTGAACCGACTAAATATGTTAAGAAAGTCAACTACATCTGAAATGTAGTAGACATATTGCTGAATTGACTAAATATTTTAAGAAAGTCAGCTACTTCTAAAATGTAGTAGATCTCAGCATTAATATACATGTAGTCGAAAGATTTGCAGCAATATATATACATCAAATTACTATATATCGATTGTTGACATACATTGTAGATATTTATGTCCCTCCTTTGAATATAAGGGGAGGGGATTGCATTGTATGTCAATAGCTGTCTTCCCATCTACTCAATCTTAGTTACAAATAATACCAGTGTTAATATAGTGGATTAAAAAAAAGATTGTATGCCTTTTGTGGCTGCTGTTATTTTTTGTGGATTCATGTTCCTTAAATACATGTAGATGTACCTATAGTTATATTAGGACTCAATTTTGGGTCTAACATTACATTTGCATCTCAATTATGGCAGTCAAACTGCTCAACTTGTGCGCTATGCAGTCTTGTACATTCTGCATTTTGTTTATGAATTAACCTGACCTCTCTGATCTAATAGTAGTAGAGTGTTAGTCTACTTCATCCCCATATATACGTCACAACATGTATAAGATGAGTGAGCAGAAAGATTGTTCAACTCAGAACCTGAATAATGTGTGTATATATCTTCCTGTGAACCTTAAGCTTAAGTTTACTTGTAAAAAAGATAAAGCTATTAGCTTTGATGTCTATTAGAAAGCAGTGTTCCTAATAATATTAGAGTAACATGTTCATGACGGGATTAATTTTCTATAGGATAAAAAAAACACTAGTTCATGATCAGCATCATCATCATTATAAAAATAAGTCAATGAGATATAAACTCAAGTTGAAATATCCACCAAAGTTCAAATGAAGTGAATGTGAAATTATAGGGAGCTTCATTGTTTCAGAATTCAAATAAATGGTTCCTTGAAGTGGAGAATCAGAATTTTGTATGGACTTTAATTTTTCATGCATTTTCTGGGAATGCATAAAGGTGAACCACACATTCTAATGCAACATTGTTTGTAACCTTAATTTTGATTGGAGAATGTCAACAAAAAACTTTATTTGGGACGATCAAATCAACAATTGATGCTTTCTGAGTTTAAAATACAATACATGAATGAAGTTTTCATACCTTTAAAATACCTGAAAATGTGTTAATATAAATTTTAAGTTTGGAAAAATGAGATATCCAAAAAATTCAAAGTTTTCCTCAACTTGCAAAAGGTGGTAAAAAATAAAGGAAGGTAGTAACCACTAAAGGGTTTTCAGTCAGACTTTTTCTAATATAAAATTTCTATAGAATTCAGAGGTTTTGTAAAATACTTGCAACCCTTTTCTTCATTTTGAACAACTTAATTGATTTTAGCTAAGCTTGTAGACTTTCTTCCCTTTTTGTACTCGCTTACTTGTTCTTGCATTGCTTTTATACATAGTGCAATGAATTTTGGTAAGCTACATTATTTCACTTTTTAAAACCCTTTCATGCCAAATGTATCCTTTCGGCACACTGTTGTAGATGTCGAATGTATCCTGAAGGATACACAGATTTCTATATTTAGACGGTCAAATAATGTTTAGACATGTTTCTTGGCCCAGTTGCTCAAAAGATGGGATAAACACCAATTGCATTTGATATTTTTATAGTATTGTAAAAACACTGTCAAAATATATTTTTTTCAAAGATTGTTGAGAAAAAAACTTTGTGAAAAATAAAATGGCAGAATCAAAAACATGTATGTCATAACTTTTAGTTGCTTTTCACATTAAACTCCATATCTCATAATTGAAAAAAAGGACCCGTTCACATTATGAAGACAAAGGTCATACTAACATCTGAACACCTAGATTTTTTGGGGGATATAATGATATCATAAAGTTTTGCGGTAGACAGTTCTTCAGTATGTACTTGTTGATATGTGCATGTATATATAACAATAAATGACATAAACAATACATACAACTTAGTTAACAGAGTAAATTGTACTATTGAAGTGGGGTGTCTTGACAGTTTCTATCACAATGGTTGCCAGCACCTAGTAAACCCTATCATTGTGATATATTAAATCTTTATTACTTCTGTACTTTAAGAATTTAAGATGTATTTGTTTCCTAATTGGATAAACGAAAAAGATCTTTCAGATTATGGATTATATCTCCTGTACATAAATGTTGATGTTTAGGAAGTACACCACTAATTCATGGTCCCATTGCTTTCTATGTTAAATTCCTCCGTTTCAAGCAGGCACACCTCTTTTATTTTAAGTTCAAATAAAGTGGCAATCATTGCATTTCAAAGCAACACTTTATGGTGTCTTGTACTGAAAAAATCAACATACCTTACATTGCATATAAGAAAGAACTGGTTCCCGGAACTTCAGATGTACCAAAACAGGTACTTCAGGTCTGACAAACAGACAAAATGTACCCTCTTTTTAAAATTTGGTGCAGTTTTTTTACTATTCAAAATTAAAAGTCCAAAAGTGTTCTACAATGATCACCAGTCCTTCAGCTTTCATTTGATACCAAAAATACCTAAATATTCTACATATTTTGAAAGTTACACTCATGCGTAGGAACTATTTTGTGTTAAATATGTACTACTTTCTGGTATGTGCTTTCTGGCCGGGCCTGAATTAGTGGTGTTACACCTATAACAGAACCAAACTTGCTATATTGACTTGAGCATTACTTTATTTCATTCTATGATCTATTTCAAGCAATAAAAAACATATAAAGCCTTAGTCCAAATACTATTTTATTAATTTAAAGCTCAAATTGGACTGGTAGTAACATATGGGTTATTCAAAGAAAACTGCATATGTATATTACCATTGGCCAATATATTTTTTTTATTCTCAATATCATTGTTTTATTTATTAATTTCTATTAGGAAAGCTATGTGCTTACTAATAGTCATATTTTTATCAGAGGTTCTTCATTAAAGAACAATACATTAGTCCAAACTTAAGACATAAATGAGAAATTATCCCCCCTTTTTTCTTGAAATTGAAAAAAGGCTTTTTTTTTGCATGAAATATAATTCTGTGGTAAAACATAGATTAATAAGAGCAATTTATATATCCCTCAGCTAGATAACTTGCTAAACTGGTCCAAAATTACATGTACAGTGAGATTTAAGAATTCTTATATGAGTATATACCATTTGCCTAGATTGTAAAAGGCTACCATAAGAAAAACAAAAAAACTTGAAAAATCATGAGATTATTTTGACCAAGAGCTATTTTGTTCCATAAACAAGTCATAAAATACATGTTTTATTGATTTGAATCAGAAAAAATGCAAAAATGAGAACTTGGAGTCAAGTCTTAACTGCATGCATGTTGTATGACCATAAAAGGCTAACATATTTGAGTATGCCAATTTAAGAGCTTAAATTTCCCATAAGCAGGACGGTTGACCCAAAAAAGATGATTAGACATGATTACTAACATCCTATTTGACTTATTTTCATTGGAATAGGTACAACTTCTAAAAATTGGATTTCTGGTGATTCTCTGTAATAGGAAGTACACCACTAATTCATGGTCCCATTGCTTTCTATGTTAAATTCCTCCGTTTCAAGCAGGCACACCTCTTTTATTTTAAGTTCAAATAAAGTGGCAATCATTGCATTTCAAAGCAACACTTTATGGTGTCTTGTACTGAAAAAATCAACATACCTTACATTGCATATAAGAAAGAACTGGTTCCCGGAACTTCAGATGTACCAAAACAGGTACTTCAGGTCTGACAAACAGACAAAATGTACCCTCTTTTTAAAATTTGGTGCAGTTTTTTTACTATTCAAAATTAAAAGTCCAAAAGTGTTCTACAATGATCACCAGTCCTTCAGCTTTCATTTGATACCAAAAATACCTAAATATTCTACATATTTTGAAAGTTACACTCATGCGTAGGAACTATTTTGTGTTAAATATGTACTACTTTCTGGTATGTGCTTTCTGGCCGGGCCTGAATTAGTGGTGTTACACCTTTAGGTTGATTTTAAAGTCTTACAGTAGAAGGGAGATAACTCAAACTATTTTTCAGTTATCCTCCTGTTTTGAATTTTCTCATTTAAAAAAGTAAAGTAGATGAATTGGTTTTAGTTGAAAAAAGATGATAAAGCAACTTGTGGTAGATTCTTAAAAATGTGCACTTGTCTTTCTACAGATAATAAAATTAAAAATTAAAAAAGACAACATCACCCATCATCACCCATATGTTTAGTTGCCACACATTACTTATTCATTTGGATCTACATGTGTGGCATCCTCTGAATACATCAACAGCTTTACAACCTCTAAATTACATAATTTGCAGTAATTTTACATAATAATGAAACAGTTTATGTCAAATTGAAAGTAAACAGCTGCATCCCATCAATCAACAGACTTAATAACAACTAAGGATAATTTTCAAACTTGTAGTTTAGAACTTCTATATTATTGGCCTAAAATCTTCATTTGTGGATAAATTTTTTTCAAACAGTACAGAGTAGGAGAAGGTACAATTATTAACCTCTGTTTCTAAAAAGTTTTACTTTGAACTGTCACAATTGCAAGTAATTATATCTGAAAAAGCATGTTGTTGACCTCTGTAGGGTATTGAGTACAAATGCACTTTACATACTGGTACATGTATTTTAAAATAAATCTTGTCTATTACTTTTGTCATGAAGAAGATGACTATTAGATGTAGAAAAGCTTTGTTATGATAAATGATTAAACATTTTGTTTGTACCACTAATATGTAGGAAAAACTATTGTTGTATAAAGAACTTGACCCATCTCTCAGATTCTTTTGATGTGCAAAATTTCATTCATACATGTTCTTAACAACTTGGACTTTTAAACAGATGGCTTTGAAGTAAATGGTTTACTGTGATTGAGCTTTTAGAATTCATTGTAACAGGATATAGGGTGATTAAAAACCTTTGTCAGTTTTAATTTTTGTAAGCATTAAATCTAATTATATAATTATTCTTTCATATGCTGCCATATACTTTAATGAAACATGGAGACCAACTGTGGTTGACCTCATGAGTGTCATGGACTTGGTTGTTCAAAATTACTTTGGTTGAAAAAAGTATTGGTAAAATATTGGTGAAAAGAAAGTCTTCTGTTTTTTAGTTAAAAAAACATACTTCAGGCTTCACTTTTGCCTCTTATTCAGTCTCAAGGATACATGTACCTGAAGAGACAGAATTGTGCTGAGACTTCTATAAATTTTATATGAAAAAGATTAAAAAAATGTTTTAAGTGGAGCAACATGAATTGTTATGATTTAATGTCATATTAAGCCAGTGGCTTACTTATTTATTAATAAAAACATCTTATATGATGTAGGATATAGTTATCCTTCCAGGGGACCTCACATCACTCCTAGATTTGAAGACACCTTAATCTTAAATTTTAGTATCTGCTTTTCTTTCTATGTCTTTTGACCTAACTTGTGGTTTTCTGATTTGTCTTGTTTACTTATTATCTATCTTAATACAGTTGGTTTGGTACACGTCTTGAACCTGACATTTTACTTCACTTTCCTTTTTCATCATCATCACCACAATAAATTTCTTCATCAATACTATAGAAATAGAAAAGTGTTATTTGTATGTGTACACAAGCCAAGAATATTGATATAAGACAGTGAATACATTTTTAGTGCCTTTCAAACAGAAAAGTATATGTAATATTGTTAGAAAATCTATGCATGAATATATTCTTCATTAAAAACTCATTTATTCTCTATTGATCTTGTACATGTGTTCACTGTATTGTGCTCCAGGGGAGATAACTCTAATTGATTTTTCGATTGATTCGCTCTGGTTGAGTGTACTTGGATAACAATGACAGACGCTTTGACGAATTAGTCACCTTTTGACAAATGTAGTTTTAAAAGTGTAAACAAAGATGACAAATTATTAATATCGTTTAAATGGATAGGTAAAATTATACAGGTGGGTTACACAGATCTTAAGGACGGAGTGTGAATATTTACGAATAATAAGATGTTTTTAAAAAGTTGACACTGAAGAAGAAAAAATATTTACACCTGAATTTAATATTTGTTTCAACAACGTTGGACAGAGAACAAAGGAAAAGAGGAAAAGGAAAGTAGAAAGAGAAAGTGAAGTAGATCACGGAAAAAGGAATAAACATATGTTTCATATATAATCTTTAATGAGGATTGGAATTTTTACTGTACCTATTGACCAGGATTTTTACAAAGTGGAATAGTTAGTCAGTACCACAAAGAGAAAGCTTTTTACAGACCTTGGACAAAAAGGATTAGAAATATTTATCTTATAAACAGCTTGTTGGAAATACTGGTAATATGCACTTAAAGATTTGCCAAAATATTCCTTTATTAAATTTGAAATGGTTATTTAAATTCTCTACTTGAAATTTAACTTACTTTAAAGTGAACAATTTATAACCTTCTAGCAGTTAATATGAATTGAATGTAAATAAATTTGTTTCTAATGTATTTACACCTGTAGAACCTAATATTTTTCATAATAACAGTAAGTGTCATAGTTTAATTTGAAATGTATCACTTGTCATTTTTTTTTTAAATTAAGGAAATAGATAAAAAAAAAAAAAATACATAATTGCAATTTACTTTTATTGGATTAGATGATAAAAGTTATGATTTGACATGAGTGAACTTTTAATCTATTGGTCATGGAAATTGATTGACACTTTTTGTTTATAATTGTTTTTGATAACTAATCAGATATTTTTTAATATTAATAAATTTCAATGACAGTAAATTACATTTTATAGTTTTAAATGTGCTGAAGATAATTTAAGGTATTTTGAATTTTGTTTACTATTTTGTTTTTCATAAATTTCAAAGTTTCAGAATGTCTTTAAATAATTAAGAGGGTATTAACACATTTTCAATTTTAATCTTAAATTTACTTTTGTAGTTACTATCCAATGTCCTATTCAAGTATTTAATTATACAGAGAAGAATTTAAATTTGTATATTGAAATTTCACAGATTAAAATTTTACAATCATGATTAGATAGTAAAGTTATGTAATGTAGATATTTCAAGTTATTTATGATTTGTTCAGCAATGAGTTACATTTATAATTATTTTTGTAAGTCATTTAAACGAATGAGTTTTTCTAAAGAGGAAGGGCTTCAAATAAACAAGTGTAACTGAGTGAAGAGCTATCAAAAGATTAAATATAATTTACATTTTATTTATCAGTTGAAATTTGAATAACATACTTGTAAGGAAAGATAATCTCACTGCTTGAATCACCTTGATAATCTAAAACAGGTTAGGAAGATTTTTTGGTGGGTTTTTCTAATCTAGGTTTAAATAGATTTTCAAAGTAAAAACATATGACTAAATAAGGGTTAAACTAATTTTGAGTACAACTTAAAACAGTGGGAATTCGTTTGTCATAAATTTTGAAAACTTTGTGTGAAAAACTGAAATTCATTGTTATTTGAACCATGGATAATTTATGGCTTAGAAAATTCAAAAGATTGGGATTTTATTGTGGTCATGTTAGGACAGTAAACCATACTAGGTCTATTATTATCAAGTCAGAATAAATAATTAGTTGTTTAGGACCATATAGTGATTTTAAGGTTAAGGTAATTATAGGGTTTTACTTGTTCCTGTGGAGCACTTAAAAACCTATTAGTATTTTAATTGTTCTCTTGTTTTGGTTGAATAGAGGCTGACCACAGGAATTAATCACAGGAGAAAATTATAACCACACATAGTCACAGTGCATTTAGGCAGAACCTGAAACCAGATTCACTCTCTAATGGACTTTTTCAATTTCACTGAGGATTAAAAATAGATTTATATCGGGACTAGAGATAGATAATCTGACATTTGTAAACAAGGATTGTTTATATAGACAAAATGTTTTGAAGTTGAACATTCAGGATATCAGGATTAATAATAAAACATCTGGTTATCATTACAAATTTGTTTGACCAAATTTTGACAGTTCAAAGCATGTACATGGTCTTACAAAAGCCCTGAAGGTCATTTTCTCCTTGCATTGGAGTCCTGATATTTGAGATTTTGTGTGACTCCTGCTATAAATAACACATGTTAAGTGACATAATATTTGACTTGTAGTACATGTGATGAATATTTGAATGTCTACATTTTCTGCTACTAGGTGTCAGTGAAACGCATGGAGTGTTGAGTGAGGTGCATTGTTTTGTTTCATTAGCGTGGAAAGGAGAAAACTAAAACACTTTACAAGTGCTTTCAATTAACTGTTAGAAATTAGGATTACATTAATGCCACCATTAATTAGCGCTTTGGAAATTTAACAGGTTTGAATATCAATTTTTGGGATACTATCTACGTCAGTTGCAGCAGGAAATGAAGTAATATTTAAATAGTAAGTTATATATAGAGATAGACTGCAAGTAGGTACACTGTGGAGTAATGATGAAAGATCAAAAGTACTATCTATTGCACTGATGAAGAGTTAGAAATAGACATCTGCTACTGTGATAAAACTGTCTTGGTTGTTCATTACAGCTAAGAAATCGACATCACACAAGTTGCATTTTTTGCAGGATTTACTTTGGAGTGAAATAGACGAAGTCAGGTATTCCTTGTCTATTTCGCTGATCTCTATATGTTGATTTCAGCAAATTGGAATTAATTACAGTACATATTGGAAATTGACATCTGGTATTGTCTGTTGACTGATGATGCTGTTTTCTATTAGTTGTTATGCAGCATATTATGAAAACGTTGAGGAATGGAACCTAAGCCTACATATCTGAGAGAAAATAGTAAACAGATTAAGTCGCATAGAAGAAAATTAAGCCAAGATATAGATATTCGGCCAGTGTATTATCCAGATAAACAAAGTGCTGCCAAGAAATTTTTTCATAACGATAATTTTCTGAATATCAAATTCCACGATCTTGATTCATCACAAGACTTCAGGCATTTGAAATATGGATTCCTAGGGGAAGACGACTTTGAAGAATTCAAGGAAGAATTAATTAACTTTAAGAAATTGAAAAATGAATGCTCAGTGGAGTTTTTAGACAAATCACCTAAAACAAGAAGGAAGAAATTATCTTCTATAATATCACCCAAACTGGCAAGGAAAAGTTTAAGTGTTGAAAAATCGCCTAAATCTGCGAGGAAAAGTGTTAGATTTAATGACAACATAATGGAGTTTTTAAATACAGATGAACATTTTCAAGAATTTGATCGGGTATTTGAGACTTTCAAAAGCAAAGAGATTTCTGAAAATATTGACCAATTACGATGGTCTTGGAAACAGTATAGTGATGAGAATGATGCAGACAGCGACGAAGATGACAATCGAACGATTCAAGAAAACGATGAAAGTTTAGATGAATTGGATGATGAGGATTTATTGGAATCCACATTTGAAGAATCATTTGCCGATTTCTTTGACAATGACGAGGATTTTAAGGAATTTGAGGTGGAGTTGCAGAAATTAAATTCCAAAAGACGCTCAAGGGTTTTATTAAATAAAATAAATAGAACTTCAGGTTGTGATATTGTGACAGAATTGAAAGCTTTCTGTGATAATGACCCAATTGAAAAATATGAGGCCATGGCGGCAGAGCCGCACTTATGGAACTCAGGTGGTGAATGGGATTATATATTTAAAAAAATCAAACGTCGTAGTTGCCTTTCGTGTTCAAGTCTAGCAGCAAGCTGTGATAGTATTCAAGAGGATATAACTATTCCCGACTGTGATTGTGTCTTCCATAATGACGTAAAAACAAAAATTGACAAATGCTCATCTTGTGATAATCTTCAAAATATAGACAATCAAAATGGTGGTAAGTTTATGTGTACGATATTCTTTAAAGGAATTTTTTTACAATGGTAGATAGTTTGGGTAGGTGCAAACTGCAAAGTATGAACATTAGACTTTACCAACAAATGTCATAAAATTAAGATTTTTTTCTTAAAGAAATGTGTAATGTAATTCTTTGTGTTGAGACAGTCGTTGGTTTTCTTTTTGGTTTTGTTTCACGTCTTGTCATTGAACTGCTATTTAGAGGCAACTATATTGTGTATTCAGTATGTGTTTTAGTCATTGTAGAAGACTGCATGGTGACAATAGTTGCTTTACATCCACATTATTCGAACAATCAGGTAGATCATTGTCGCATTGGCAACACTCTCAATTTTGAAATTCGGATTTGTCTTTGAATTTTAACAGTTACTTCCCTTATTTCTGATCTACACAATATATATAAATTTGTGCCTTCATAAATTGTTTCACGGTCAATTTTCTTTTTTGATCTGTGCAAATATTCTGCATCCCTCCTTAGAATTTTTGTTTATAGTAAGTCCAGACTCCATATAATATTTAATGCACTGTGACAATGATGATCTTGAGGGGGAGGGTAGTAATATTGACTTTAGCAAGCATTTCTCTGGATAATGTATATTTAATTTACAGACTTATTTTTTGTGGGCAGTTTTTTGCCAGAAATGTTCTGGTAAAAGATAGCAATTACCATCTGTTAGTTGTAAGCTTACCGTGTTTACTGATTAGTTTATTTGCTAATTACCTACATGAATAATAATGGGTATACATAATTAGGTTTACTGGTTTCTACCTATAGGGTCACCATGGCTACTAAACAACCATGCATTTGTTATGACCTGAAAGTTCAACTTAGAAATTTTTGGTTTGACTTTCAGACTTCAAAATTTAATATTATTTTTGCTGCAGTTTTGTTGTAAAGAAGATATATTTAACTTGAAAAAGTTATCAAATAACTGATACAGTTTGACTAAAAACCATTTTATATGATATAAATTGTGAATATTTTCTTTTGTTATGGTTACCGCGGACAGCATATTTTTTTTACTGAAAATGAACTCTACCCCTTCATTTTACTTTTGGAAAAGTGAACATAAACATGGCAAACAAAACACAATGCCGATGTGCAGACTTTAGGACTGGCAATCATTTGCAATACGAGATGTTGAGTGATTTGATTTTACAAGTGAAAGTTGCATGTAAATAGCAGTCTGAAATGCCTGTAAAATTGAATCACAAATGTCATGTTGAAGTTGATTTACTAGCTATCGACAACATGTATCAAACTGGCTTCCAAATAATTTATTCATGAACCACTATACTAATGAATATTTCTTTATATAAGTCTTTATTTTAGAAGTCATAGTAGGTTCTGTTAAAAGATACAATCTTGAAAATTGACTTTGTTGATATAATATTAAGATAGTAGTTGACAGAAATGAATTTGACCTGTCACCAACTTTAATCACATTATCAATCTCGATCAGGTTACAAATTTGTCTACTTTTCTGATGACTAAATCAGATATGTAACAAATTCATAACAATAAGTGTTCTGTTAATGTTAATTTCCTTTGGGGACATTAGTGACAGTCGTTGGAAAGGTCTCCAGGTCCAATATCAGCTGATTTTTTAATGATGTAAATCTCAATGGTCCATTTCATTACACAGATTGTTGGTTTTCGTTTACAGATTGTTCATTTCAAAAGATAATCTTGTCATTTGATTGTTGTCTGGCTTTTTTCTAATGGTGACAATGTCCGGTCAAGTGGTCAGTTCATTTTTAGCTATTCCTTGTTTGATTTGAATATCTATCTATAAATGGGTATATTAATGTGTTACATATCTTTATATGTCAAGGATGAAATTTGATTGATAATCTTTTGAACCTTGAACAAATACATGTATCAACATTACTATGAAGTGATAGTCCTTGAAACATTTCATGTTTACCTTTATAGCTGCTTCTTTCATGGCACTGCAGTGATGTTTGGAATACTGCGATATGTTTATTGACCGAAATATGTAATGCAGTTTGTGATTCCCCTTATAGTTTATTTGACTGTACATTACACGGTAACACCATATCTTTTAAGATACTTGACAAGATCCTGAAGTGTGTCATATATATGTAGTGATTGAGGAAGCTTGTAAAAATAGTGCTTGATGGTTTAAAGAACTCCCCAATTGTTTATTGTTTTTCACTAAAGATAATCCACCATTTGACATTTGCTAACTGATAAAAGTTTCAGAAGTTCATAGCACCAGAAATATGTGTATTCTCTTAGCGTTTGACAGGCTACTTCTTTTTTTTCACAACTTTCATAGTAATCAGTCAGTGTTTTTCTCACCCTTTGTGTGTCGCAAGATACATGTGGTTTTCCTTTTTTCACATCCTTCATAAATATATTTTGTCAGAATCCCACATTCTTTTATTCCTCCTGATAGGTACTTTGATATATAAATGCACTGGTGCATATACACAATGTTTTCCTTAGATTGACAAGGGGGGGGGGGTCATTAATTTTGAAGAATGGGGGTTTCAAATTGACAATTTGGGTCATCAATGCTCTTCAATGCTTAGATTATTAAAATACATTTAATATGGAAATGTAAATTTTAGAGGATAGGGCATAAATGTATGCATTAGGGCACTGCAGACAGCCATCCATAAATTGTCTACAGATGTTTATTACCTTTGAAATAGATCTTGTTGAAATTTTAAATACAGACCCTCCATGTAAATAGACAAGACTAACTTTTACATAGGGTGTAATTGCTATAATTGACCAAGTGATTCCCTTGTGTTACATGTAAATGACATAACTAATCAATTAGTTCCAGACATTACAATCAATCAGTTCACCTGAAGGGCTAGGGTATTACATAACATTAAACAAATTTATGGTATTTGTAGAATTGATGTTTGAAATGAGGTTATTGATGGAAATTGGATTTTGGATGTTAATTTCCAGGGAAATACATGGATGAAATTGATTCTGATTACATAACAGAATATAAAATGCCTTTATTTAGAGTGTCTGAGTGTCTAAATTTACTCCAGACTTTGCAAATCAGCATTTTTATCCTTTGTCCCATAATATTTAATCAATGAAAATCAATTTTATTAACAGAAATCTGATCATGCTAATACTTCTAACTTCTAATGATTTTTATACCTCTATTTGATTTCTAATTTTACAAAATAATCTGTGCACATGTTGATTTTCTTGCAAGATGTCAGTTTCAGTTTATTTTCCAAAAAATTCTAAAGGCTGAAATTAGATTTGTTCAGGTAAAATTATGATATCTTAATCTTCATCAAGGTCAAATTATTCCTGCAGCAAGCTGTTTCACCTCAACAAAATTGATTTCAGTACCCAACAGTTGTTTAGTAAATAGCTCCTGATAAAATAAATCTGCAAGAATATTGGTTCTATAATTTGGGTTTAAAATTGCCATTATACACACAAGTGATCTTGTAAATTGATTGCTATATTCGAAACTTTGATCATTTTTACATGAATAGTAGAAAAAATACTGTGGATTTTAATTATTCTGTGTAAAACAATAATTATTTGCTATTAGAGCATTCATACAAACACATTAAATGTATGTAATAAATCAATTATGAAAAAAATAATAAGCAAAAATTAATTGATGTTTCTTGTATTGTTAATTGATTTTGCAATCTTTCAATTAAGATCTGGCTATTATGGTCCACACCCATTGAAAATATGTAAAATTTTTCCTGTGTTTTATAATGAATTTGTTTACGAATATTTGCCTCTTTTTTATTCAAATTTAAATTATGTTTGTCTGGCTAATAAACCTTGAAGTATAAAATTGATGACTACTTTTATAAGAAACAGGTAAAAATCTTTCAATTTAATGGCTTATTAAATTTAGCTAAGATTTAAACAGATCTGACATAACACAAGAGAAGTTCTTTTTATGAGTGACGTCAAAAAAGTAACCTGCTTATTAACATACAGGTATGTTTGCAGGAAAAAGAAAACATTTTTCTGTGTATAAAAAACATAAAAAACAGTATTTTTTGTGATAAGATCTTTAGGATGAGTCAGTGTTATCTGTTGAAACACCATTAAAACAGAAATTGCCTCACTTTCCATCTGTTTTCCTCCTTCAAGTGATTGATAAATAATCAAAGAAACATGAAGAATTGTTGCTTTTTATAAGTATTTATAAGTATTTAGAGGAAAGAATTCACAGTTGGGATGACATTTATATTTATCTTAGCACCCCATTATCAAAAGCATCAAAATGAAATGTTGTTAGTTGTTAATTACTTCTCAATCTTAAAAAAAGAATTTAAGAAAAAAAATAATTGATTGATAATCTTGATCAGCACATAAAGACTCCACTATTATTAAAAAAAAACAAAACAAACAAGAAACTACATGTTACAGGCATGTCTTGAAACAGTAACTGTCATTTGCATGTTATAACTGACAGAATGCAAGTTTCCTAAAAAAAAATAAAAAAATTCCAGATTTGAAGGTTCTAGATTTTCTGCATACACACTTTAATAAACTTTGTGCTGAATTACTGACTTTGCTGTATATAATTTATTCATGTCAGAAGACATGTACACCTACTGCATGTTCTGATTGCTATAGTGTCAGAATAAGTATGTAATTGTGATACATGTTATGTAAGGCTATGTAGGCTTTTTCAACAGATTTTGCTATTCACTGGTACCAGAAGTAAAATTGTGAGCAGGACATTATGTTTATCTAAGTAATCTTCAATCACATCTTTTTTCAATGCACTGTTTACACCAGTGGTAAAAAGTTTTTTACATTTAACAAATTGAAAATTAATAGTTTATATGCAATTTACTTTACTTCACATTAAAGCAAATTACACTGGATTCTTGCACTCTAATGTATGCATGTATTAGGATGGGCTGTGGTATAAATTATATTCATCTAGATTCCACTACTTTCAAAACTGGAAAAATCTTGCTCAAATGAATCAGATGTAAAAGCAATAGTTTATTTATTCATTGAGAACTATGTCATTGTGATCAAATTGTATGGTAAATGGAAATACTAATTTAAGTTGCATGGATGGAAACTTTACATTATAAGAGAAAATTGACCATTCATAAATCTGTAATGATTGATATAATCATCTCTTGGCATCTAGTTTCTCCTTCCCACCATTTTCTGATAGGAAATATAGATTTATCTACACTGAAATGTTAATCATTGAGGAGGGATCTATTCTTGGAGTCAGTTTTCTGAAGTGACCTAGGATCATCCAAGATAAGATAGGTACATCATGCTGTACATTTTAGATATCAGATAAAATGTGTAATGATAAGAGGATGTTCCAGGGTAGTTTTATCTTGATGTTAGTGGTATGCATTGCTGTATTTTCTGTGTATGTGTGGGCCTTTGTTTATTTAGAGGAAAGATACTTTTCTTTGTGTTGAATCAAACAAAGGAAAAGATAATTTTCTGAGCATAAACATTGAATCAGTTTAGTCCATTATTTATTGATTTTAGATTGATGTTTATATAAACATTATGATAATGATGAAAAACAAGAAACATTGGGTTTTCAAATTGGAGGGGGTGGAGGGGGGGATATATTAGCTATTATGAGAAAGTTCTAGCTTGGGACACAGTAGTCTTTGAGCTAATACTTGAATTTTGTAAATATGCTTGTGAAGAGTAAAGTTATTACTGGTCTTTCTGGTATTTCTGGGACGAAAAACTTGTATGTAACTTAAATGTTTTAAGGCCTGTTTGGACCTCTCAAAAGCATGCAAAGATGATCAAATGAAAGAGTATTGCAAATAGTTATAACAAGGACATATTTTTATGTTCAGGTCTGGTCAAATAGGGTTCAGTGCTAAATACTATTTCTGTCATTTCTTTAAAATATTCCGAATTTCAAAAGAAGTTTCAGCATTCACCATTCATAAACTGTGAAATCTTTTCTCCTGTGTATTTTGCACCTGTGTTGTTTCAACACTTTCAGAAGCCAGGATTGCCTATTTTATATGTTGATGTATAGGTTACTCTTTTGACATTTTAATGTATATGTTACAATAATATTGATACAGATCATATAAATAAAGTCTTTGATCTCTTCAAGCTTCCTATGTTTATGTAACAGTGAATGTCATGATAGTTGCAAGCTTTCTCAAGATTGAATTTGATTGCTAAAAAATGGCTTTCATCTCATATTTCAGGGTAACCATTTTTATGAGTTGCCATGCATAATGTCTGTTCCTCATAGGCTTTGCTGTACAAACTTTCAAGCCTTATTTGGAAAGAAAGATTTCTGTAAACCTCCATCCCCCCACCCTGAAAAAAAAATTAAAATAGAATGGTTGTCCCTTTACAGTGATTTGGACACATTTTAAAAGCTCAAATGACTTGATATTAGTGAATTCTCAATTGTATCTGTATGTTTGAAAAAAGTGTCCTCTAACTAGATTGACTAGGCTAAAACTTTAATGTCATTACATTAAATGTCCATTAGGTACTTCATTAATCTTCACAGGATAACTTCATGGTGGTTAATATCCTATACTTATCACAGTATTGATTTTTTAATTTGATCAGTGTTTTAACACTGTCACAGTGTCAGTAGGGTGACAGTCTTAACCCTGCCTGAGACTCTCAAGCTTATCCTTAAACCAAATTTTGTAACAACCAGATAGAAAAATCATGTATTCTAGAGATGTGCTTGGAAGTCTTCTTAATTGAATCAATATGCTACAGTTAACACATATTTCAAGGTGTTCTATACAGAGGGGGGATAGGACCTTTATCGGGACTCCGGGATCGGGTGTTTTAAAGCTCGGGATTTCAGGATTGACCCTTTCGGGATCCGGGAATCCTTTTATTCTGATTTCGGGACGTCGGGATTTACTTTATTTAAATTCGGGACCTCGGGATTTCGTTTTTTTAAGTCCGGGATTTCGGGATCAGGACCCCTCCTATCCCTCCTCTATACAGAAAGAACAAACTTTGATTTGATCAAGAGGGGTTTAACAATGTTTTGGTAAAACAGAGATTTTCCTTACTAATTAAATCATGAAAGGGTCAGTTAAAATTTTGCATTCTTCCTCTTGTAAGGTAGGACATCATTAATTTTTTTTTAAAATATATATATTTGAGTAATATTACGTGCAGATAGAAATTCCTTATTGCAATATTAATACATGTTCTTAGCCTCTTAGTAATGAGGTTAATATATATATGTAAGTGTTAGGAACAGTAGTTAAATGAGCTTTACTTATAAAACCACAAGTATTTTTCATTGAAGAAAGATTAAGACATATAATACATGTTTTAAATGACGCATATAATATGTACTTAACCTCATTTACATATTTTTATTTGCATTTTAACATAAAATGTATTGTTTTATTTTCAGACTGTCATTTTACCTGTCACCAAAATTGTGGTGCATTGGTACGGCTCGGTTGTAAATCTAAATCGTCACCTGACCTAGCGGGTCAAACGGAACCGCCCTTACTAGAGCCTACAGACACCTTACAGACAGTTTCTTCAGATGGCAGCTCAGAACCAACCAATGTAAGGCATTGTATACCACAAATATAATCTCAAACCAAAATAAAATAGTCTCTTAACTAAAAAAAACCCACTAAAATGTCCGACTTAGAGCAATAAGTATTTTTAAGGATTCCAACATCACAATGTTTCAAGAGCACAGATGGTGATGCAATGGAAAATTTATTTCTGAGAAACATCTTTTCGTTATCTGACATAATCTGAATATTGTCTCAAGTTGAATTTCTAAAAGTTAAAACACAGTTTTTGCCATCCTACACTCATTTGGGTTCTCAAGATATAAAAATGTACTTTTCTGGTAAAATACAGCTGTATAGGAAAACTGAAAATTTTGTATTTTCTGCAGCAGTGAAAACTCACAAGGAAAAACTTACACATTGCTTTCATCGTACTAAAATATAACTCTCTTCATAATAGTATAAAAGCTAACACTATTTCAATATGCACATGTATTGGGATCTTTCTAAATTCTTTGATGTATACATATAGTTGTCATGCATCTTATATGGGGAATATATGCAAATGATGCAATATTGGGTGCAGCAGCTTGAATTATTAGGTACTGAAGCACACAAGAATATATATATCAATAGACTTGTGCACGTATCAGAAATCACTTAACTATGAAAATAAGAAGATGTGGCATGATTACCAATGAGACTTCTATCCACCAGAGACCAATGACATTGAAGTTTTAAAACAACTATAGTTCACTGTACAACCTTCAACAATGAGCAAAACACAAACTGCATATCATGCTATAAAAGGCCTAAAATGACAAATGTAAAACAATTCAAATGAAAAGCAAATGGCCTGATTTATGTACAAAACAATAAATGAAAAACAATATGATATACAGAAGCAAATGACAATCACTGATTGAAGGCCCCTGACTTGGGACAAGCATATACAGAATGTGATGGGGATACTGTTGATTATAACATCAACGAAAAAGTTACTGTGGATTCATTATTATTCGTGGGATACCAGTTTTTCATCGGATTTCATCGGTTGAGGTGAACCATGAATTCAAATGTTCAGCAAATTAAAAATTTTCTTAAAGCTTGTTATGCAGCAAAACCACAAAATTAAATATCCTCGAAAAATGCAGGTTTTCTTCAATCAACGAAAATTAATATCCACGAAAAATAAATGAATCCATAGTAACATGAAAAGACCAAGAAAGAAAAATTCTATAAAGTTTAATACCTTCAAGAGGGGGAAGCATGTTAAATGTTTTAAAAAAGCTACTGTTTTCTAGATGGTATGGGAGTTGGCAGTGTAAACTTTTAATTATTTTGTTAAGAAACATATCAGAGTTTTCCTAACAGAATCTGTAAAAAAAATCACTGATTGATCGCATGACAAAGGAATTTTTCTTTGTGTACACTAGAGCAATTAAATGCAGAAACTAGATGTCATTTGAAAATGTTCTCTATGCCTAGTTGTGATGAGAAATTCTGGGGAGAACATATCTTTTACATGTGTCTGATTAATTAGGTGAACTAGTGCAAGACAACAGATAATGCCATAATTATTCTTTCTCATAGCCTTACAACAAAACCACTGATATAAATTTAAGTCATTAAAATTGTGTAATTTTAAATTACAGAACCTTGAAATCATGACTTTTGTATATTTTGTAGGAGAAGGACGAGACTGATAGTGGGTACAGATCAGGGACGATACCTGAAGAAAAATTACCCAGAAAGCCAAGTCAGGCTACACTTAATAGAGAGGAACTCAAACTGAAAATAGAGGAATATAACCTGCTGGTACCAGGAGCTGAGTTCTCTCTGGTAAGCTCGCTATAGAAAGTGAAACATAAGTAGTGACCAACTTGATAGGCTTCTAAAAAAACCTGTTAAAAACAAGGTAGTAAATTGTTTGGAATAGATATATACATCTGACTGTGCAAGAACCTCATTGGTAGTTAAAGTTGTTAAAAAAATAACCCTTGTGCTTGGAATAGGATACATATCTAGTTCATTTGAGTGTCGTAAGAGGATACCTTAAAATACAATAATACCCATTGCCAAAAAGATTATAAGTATTGATAGATAATTTCGTAAACCGGATATTAATATAAGTGTTTTTATTCTGATCATTATCTTGCATATCAACAAGCATATATAAAACACATCAGCCATACCATGGTTATCATTTGAACATCAAATTACATTTTCAAATGTTACATAATGTTTTTATAATTTAACAAAAAGTTACGTCTGAATGAAATTTCAGAGATGCAAAATGACAGTCAAATTCTGTACCTATTATGTAATTTAACATTATATTTGTGAAATGTTAAGTGGTTGGGAAATTTGTTACAACTTTCTTTTTTAAAACAAATCTAGAGGATTTCAAAGATAGTTCAAAGGACTCGTATATGTATGAAATATTAAGTGTACATAAATAGCACTGGCGGATACTGAAGCAAAATACCCAGAATTTTGTAGGTAACAGAAAAAAAGAATATAGATTGCCACTAAATAAGTCAAGATAGCTTCCTTTGAAATTTTCTTAAAAAAGAAATATAAACATTATATAAGTTTTAATGTTAAATTCCTAAAACTTTCTGAATATCCCCCTTTACTAAAAAAATACTTTATCTTTCTATGAAATTAAAGGTCACTAGTATTCATGTGGTATATTATTTTGACACATAAATAAGATGAATATCAATTTTAATAAATGTTAACATATCTTAATTTAAAAAAAAATAAAACATATGAACTACAGAAATTTAAGAGAGAATCTATTTTGCTTCCTGTACGTTTCAATATTGCTTATTATTCATTCAAGATGTACAGAATCATCTGAAGAACGATAACTTGCAATTGTCTTTCACGATTTGTCATCACTTGAAATTATGTTGCTTTCTGTTCCATTCATTATAAAACAGTCATTTGCACTAAGGAGGATGGACTCCACATCTGAAAATTGTATCGAAAATTGATTTTGTATTGTATAATGATATTTATTTTATAATTTGATACTTTTGTGATAAATGTTTTGTTATGTAGCAAACAACCATTAAGGGTCATGATAGATTTTTGACTGTTAGATTATTGAACTCTATCAATTTATACCGATACAAATTAGAACAAAGAACATTATTTCTATTAATCTGATTCATCATTAAATAAGTCTCTGTATGTATCAGTTCCGGTAACTATTTTTGTATGAGAAATAAAGATGAAAACAATTGAACAAAAAATGAAAGAATTTCATTTCCTGTTAAGAGTTACCAATTCTAATGTGAAAAAGGAAGTATGTTTAATAGTATTTCAAAATTAGTTTTTAACAAATACATGAATATAGCAATTATTTTCCTGCTTCAGCTAGTTTCCCTGTATATGTACACTTTTTGCTAGTTCAGAAATTTGAGGACAGAGTCTGTGAATTTAGGGAGATGTAACACGACGTGAGAAGATAGAGTAAAATAATTGATAATGAACTTAATGAACTTCCCTTATTAGGCAATAACAGTTTTACAAACTTTTAGACATAAGGAAAATATTTTTTTTATATTGGTCACCCTTCTTGCCATTGCTTAATGTGTTAACCATATTTCCAGTGACTTAATTGAGAAATTAGTAACTGGAAGGCAGTCTGTTTCTCGAGAGACATTTGCAAAAACAGAACATGCAACTTTGCTGGTTTATAATGTCATTGCATATAGCATAGCATGGGTCACATTTCTAGCATATGTTTCTACCAAATTTTTATAATTTTTCTGATTATATTGTTAGTTATTTGGTAGAATTTATAAATGCAGATGTTGTTTGAATGATGTTTTAAGATAGAGAATGTGATATACCAGTTGGTTCTTGTTCATAAAACATCAGGTGAAATACCATGGAGGCCTAGGAAGGAGGAGTATGATCATTTGAGAAATGAGAAAATAATAAAAATAAAAAAACGTTTTTAAAACTAGAATTTAAGAGAAAAGTATTAAGTGATGTATTATTCTGACTGAGCCAACCAGTCTTTGCTCTTACTTCCTAATGTGTAATGATACATGGAGAAGCAGCGCATACACATTTTGCTTTTGAGGGATGCATGCAGCCATGAGTCCACCAAGGCAGTATATTATAATTAAGGCTTTATATAGTTCATACATACGAAACTTAAAATAGGACTAAAAATTCTTCACAAATTTTTCTCCTGGTAACTTACTGCAGACAAACACTCAAGTGACAAAAAAAAAATCATTGTATCATTTATCATCCTCTATATTGTCTTATAATGGCAGGAGATGTGACCATCTGATATATTGTCTATTAACATTTATTTTGATTTCAGAAGGAAGACAAGGGCCAAGCATTCCAAGGATTTTTAAGGGTGACGTTAAACTTGTCTCGTCCAATATGCATGTCTCTTGGTGTGCGACCTCCATCCATTTACGAAGCTCTCACCAAAGAACACATCATTGAGCAGAACACGATGACCATGTCCTTTTATATGCCCAGAGATACTATGAAATCCATACACGTTCCAAGGTAAATAAATATTTTAAGGGAAAAAAAATTAAAATTGAGAATGGAATGGGGAATGTGTCAAAGAGACAACAACCCGACCAAAGAGCAAACAACAGCTGAAGGCCACCAATGGGTCTTCAATACAGCGAGAAATCCCACACCTAGAGGCGTACTTCAGTGGGCCCCTAAACAAAAATGTATACTAGTTCAGTGATAATTGAACACTTATAACATGTTATTTGCACACTGGCTTTAAAGCAATGTTGAATTAAGCACACAGCAAACAGGGAAGTAAAAAAAGATTTAAAAAACCCAGTTTTGGAAAAGTCATTTAATAAAATCCAACTTATAGTTCTTAAGTAAGCAATTGCTTTTGTTCAGTGAAAAATAGTCCATTATCTATCTCTTTACCTTAAAGTTAAACCCATACGTAGTGTAAACGATTTCATGCAATATTCATACATGTAGTAAATGTCAATTTATACAATTAATTGGTACTTTATTGTAAACTCTTATATTATGTAACTTTAAGGGAAAGGTGAAGTTGATATTCCATATTAATTTGTTTTGAAAGATGGTAAACTAAAAATGTAATAACTTCAGATCTTAAGAATTGATAAATTGCTATTATATTTACATTTCTGTAAAAGCGTTATGTCATTCTGAAATTAGGATACATGATTTCTTAACATTTAAATGCATTAAAGACATCAAAAGAAATGAGGAGTTCAACTTCTGGCACTGAGAATTGATAACCCTTTTAATTTGTTAGGTTTAGATCAATTTCTTTTTGTGTAAATTTTGGTTTTGTAATTCATCATGAAAAAAAGACATTTCATTGACTAAATATTATTCACTATCTCGATAACAGATCACTTCACTTTGATTTAGATTTATTTTAAGAAAAAAAGACCGATCGTCAATTGATCAAAGATAGGACTTTCTTAAAGAAGATGTGTAATCAACCCATTATCTTATATTCTGTAAATATTTGAAATTGAAATAGAATAGACGATTTATGAGACAAAGGGCATGTTCGGTTGTTTGGTATGCAATTTTATGACATCTATGTAATTCACAAATTGCAGTTTAAAAGATTTTGAAAGCTATTATAAACATGGAAGTTAAAATGAGGTATTGAACTTTAAAATTTTGCTGTTCAAAGTCAGAAAAGAACGTTGATTTTATTTTTATAATAATATAAATTTCATTTGCAAATTACATCAACATGAATAAAGCAAAAACAGTATAACAACAAAAACATAATAAAACATCAAAATTGGTAATTTATGTACACTTAAAATCCTAAAGTAGCACTGGTAAAACAGGTTATATATCAGGTATATTGTATTAACTGGAAAGGCTTGTACCTGTATTTGACATGTGTCAACTTGAAGTGTATTGAATTCTATATTTGGAAATCTAAATTTAATGCATATGAAATTTAGGTTATCTAAATAAATGCACCTTGAGTTTTAGTTTATTATTATATTCAAATCAGAGATAATATTTTATCAAGTTGATGATTAAAGATTACTATTTTACGTATCATCTTTCCAAGAAAACTTTTTTTTCAAGTAAGATATACCGGGTACATGTATTTCACCAAGTATTTTGGAATGTTTTAAAAGTTATTTGATACTTGAAATTCTCCAAATAAAAAGTCATCAATCTAAAAAAACACCTTTAATTTTCATAGTTAAGACAAAAATGCCTGTTACAGATGAAACCATAATTTTATAGACAACTTAAAAAAGATCAACTCTTCACCCCAGAACCAAATTATGTAAAAGTTAACACCTATATGTCACTGTACAGCCTTCAATATTGAGCATAAATTCATACCACATAGTAAGCTATAAAAGGCCATGTACAACTGCCTTTTCTGATGTTTATTTATTGACCAACATTCAAAAATTGAATAAGATAGTTACATTTCATATATATAGTTTTGTTCTGAATCAGAACTTCTGATTGAAGGTTATATATGTATTTACACATTTCTAACATTTTTTTAGTGTATCATCCTCAAAAGAAGTAATAGCCTTACTTCTGAAGAAATTCCACATCTTGGATAATCCAAGAAAGTTTGCTCTGTATGAGCAGGAACTCAGCAGCAGGGGTAAGATAGGTAAGTCAAACATAATGTCTTCATTTACTCGTCCATTGTTGGGGCCTCAATGGTAGAGTGGTTTGAGTAGTTTTAAACTACTGTTAACACTTAAAGTTGTAAGTTGGAGCCCTGATTGTGTGGTTGCACTTGACTCATCTTAATTGATTAGGATTGTCAGTTTTCTTACAGAAGATCATTGATCAGAGACTCCTGTTTGCTCCTCAAATAAAATACTGACCACCATGAAATAGCATTATAAGAATGTTGAAAGTTGCAATTTGTCAATTGTCCCATGTTTTAAAAGTTTTGGATAAAATTTAGTTTTGTAAAAAATAAATAAAAAGAAGCATCTTTTTGTGCTAGAATTTAAAAAAATGGACAATTTCATAGGTATGTGCTGTGCCAAATTAATTCCTAGTGTCAGGTGTCAGAAATTCTTGTATAGACACTTGTTAAAAACTGCATATATCTCTCTATGTTTTGATGACTCTATGGTTGCTCTTTCATTACCCAATATTTCCTTTTAAACATATTGTAATAGCAGTATAAAGGCTGCAGTGTTATGATTTAAAACAAGATTGATGTCCAAAGTACTCTTTGCTAAAAGTAACTCCTATGTTTGATTCAAGAACTTGTAATGAAGATTTTTTTTTTTCAAATATGATATCAGGTTGCTGACACACTGAGTCTCTGTAAATGTATGCCAATTTTTATTCACAGTTTTCTTTGAAAAATTTCCTTTCTGAACATTGTTTTGCTTTGATGTATAATAAAAATATTGTTTTAATGAATTTAATAAAACTATATCTTATGGTATCATAGAAATCCTTGTATGAATCATTTGAATACTTTGCATGCATACATTTATTTCGTGGTTAATTAAAGAATTATACAGTTATCTCGTACATTTCCTTTCCACTTACTATGCAGAAAATATTGTCTGCAAGACATGCTACACATAGTATATTGTATAACAATCAGCTTGAAGATATATACCATGTAATATACAAACCTGTAGAAAGTATATCTGATAGGTAATACCTGTCAAGGGAATACACATAATTAATGTTTTGTTGAAAAAGTGCATGTTGCTACTCAGCTGTGTGCATTAATTACAAACCACAGATAATGTATAAAGCTGCTTGACTGTATATTTAGCTGTAGGGGAACATGTTTTGTATGATTGGTTTATAGTATCATAAAAACCTTTGAAACTGCTCAGAATTTATTAGCAGCAAAGGAAAGTCAACGAAGGGTCAATTTGATGATAATGGAAAAATAGGCTATATTTTATTGACAAATTTATTAAATCAGAGAAACTTTTTTATGATGAATAAGTTTTTGAAAAAAATATTTTTCATACATTTAATATTAACAGTGCCATTTTGTTGTATTTGACAGCATGAAAAGCATATAGTATAAATGTACTTCAGTCGCTATCTTTGATGCAGCTGGTCTATTTGTTTGGCTTTTCAGTCGCTTTTTATATGATCATGAGATCATGGTGATGGGGCTTACCGGATAGTCTGAAATTGAACGAATGAAGCAGAAGTCTTTCTTATCAATTGTAATTCAACTGCAAACCACTGAAAATGTTTTAAGGTATAATGATATAATGTTTTATTTTCTGTTTATAGTAAAGCTGCGGAGGGTTCCGGATGTAGAATGTCCTCTACTGACCTCACTCGAATGGGACCCAGACAAGTTGTCTTATATCAGATTGGTCCTTCAGGAAAATGAAACGGGAGATATAATGGTAGGTTTATTTTCAAAAAGATTGCATCAATAAAAATCATTCAAATCTTGAGACACGAGGTATAAATTATGAAAAATACTGTTGAAAATAATTTGGGGTAGATATACATGAGAAAACTTTTATAAACCATTGTTGTCAGAGTAAGAGAGATGTATACTTGTACTGACAAGAAGGTATTTGTGAGAGATTTATACAAGAGAAACATATAATATTTTCCCCCTTCAAAAGGATGAATAAAGCAAGTCTAGAGAGTTATTGAACGCAGACACATTTTGTTAAGACGCAGAAACTCACAATTATTTTTGAGTTGTCCAATTTCATAATTTAAAATTTGAAGCATTATTAAAGATTTTAAACAATTGATCATTTGAAAGTTTGACTTATCAACAAAGTTTATCAGATGTCCAGGAAAGCTATTTTTATCAATAAAAGACAATGTAAATGCAAGCTTTTGGACTTCATGAATTATTCTGTTCTTGGAAACCTTGATTCAGGTTGTTGCTTTAGTAAAATAGATTAAAATCAAGGAAAACAGATTTTGATAGCAGACATTATAAATATTTATATTGAAAAATAGATCTGATAAAAATATTCTTGGAACCTGATCAAGTTTTTTTATCATAATATTCTAGAACAAGTTAATAATGAAAATTTATCAGATAATTTGTTTAGATTGGTGTCTAAATCTATGTCTAGAGACAACTTAGTTTTACTAGGTGAAGAATGTAGTTTGTTAGCTAGCTTCTAATCACTCTTTAGTAATTGATGAATTAAATGAGCAGAAATAGACTTGGCAGATGGTAAAAAAATGTGATTAAAACAAAAGAAACCTATAAAATAGTAATAATAATACTGTACATTCAGAAATTAGTGTGTGCATTTTTTACTACTATTGTTTGACAATCCAACAAAAAAGTGAGTTTGATTGGTGCGATTTCAGGAAATGCTATATTATAACATGTATAATGTAATCAAAATGCGAAATTATATTTTTCGACCCCCAGTACATGTAGTATCTTATCGCAATAATTTCTGATATTACAGTAAGTAATAAATATGTTTGAGTATCATAAATAGATCAAAAGTACAGATTTACATGTGCATCAAAATTTATTAGTATTTTTTTTAATGGTGGATAAGACTAAAATAAAGCCAGGTATAAAAAAAAATCAGATTACCATTTTTAAACATAAATCTAATTGATTGCACTTTTTACTGATTACTGGTGATACGATAATATGTTTGTTCTGACAGATCTATAATTTGTCTAAGATTTTCTGTTCTGTGAATAATTTTTTATGATTTTCTGTCAAGATTGCTCTACCTTGGTTTCTAGAGAACATCTGATTTGGGCACAGTCCAATGTTATAATTATCATTGGAAGAAGATGTGTTTATAATTGCCAAATAATTTGTGATTTACAAGGTGTACCGATAAATAGGTGAACATTGTTTATTTATTTCTGTCAATCTTTGATCATAAAATTCATCTTTATCCCCACTTTTTTATGCTAGGGCTTTTCGCTTTGATGAGCGAGATTGAAGCTGATAAATTGTATCAGGTTTCTACTGAGATTTTAAAAGTTGGTGTTGAAGAAAGATAATACAAAAATTAAGTTGATTTTTACAGGAATTTTTTGCATCTTGAAAATCAAGGAAATGAATCCACCTATTTCATTACGTAAAACATGATTTTAAAGACTCTTTTATCATAACTTATGATGTCAGAAACACCAAACTAATCATTAATTTCCATTTAACATTAAATTTTTCAATGTTATCTTGCACTTGTTGTTATCCTTCTAGCTCTTGTTCCGTACATATTTCTGATAAAATTCAAACAGCTTTTACAACCCGTCAATACGAGACATTAGTTGCCTGCTTCACATGGTATAGTGGTATACAAATCGTAAAGCTCATTAGTAGCAATTTTCAAAGAAGTCAAACATTTTTATGTGGTCAACATTACAAACTTGGCCTAGTCTACAAAATATCGGATAAAAGTTTAAGGTAGATATTGCAAATGTGAATTAGTCTGTATGTTAAGAAAATCACATTCATCATTTTTTTCCTACATCAAAATAGACACTGATTAGAACACACCTAACTGCAAAGTCAAGGTAACAAGATTACTGATGTTTGGCAGTACTTTCATGTAATAACTATTGTTTTGTGCTAATCACGTAGTGAGTTATGATTATGATGATATAAGTACTGGCAACAATATCTTTTGTGGTAATTAGTCGAATTCTCTATCAGTCACCAGTTGGCGTCTTTCAGATTGGAGACCACATCAAAAAGAAATTATACATATTCTTAGCATATGTCAGTCTGCCATCTGTTGAATTTTTTATATATTTTTTTTATTTGTTCATGAAAGATGGGAGTATGAATTAAAAAAGTGTGCCAAAAATATTTACTGATAAATTTCTGACTTTTCTACTGTCTTTTTATTTATTTTTAATCAGAATGCAGAGTAGCATTCTGAAAAATTGCATACAAATTAATTGTATAATTAATGACAAATAGCCTTATAAAGAGGTGACTTTTAAATTAAGGGTAAAAATTAATAGGTTTATTACAAAAGTAAAAGAAAGGGTGAACAACTGAAAAGGTTTTTGCTAAATAGAGTTGACCGATCCATAATAGAAAACAAAAGCAAATGTGGTATCTATCCATGACACATAATCAGTACATGCCCAATAAAACCAATACATAACCGTAGTCGATTTTGAATTTTGATCCTGCTTATAAATCTTGTTAATGTTTCAGAAAATGAAAAAAAAATTAACAATTAATTTTAACTTTCTTATTGTATTCAACTTTTATTAAATTTTTTCAACCTTTTTAATCATATTCAACTTTATAATTTCAGTGGGATGCATTTAGCCAACCAGAATTATCAAACTTTCTTATCGTTCTTGACAGAGAAGAAAAAGAGTATTGTTCCCAGCTAGAATACAAATACAAAGTGATGAGAAAAATCATTCAATCAAGACTAAAGGAGTTGCGAAAAGAAAAACTTGCAGAGAAAAGGAAATCCTTAGGTCTCGTGTCCTGATAAAGTCATTGTTAATCGTTTACTCATTCACAAAATAGTGCTTAATGTCACATGGCTAGGGAATAGTTTTCATCATCCAATCGGGAATCATTTCTGAAGTCATGTGATCATTGAAGCTACTACTGCACTAGGTGCTAGCTTCCAATCGCAGGTCCTCATTGATTGAACATGTTGAAACTGTTTCGCACTTGTCGGCATAGACATGACCCTGTACATACAAGGATGACGTTGAAAAATATAAAACATGACGATTTCAGCAATGAGGAATCCTATTTCGTTATTGGAACCAGAATTATTGATACAAATTGTGATATATTATTTATCAGTGCTAAATATTTGTTAAGTTTGACTAGAGGAGCATGATCCCTCCTCGGAACTGTTTTATTTGACGGATTGTTGATAGGAGATATTGGCGAGGAAGTAGAGAGATTCATTCCTGGGCATAGACTATACTTGTTGGAAAGATTAGCGACTTTCTATTTTTAGTCTTGAGTTGTACAATTCTTTGTACATTTATTGTAAAGCTAGTCCATATATTAATATAATTATAACCAAGTAGGATTTGAAATAATATTGGTTTGCATCGATTTTCTTGATTTTGTGGTCGTTTTTTGTTATGTATCGGAGATTAAGATATTACATTAATTTTAAAGATGTATATAATTATTTTTTAAAGTCATTCATTTTTAGTCATAAATGGAAGATATGTCTCAAAGTAATTACATCCTAATATGGTGGTTTATAGAAAAGTGTTGTGTGTTTGTATCAAAACAACCTTTTTAGAGTTTATAATGATTTTCATTAACTTGTAACTACATCAAGTCAGCTTAGCTTGACATTTAGGCTTAAAAGTCTGTCATCAGAAAATACCATATCAAATTCAAAATCATGTTCTGACTTTTAATTAATTTTGGTCCCCAATATGCATTTAGAAACATGAATGAACACACAGCACATGTTCAAAATACAAATTGATAACTAAAGAATCAAGCTTGTCAAATTGGGAAAGCCTTGACATCCTTTTGGAGCAGTAACAAACATTTCAAATATGTATCAAATTGTTTGTTAGTTAATTTATTTGTTCAGATCATATGCTTCAAGGTTAATTTCGGTTAATGATATTTTTGTCCATTTTACTGACATAGGTTTGGCTCGATTTAACCTGTAATTGATGATAACAATGATGGATTGGTGTTATCTTGTAATTGTATAAAAACTGAAGAATGTTTTGGCTTATATTGACAAAATTGAAAATGTTATAATCATACTTTTTTTCATTATTTTTGGACAAAAGATTTGTTACTGCTCCAGTTTCAAGAAATTAAAAATTGACCTAATTTTTGAAGTGTGTTCACAAAAATTAAGCATAATATATTTGGTTTGAAGATAGTAAAGGATTAGAATGCTAGTTTTGTATTACAATGATATTATGTTGTGTTATAAGATTAATAATTTTTTGCAGTATGTTAAATTTAAAATCCAGGGATCAAAATAGTGCCTTTCATTCGTTGCAAATATTAAAATTCAGTGGTGGATTTTTTATTCAGTTGAAAACGCAGAAACAAACTTGAGGTCACTTTTGAGGATTTTCCGTCAGGATTTGATATGAATTTCGTTTCAAATGCACAGAAACAAGAACGGGAGACTTTGATGAAGAACAAAAATTTTAACTCTTTGATTCATTCCTCTAACAAATTGCTGTAAATAAATACTTCGGTAAATACTCTTTGCCAAGTATGCCGTTACAAAATGATAATCTTTTGCCTTTTGGCCTTGATACTAAGTCAGCAGGTTTAATTACTAATAATGTATAAAGTACATTGTTAGTAAAACACTGTAGTTGCTGAGTCAGCGGTAATTAACATCTGATCTCACCTGGTACAGATGTAAAATATCACTGTCAATTACCGATGTCGATTTCAGCAATCTAATTATACTAAGGTTTTTTGATGTCGTCATTCATCACTTAATCTCTATTCTCTGTAAACTATAGAAGATACTTTGAATTTTATGAATAATTTGGTAATATTTAATTTCTAGTCTAAATTGTGTTAAAAATTAATGGGAAGTTTGTCTGTACATGTATATTTGAAAGGGAAGAAACAGTATTGTGAAATTAAAAATATTTTGTAGGTAAACAATGATAAATTGCTAAAATGGTGCCACCCTTGAGTTTTTAACTGCTTTAAATGCTTAATCCTATTTATTATTTTTATAATTTTTTATTTGACAACCGTTTTGCATGGCTTATTTTTTATTTTGACGTGAACATGGTTCTCGATGGTAAAATTGAATGTGCTGAACTGCACTTCACTCGTCACAAAAATATTGTGAATGTATATAATCTGCTTTTAATAGTTTGAGGTTCTAAAGGGGGTAAACAGAAAGTTGAGAAACTTGGCAGAAAGCACTTCTGTTTTCCACCGAAAAGGTGTATATCAATCAGTGGGAGAGTGAAATCTGTCATAAGCTATGTTCTATTTAAAGTAGAAGTATTTGACAAATTTCACTCTTGAGGTTGCAATGTTGTGTGCAGCCATTTATTTTTTAAAGCTTTTGCAATCAATTTCCCTCCCCAAGTTATGTTTAACCCTTCAAACCCCAACCCTGTGCTTAGCAGTATATATATTCATGCCAAAGATATTATTTTCTCATCAAGTCTTGATACTCACTCTCACAAAATGGCTGGCACCATTATAGGATATTTATAAATGTAATTTTTTTTTCAGAATATAAAATCCACCATTAAATTATACAAAAGTTATGTATGAGTATATTGAAATATATTTATTAGGACAAAATATATAAAAATACATGAATTATAAAAAAGCATTAATTTCAGCATGTAATCAGATTATATGTCCAAGACATGAACCTTTTGATCTCAGAATAATTTCATCTATTAATAAACAGAAATAATTAATCTCCCCATAACCTCTGTAAGACCCAAAGTATTGTAAATAAATCTAGGCTGGAGTTATCACCATTTTGTAGGTGATTTAATGTATACTAAATATAACTCAGCACTTATAATGATCAGTAAAGTGGGTGCCTTGTTTGTATGTATAGCAATGGTCTAAGGGAGACAACCTTGAATGAATTTGATGAATTTCAAAGAGCATTTTGACAATCATCAAAACATTTTACTAATACCTCATTTTAAACATCAATGTGTCATGATTTTATGTTGTTTTAATATTTTTTTTAGTTTGTACAAAATTTTCTATGACATGGAAATGAATGAGTATTGAAAACACATGCTATTTTGTAAGGAAAAAATAGAAATAAATAAAAAAGTGGAAAAACCAGGCACCCACAAATGTAAAATGTTCGAAGTATAAAAATATAGCACCTCCATATTAGAATATTCATGTTATGTAAATAAACATATTTACAACTTTATTTTGAATATTCTTAAATTATATCGTGCTGTAAATATGGAGCGATAAAAATGTAAAAGAAGGGGAAAAAATCTTGAAAAAAATATAGGGTTGGATAAGGGTGGTTGGTTGTAAGATATGTAGGGAGTGAAAAATGAAAAAAAAAAATCATAAAATTATGATGCACAACTGTAACAACTTATCTTCTTAATCCTTCGTGAGCTTTAATTGAACAGAGATTAAAATGTTAACAAAATAACGATATGAAAAAGCGTTCTTATGATCTTGCATTTAGGAAGGATGGAATTGTGGGTAAAATTATATTTTGCCTACTAAATTTGATTGGTTACAATCACTTTGACAGTGATTGGGTAACAAATGATATTATAATATTGTAAGATCAAATTTGGTATGTAAAATCTGAAAATTTACACCAGAATTTTATCGTTTCTGAAAATTATATAAAATTGTATTTTTGTACAATGCCTATGCTCAATGATATTAATCAGCAACAGTGTAGGCAGACATTAATATCTTGTTGTTTATGACTATTTTATCTGTTTTCTGATATGAAATATCTCAACATGTGAAACCGAAAAAAAAAAAAAAAAAAAAATTAAAATAAATTAAAAATATATTTGTCTTGTTTTATATTATGCAATGTTCCACAGTTTATCTCAAATGATTCTTTTGGTGAATTACGAGTCCATCAATACTTGTAGTTTTGTTTGATATACTGATATACAGTGAAGATATTTATTATATAGTAGCCCAAAAAAGACCTGACAAAACTTAAATGTAAAGAAACTGCTAGTAGGCTGTTCTTCATTTCATGGCTCCCTCAACCAATCAAAACGGACCGCAATGAAATAGCACAAGTGTTGAAAGTGGCTTTGTGATCATTCAATCTTCATCTCATGGTCTTAGAATGCCTTCCAACATAAAGCAAAATCTCATACCTAATTGTAAGTTCAAGACAGTATCTGGAAACTGTTTAAGCTTTATTTTTTGCACAAAGAAAAAAAGATCTCATTGTATGTGACAAAAATAAAACCTACATCAGTTTAATGAACATTTACAATATGTTCAGCTCAAAATGCTTGGATGCTACAACTATACTTAAACAACTACTGACTTGGTTCAAGTATTTGCTGCTGGACATTATGCAATTTTCATCATCATCATCTGATCATCGTCATTTTTTTCATCAGATGTACACTGACAAAGTTACATTCTTCTACAATTTTCCTGTTAACATATACTGGAATAAACCAACCAACCAACTGACAGACTCTAATACCACACTATGCAAAACATGCAACAAATCTTTGCAGACCCAGTATAATTCATTTTCACAATTTTACTTATGTTTTTTGTAACTGAAAACAAGAAGGTGTCCATAGTACACAGATGCCCCACTCACACTATCATTTTCTATGTTCATTGGACCATAAAAATTGTAGTCAAAACGGTAATTTGGCATTAAAATTCAAAAGATTATATCATAGAAAACATCTGTACTAAGTTTCAAGTTGATTGGACTTCAACTTCATCAAAAACTACTTTGACCAAAATGTTTTAACCTGAAGCAGGACAGACGGACAGACGAACAGTCTCACAGACCAGGAAACATAATGCCCATAAATGGGGCATAAAAAAAAACTTCAACAAGGAATCAAGCAAATTTCCTTTTAAAACCAAAGCAAAGCAAAGTTACTAATTAAAAAACCAAAACATTTCAGGATTTGTAATTTTTTTTTTTTTTTAAATCTCAACTTATAACTGGAAAATTGATTTCAGAAATATTTCAAACTAAAAAACTGTTTTTGGCAAAAAGATTATAACATTTGTAAAACTGTCTGACACACCCAATCATTAGTTCAAATGACACAAGAGTGCACACGCTGAAATGTCTCGCCTTCTTTATTAATCATTGATATTATGTTGATAGTCCTAAGTATAATGAGTATAAAGCTTTATTACAACTGTCACATAAACTAAACATTAACCAAGATAACTAAATAAAGACCAATGAACCATGAAAATGAGGTCAAGGTCAGATGAACCATGCCAGGCAGACATATACAGCTGACAATGCTTCCATACAACAATTATAGTTGACCTATTACTTACAGTTTAAGAAAAATAGACCAAAACACAAAAACTTAACACAGATCAATGAACCGTGAAAAGGAGGTCAAGGTCAAATAAAACCTGCGCCACTGACATATAGATCATAAAATATTTCTATACACCAAATATAGTTGACCTATGGCTTATAGTATTAGATAAAGAGACCAAAACTCAAAAACTTAACTTTGACCACTGAACCATGAAAATGAGGTCAAGGTCAGATGACATTTGCCCGCTAGACATGTACACCTTACAATCATTCCATACAACAAATATAGTAGACCTATTGCATAAAGTATGAGAAAAACAGACCAAAACACAAAAACTTAACTATAACCACTGAACCATGAAAATGAGGTCAAGGTCAGATGACACCTGCCAGTTGGACATGTACGCCTTACAGTCCTTCCATACACCGAATATACCAGCCCTATTGCTTATAGTATCTGAGATATGGACTTGACCACCAAAACTTAACCTTGTTCACTGATCCATGAAATGAGGTCGAGGTCAAGTGAAAACTGTCTGACGGGCATGAGGACCTTGCAAGGTACGCACATACCAAATATAATTATCTTATTACTTATAATAAGAGTGAATTCAACATTACAAAAAATCTGAACTTTTTTTTCAAGCGGTCACTGAACCATGAAAATGAGGTCAAGGACATTGAACATGTGACTGACGGAAACTTCGTAACATGAGGCATCTATATACAAAGTATGAAGCATCCAGGTCTTCCACCTTCTAAAATATAAAGCTTTTAAGAAGTTAGCTAACGCCGCCGCCGCCGTAGCCGCCGCCGCCGGATCACTATCCCTATGTCGAGCTTTCTGCAACAAAAGTTGCAGGCTCGACAAAAACCATTTTAATTTTACCTATGAAGATATTTTCATTATGATGGGCTTCTTTTGTTGTTCATTATGTAACAGATAAAGAAGAACAAACAATTACATAAATATTTTAGTCAAGAAAATGTTTTATAGATCATACAATGAGTTCATACTAGTCCAATGAATTTCTGTGAAAAACTGGTTGATCCTTTTCAATTGCTGCAAAACACTATTGTTAACTCTGTCTAATTTATATTTAGATACAGGAAGATGTGGTATGAGTGCCAATGAGACAGCTCTCCATCAAAGTCACAATTTGTAAAAAGTAAACCATTAAAGGTCAAAGTACGATCTTCAATATGCAGCCTTGGTTCACAGCAATCAGCAAGCTATAAAGGGCCCTAAAAATGGATAGTGTAAACCCACCAAACAGGAAAAGCAACAGTCTAAACAAGAAAGAGAAAAATTTGTGAACCATATTAACAAGTTACAAGCAACAACAATTGAACACCAGATTTAGGACTTGAAACAGGTGCAAACAAATGTTGTTGAATAATGATTCATATGTGCATTTTTGGTTTACCAGTACTTGTGATGTTGGATTGCTCTCTCAATCATGTTTAAATTCAGCACAAAATAATTTAATTTGGGATGTAACGCGTCTTCTGATTGGCTTACATTATTTTGGTATCAGTCCATAGACATAATTTAGTCATGTGATCGTGACGTCATCAACGGTTTTTCATGGTTTTCTACGGTTTAAAATGGAATTTTGAATTAAATTATAAGAAATGACTGTAATATTTTTTCTGTCTATGAAGAAATAACATAAAAAATGTGGTGCACACTGTTAAATAACCCGCTACGTGCGTTATTTAGTGTGCACCAAATTTTTTATGTTATTTCTTCATAGACAGAAAAAATATTACAGTCATTCCTTAATTAATATAGTAAGATCATTAATTCCCAAGGCTAATGACAAATGTGCTATCTTATTAAGTGAGTTAATCAGCAGACATGCCACACATATTCATTTATTATAAATTCTAAAACAATATTCATTCATCTTTTTATGTAAGATACTAAGAATAAAACCAGAAAGCATTATAAACATATATTTTAATCATTATTCAAGTTTTCTAATTTCAGTTTGCCTATAAAAGGTATTTTAAAGTTTCCAATATATAATATATTGTCATGTTCAAATCCTTCCCCAGCAGCAGGTATCACTTGAGCTGTGGGGTCATGTAAACTAGATACTAAGTTACCATTGTTGTCATATTCTAGTATCATGGAATGCTTCGGAATGAAAACATCAAACAAGGCCAATGGTGTCACCTGTAAAATAAATAAAACATAATACATAATAAATATCTCAGGGTTTTGTATGGCTGATTCGTTAAACATCGTGAAATACATATCTCTCTAAATTTCAAGTTAAAAAATAGGAATCCTTGGCAAATAATGTTTTAACTTAATTCCATAGGAGCAAATAATGAAATGAGTTTTAATTATTTTACATTTGACATTTTATGGTCTTCTATAGCTGATTATGCCATATGGTGACCTATAGCTGTTAATTTCTGTATCAATTGATCTCTTGTCGAGAGTTGTCTCATTAGCAATCATACCACATTTTCTTATTTTTTTACAATATTAGGAGTCCTCAAACTTTTCTCTGAAGCCACACTTTAATTGATAATAATCAAAATAAATAAATCGAGTGTATGTGTTGAAAAAAAAAGTCTCATATCATTGTTGTGAATTTCTGTACATAGATAGATCTACTTCTTGTTTGATAAATTTCAAAACATTCGATCTATATACACTAGAAGATGCCCTGGAAATCGCAGTACAGTGTTGAAACAAAATGTGTTTAAAATTTCGCAGGCTGTACATTGACTAAGCATGCATCAAATCATAAAAGACACAGATCTTTAACGGTCTTCGGATTGTTATTATTTTTAAAAAAATTGGCAGTTCTTATGGAAAAAATATTGTTTCAAGGAAGTTACTTACAAAATAAAAATTGAGAATAGAAATGGAGAATATGTCAAAGAGACAACCAGACCAAAGAGCAGAAAACAGATGAAGGCCACCTACATTTATATGTCATATCACAAATATTTGGGACTTTTTATGGTACAAATGTATCAGTGGAATAACATCTTAACGAAATCAGTCTCTTCCTGTAATTGTAAAGATTCTTAAGAATTAAGCTAATATTAACAGAGGTTTACTTTTTATGACTTCTACTCCTTTGATCAGACTCCCTGCAAAAACCAACGCAAGATTCTTTTATATAACCACTTTTGAATGATAAGCATAAGCAAGGTGATAGTTAGTATCCTATCTAATATTAATAGTTAATCTTCTCTTTTCATCTTTTATTATATAACAACCTAAATGTTTTGGTAAAAATAAATTTAAATGCACCCTGTAACTAGTTCTGATTTTATATTCATACAGACTACAGTTACCATTATTATATCTTTTTTGAACAATGCATGTACTTGAATAATTACAAAAATGAGTATATATTGAATGTTAAAGACATGTAAATTGCTAAAGTGTCAAGAATTCATTTACAGATAGAAGTTGTCTCATAGGCACTCATACCACATCTTCTTATATCTATCATATAATATAAGACATAAATCACCTTTGCTATAAACTTTTTCAAATTTGGATATGGTCCGACTAAATCTAAGAATGGACCTAATCGACTGATGCCTTCATATCTCACTGCTCCTAGGCCAACATAAAAATTACCACGGCTATTCAGTTTAATATTGTCTGCATATCCAGGTAAATTCTCTGCAAAGATGTCAGACTGTCCAGCTTTTTGTCCTTTCAGATAATATCTAAAAAATAAATTCACAGGACAGGATTAAACTTATCATGGTACCGTTTTTCAGTTGAATTCCAAAATCACTTTATCCAAATGAATCTGCCAACTGAATGAAACAACGCAAAAATGATAATGTAGAGACATTGCTTAAATCTAGCTGGGTATAACTGTAAACCATCTCATTTTTTCCACTGATTTATTTATGCAACTTCTGTAAGTAGGAAATTAATGAAAATATAAATAGTATAAATTATATCAAATTTGAATTTTTGTTATAGAAATAAATCAACAAAGTTGTAAAACTGCAAAAAATAAATTGCTGTAAAGTAACAAGAAAGGGTTAAAAGCAAATAAAGTATTGGCAGATTTCAGTTGTTTGATAGTTTTTAAGGCATCAAGTCCATAAGACAAGTAAGTGTTTTTATTAACCAACTAAGTACATTATAGCCAATAAACAGCTGCGCCATGAGCGCATGATACGCCCGACGTCTTATGTGGAAGTTTTATGCAATAATCATAAGTAGTTTCTGAGGAAGTTTTAAGCAATAACCATTTATTGTTTTTGAGACACGGCGGGACATGTGAAACCCCCCCCCCCCCCCCCCCCCCCCCCCACCCTGTTTTTTTTTTACAAATATCACTAAAATAAAATTTTGAATCAAACCAAAAAGTATACAGATCTTTAAATTAGTATAACAAAGAAGTGTGTACAGTTTCAAGCAATAATCATAAATTGTTTTTGAGATACGGTGCGACATGTAAAAAAAAACCCTCCCCTTTTTTACAAAATACTCAATAACTCAAAAAATAAAATTTTGAGTCTTCACCAAAAAGTATACAGATCTTTAGATTAATATAACAAAGAAGTGTGTAAAGTTTTAAGCAATAATCATAAATCGTTTTTGAGATACAGCACGACATGTAAAAAAACCCTCCCCCTTTTTTACAAAATACTCAATAACTCAAAAATAAAATTTTGAATCATCACCAAAAAGTATACAGATCTTTAGATTAATATAACAAAGAAGTGTGTAAAGTTTTAAGCAATAATCATAAATCGTTTTTGAGATACGGCGCGACATGTAAAAAAACCCTCCCCCTTTTTTATAAAATACTCAAAAACTCAAAAATGAAATTTTGAATCATCATTAAAAAGTATACAGATATGAAGATTAATATAACTAAGAAGTGTGTAAAGTTTTAAGCAATAATCAAGAAACGTTTTTGAGATACGGTGCGACATGTGAAAAAAAACACACCTGTTTTAGTTACAAAGTGCCGTAACTCAAAAAGTTTAAATCTTATTTTCACCAAAAAGTATACAGATCATTTGACCATCATAAGAAACAACTATTTTAAGTTTCATGAGATTTGGATAAGTCGTTCTCAAGTTACGGTGCGACATGTTTACGCCAGACAGACGGACAGACGGACGGACGGACGGACAGACGGACGGACGGACAGACGGACACCGGACATTTGTATACCATAATACGTCCCGTAAAAATTTTGACGGGCGTATAAAAATGACTGTTTATTAAAAATTACATATTTTCTGTAATGGCCCTGTTTTTCTGTAATGGCCCTGTTTTTTTCTGTAATGGCCCTGTTTTTCTGTAATGGCCCTGTATTAATACCCAGTTTGTCTGTATTAAGCCCAGTTAGGGTTTTTAATAAAGTTAATAAAATTAAGTTGTAAAGAGTATAATACCTTTTTGTATTTTATTTTATTTTATTTAGTAACCAGCAACCAACATTAAAGAACCATATAAAGGTATCACTGTTCATCCTGTTTTTCAACACAAAACTTCTTTCAACTTAATATCTTGGATATTTGGTATATTTAAAAGCTTTATCATGGTGAAGTACAAATATTTTTTTTTTCAAACTAAACTGTCATTAAAAGAGTAAGAGGGTACATCAAGTTAACAGCAACACATACACTTTTGTTCAGTTGGTTAATAAATGTATTAAGAAATGGGTGTTTTTATAATGGCCCTGTTACATGTCCTCGGTCAGTAATAATGGCCTCGGATGTCTGTAATGGCCCTCAGAGTTGCCTCGGGCCATTAAAGACTTCCTTGACCATTATTGCAGACCTTGGACATATAACAGGGCCATTATAAAAACACCCATTCATTAATACTATAGTAAAGAATTTTGATTTTAACTACCAATTCATCTTGTAAAATTCAATGTATAAACTTATTAAACCCTATAAAGGTTTAGACAGTAAATAGAATGTTTTTTTTACTTGGAATAGTAGGCTCATGACATTCATATAAAAAACAGTAATTATAGATTATCGTTGATCATCTCAACGAGATTGATTTTCTCGCTTGAGCCGGGACGGCGAAAGCGAGAAAGGCAATCGAGTTGAGATGACTAATGATAATCTGTTTATCGCTATTTTACCTATGAAGACGTTGTCAATTTCATGTCAATTTCGTTAGCAACGCCACGTGCCTGCTTAGTTTCTAGCAATAATTTTTCCATCTCAAGCGAGTAGCATGATATGAAAATTATCACAAAAAAAGATCAAACGAAAAATGCACAAAATAGCGATAAATAAATATATATGTAAAAATATTAAAATCTAACGATATACAAGTATACTTTCAATTTACATTGGATTTTTTTCAGGGACATGGGTTAGCAAAATACCAAATAAAATTGAAACCCAAGATAACTCTGCTAAGCTTATTAGGCAAAGGACTTCATATTTATTTGATTGTTCGGGGGTTAGCGCGAACGCAGTCCCCCACACTAAAAAATTGCGTACCCGAGATGCCCACATTTGGGGCATTCGCAAGCTTCAGCCTATCCGAAGTGCAATGGAAAGGCCTCGACCTGGGGAGACCGCCTTTTTGATCACGGTGCTCCCTGTACCAGGTAAGTATGCTTTGGTGTAAAAATTTTAATCTTTTCAATAAGGAAATTATTACAATACACGAGGTGTCAGATACAAATTTAATGATTGCACCTATTTTTAATAGAACAATAATTACATGAAATTATAGACATTATTTTAAAGGTTATATGTTGATACTTTAAAAGATAGGTGGATTTTTATCAAAAGCACTTCTATTAAGCTGAATTATTGATTTTAGCCAGAATTGTACAAACAGCTATATCTCAATAACGACAACTCTGTACAGGAAAATTGTGTATACTATCTACTACATATAAGTTCATTATAAGTGGTATTTAATTCTATTGAGTGTTGTTGTCTAAAAATAAACACAAGCAACTACTTAGTTCAAATTAATGTCAGTAGTCACAATATTTTGTTCAATGAACCTCAACAGTTCATCAAAATATAAAAACAGACAGATCTTAAAGTACATTTAAAAAATAAATGGCTTGAAAATGTACTTAAAAAAGTAATATAAACTAAAAGAAATACCTCTTAAAACTGTAAATAATTCATTGAAATTAAAATGCTAATAATGTGTGATTGAATTGTTGTGTGAAAATACATATTCTACCAAATATAAAATTTATTTTGAAACAGAAGGAGGAGTTGATAATACAAATTTAACAAAAATTGACTATATATATTAAAGTTCGTATGACCAAACAATTTGGATAATAAAACTATTCTGATCTGAACACCTTCTGTATGTGAAAAGATTTTCTAATCAACAAATTTTAAGCTGGAGAACTAATATACCATTAGCAACTTTTTAACATTTTAATATAATTTAATTTTGGATGTAACGTGCCTTCTGATTGGCTGACATAATTTAGTCATGTGACCGTGACGTCATCAACGTTTTTTTCATGGTTTTCTACGGTTTAAAATAGAATTTAGAATTAAATTATAAGAAATGACTGTAATATTTTTTTCTGTCTATTCGAAATAACATAAAAAATGTGGTGCACACTGTTAAATAACCCGCTACACATGTTATTCAGTGTGCACCAAATTTTTTATGTTATTTCTTCATAGACAGAAAAAATATTACAGTCATTCCTTAAATACATATATTTTACATTGCTCATATAAAAATCTTTTCTATAACTTTCATTAAATTTTAACAAGAAATTTAGATAAGAGAGTACTTGCAATGTAAATTTTCAATAGGTTGGATACATTGCTGAATATAAATTTCATTAAAATTCCTACAGAAATTCATTTGTAATAAGAGTGAGAATGCTAAAAACTTTTCCAAGAGGCACAACTCTTTTAACTCAATAAATGGGAACTTATGTTTTTATTATACTAGACATTGCTGATATAAACCTTTGATCTAAATTTTCTCTAATTTTAGAAGAAAAATTGACTTCTTAAAAGACTGGCTTAACAAAAAGATGCACAGGTATTACTATGACCCCTGAGTGAGTTCACAATATTTATCGCTTGCTTCTTTCTAAACAGGGACTTTTTACCACATTTACCTACGTAATAGACAGATGTTCATTTCTGATATCACAACAAAACTACCATCAGCTGAGATGGCCACACCATTAGGTAAATACATGTCATCAAGGAGAAGTCTTAATTCACCTGTGTCAGGATTGTATCGTAGAAACCTGCCAGTGTTTCTCAACTCCATTACCTAAAAATATAAAAGTTTTATCACCAGAAGCTCAAACTTTTTTCTTAAATTATTCATTAATTTTTAGCTCATCCACATTGTTGGCCTTATAACAATCTATCAATTATAAGAAACACAGATTTCAAGAAATTTGTAGATCAGATGTTTGAGATGATCATAATACATGTACTGGTATATCTTAAAAACTTCTAAAGAATCAATAAAATTTATAAAATGTACCGGTAGATATATTTTTATTTTCTTATCTACATTCAGAGGCAGATTTAGGGGTTGGCCCAGGGCCCCCTCCCATTTTGGGGAAAAATTTGGTTGCTTATATAGGGAATCACTGAAGCATGTCCAAAGCAAGCCCCCTCTTAGGCAGTCAGTGGGCCCGCACTTTTGAAAAATTCTGGATCCGCCACTGACATTTTAAATTACCTCATATCTGTAATTCCTTCTATCCCATTTAGTACTGGAATCTGTGAAGTATATCAATCCCTCACTGTCAATATCTAAACCATTTAAGAACTTGAATGGGACATTACCAAAGCCTGAAAATAAATTATACAGAATTTTATTTGTTACAGCCTTCATGAAATTATTTTGGGAAGAGTTGATTTTGTCAAAGAATTAAAGTATTTCTTCAGACGACTGACGTATAGAGAAATGTTGCATACATTTTATGTTGCTAATCAGTAAAAAAAATACACTGAATATATTTATTTTTGCTTATTGTTGAAGAGTGTTGAAGAGTGACATATAGTTGCTTACTTCATCAAAATTTGGTCTCTGGTGAATAGTTGTCTCATTGGCAATCATACCACATCTTATTTTTTAAGCAAGATTTAAAGCCCTTGAAATATAACAAATGATTTAGCCCTTTAACCTTGCATGCTCTCGTCGTCCAGATGTGGATCTAAAATATCTCATTAAAGAGTTTGAGAACGAGGTAGGCCAGCATTGGGAGGAATCTGATTTGAAGAAAAACAAATATTTCTGGGGTAAAATTGTTAACAACAGCCCACCCCCTCCCTCTGTATTTGCCAATGTGGTCTTTTGGGTGTATTTCAGGCCATTACAGCTGTTCTTATTTTAATTTGATACATCTATCCACATTTACAAACCATTGCTTATAGATACAACTAACAAATGTACATTCTCGAAAGTTACCACTATACTATATGTATAGCAAGACTATATACACACCTTTTGCACTAGATACCAGTAACTCCTTCTCCCCTGTTTGTACATTTACTTTATACAGTCCTGTATACGAGTCAAGGACCAGTAAATCACCATTCTTGTCAATTTTCATTCCCTTAGGTCTACCACATATTGGTTCCAATTGGAATGATCCTAGAAAAGAGCAAAAGATTATTCTTAATAATCAGTTTTAAGTACGTATATGTTAAGGACTTTTTGGGTTCTGTAATATTTTGTTAGCAGTAGGATTTTACAATACTGGTACACCTTCTTTTTTTTTTTTTTTTTTTTTATCTTGCAACGAAACTAGCACAAATGAAGTTGGCCCTATCTTTTTCATTATTAAATCTTCTCAATTAAGTGTGCAATGAGCAATTTCAAATAAAGTTTTTTTCTTTTCTTAAATTTGTATTTTGTTCTTTTCAAGAACTGCCACATATTACATTCTTAAGGCTCAACATTTTTTAGTTGAATTCAATTATTTCTCAAATATTTTTCTTTGATTTCTATATAACAAATGGTTGGAGAATGTTTTTATGAATATTCAGGGTCAATCTGACACAAACAAAGATCCTGTGGTCAAGCTTCTCTTACAACAATCACAGGAGCCGCTGTGGTGAAGTGGTTAGTGCATTGGACTACTAACACATAGGTCCCTGGTTCGATTCCCGTCTGGGATGAAAATTTCAGGGACTGAATTTTTGGCGCTCCCTCGACACCATTTGCGAGAATGGTCTTGAGGAAACGATGATAGTCCGTCTGAAGGGGACGATAAATGGCTGATCCGTGTTAAGAGACAGAGCCATATCTCTTGCACGTTAAAAGACACCCTTGTAGATTTAGAAAAAGAGCAGGCTGATGCCGCTACAAGGCAGCACTCCCACCCGCAAAGTGGGAAGGGATTAATATAAGTTGCAAAACTCGTTTCCCAATCCACTATAATTAAATATGTTTAAATTAACAATCTTAAAGCACTCCATTCAAATTTCTGTTTCAACGATTTCTCATGATCATGAGGTTTATAGTCATACTGATACACACTTTCAAAACTTTGAAAACAAATATTTATTGGCTGATATAAAAATAATCTGAAGATACTTGTAATTCAATGTATGTCAATAAAATTGATACATTTCTGTGGAAGAAAAATAAAGATTTAAAAATAGATTACCACATTCAGGCAAACTCTTTCCAAATCTGGTAATCTCCCAAATGTCATTTCCTTTAAAGCCAACAACTCTACCATCAGCAAGTCCTGTGAATATTGTACCTGTAAAAAAAGGCAAGATTGAATTACAAATGTAACCTGCTGTCCGTGACTTGTTATTCATTAAAAGTTTATTTTTCTTTCTAATATGAATGGAAACTTTGACACAATAAACTCCTATTGTCACATGCTGCATTCACATGTAATTCGAGTTTGATTCGCATCAACTAATTGGAATTTGTTTAATTTGCATTCAAAAAGTTTGACTTCTAAACTTCTTTTTAATATGAACTAGAACACACCCGTGATATCGCGGGTCCTTGACTGAATTAAAGTATATAACTTTGCGCAAGCCTTATCTGCGTATTAGTACTGTCATCTGATAAAGTCATGCCGATTATAAGATACACAATTTTCTCTGCTTTCAAATCTTTCTGTTTTAACCCGTCGAACTGGAACTTATCAATTATTGGTAATATTAATTATTTGGAAAACAAAAGGTCCTGAAATGGAGTATTTTTTAATCAACAGCATTGTCTTATATTAGTTATAAATAAAGTTGAATTCTTTGATTCACTGTTTTACGTCATGCCCGCTAACAAATTGAAACTTATTTTTAGTCCAGATTTTTAGTATTTGTATTGTTATCTTAGAAAGTCTTACAGATTAAAATACTACAGTAGGTAACAATTTGACAACTTAGTAGTGTCAACCCTGTGATTATGACCCTTGTATATAGCATATTAATCCTGAATACACCGTTTGGTGGTGCGCCTGTCAGATGCAGAACGATCAGATAAAATAGGTAACAGTTGATTATACTATTGGTATCGGTATCGGACTCAACCTGGAACTTCCTAATTATTGGCAATATTAATTACGTGGAAAACAAAAGGGCCTGGAGCGGTGTAATTTTTAATCTATACACCTTCGTACTATATTAGTTGTATATAAAGTTGAATTCTTTGATTCATCGTTTTTACGTTATGACGGCTGACAAATTGGACCTCGTAATTTTAGTATTATAGATTGCAATTCACTTCAAATTTGATTTTTGACTGAACAAGGTTAACTTTTAATTGGCATTATCAATTAATTGATTATAATCTAATTTGAATTACAATTAAGAAAGTGTCCACATCACATTTTAATTTTAATTAAAGCCAATTATCTAATTCTTATTAACGAAAACACATTTCTTATGCAAATTGGATAATGTGAATTAGCCAATTCGAATTTTATTTATAATTAAACCAAGAAGAGAGTGTAAACGCAATTATCGAATTTGTTTCGCATTCAATTTCAATTTGAATTAAATGTGAACAAAGCATGAAAAAAAAAACAGTTATACAAAAAAAACCACTAAAAATCACATTTCTGAACACTGGGTTCTACGAGTAGTTCATGCTCTTTTTAAATAATAACCAGTTGAATGTGTAATTACAATTTTCTCCAAATGCCATTAGAATTCAATTTTGAAAAAATTTAAAAACAGTAATAGCATTTTCACTGTATATTTTTAGAAATTTCCAAATGTGAATTAATACTTTCAATTATATAAATTTGATTTAACATACTAATGACTGATTTTTTCGTTTGCAAGTTTTTCAAAATTCAGTAAATTTAAACTTTTGTACTAATGTGCCATTTTAATATTCAAAAGAAGAAATTAATTCACAAAGCATAAGCAAAGAAAGGAGTAGGTCCAGTAAGGGCCGATTTTGGCCTCAAATTTCAGGTTCATCTAATCAAAGATTGTGAACACTTTTTAAACACTTATTAAGTGTCTCTTTCAGTTGATTCAATAAGTTAATGTGATAGATTTTAACAGATTAAGTCATTGAAAACGCTCTGAATCAAGCTTAAATATGAAAATTCTATCAAATATACCAGAAAAGGTAACTTTTCAGATGGTTTTTGTCACAGATGAAAGTGGCCGCATCCGTGTTCATCCTAAACCTTTATATATGTTTTGAAGTATCATCAAATACAACTAACATTTCAATATTAAGAATGAACAAGAATGCAGCCACTTTCATTTAATTAAAATTTAACTAAAATGCTAAAATTGTAAAAATTTCAGTAATTTAGCATGACTTAATCATGTTAATGATGCTAGTACCCAATATATGTGCATTGTATTGTCAAAAACAGCCAATATATATGTAGCAGAAGCGTTCTACTTTCCAATAAATAACTAAAAGTTTACATTTTAACAATTTTGTAAAGCTGCTATATTTTGGGGCCAAAAAGGGGTTTAACTGGACCTACTCCTTAGTACATGCTTCAAGTTTTTTTCTATCAGAAATCTTACAAATGTGGATAAAATACTTTAACATATTTCTATGGCTTTCAAAAAGGTTTACATGACATTTCACATGCCTTCAAAGAATTCCTTTTAAAATACACATTTGGTTTTTCTAAAACAATTGCTTGGGAATTTGTATCATATTAATCCTCAAAATCAGCATTTCATTTACTAGTTTTTAAAATACAAATAAAACACTTAATTGAACATAACATAATTTAGCAAGCTATTTTAGGAAAGGACTGTATTATTGATTATTTCGGGGGTTATTTTTCATCTTGCACAAAATTATGTTTCTCAAAATTTTTATTTATATCATTACAGTTTTGCAAATATCGAGAGTGGAAATTGCATGTAAAGTTATTTGGGCGAAATCTTCCATTTTAATTATAGTTCGGGGGTTAGCGCGAACGCAGTCCCCCACACTAAAAAATTGCGTACCCGAGATGCCCACATTTGGGGCATTCGCAAGCTTCAGCCTATCCGAAGTGCAATGGAAAGGCCTCGACCTGGGGAGACCGCCTTTTTGATCACGGTGCTCCCTGTACCAGGTAAGTATGCTTCAATGTAAAAATTTTAATCTGATTAATAATCAAATTATTTTCTCACACAAGGTGACAGATGAAAATAAAAAATCTTCAATAATTATTTATTGACTTATAAGTTAAAGTATATAAAACTATATAAATTATCAATATAAATTTTATGATATAATGAAAAAATTAATTCTTGAAAAAAAAACTTTGTTTACTCTGTAATATTGATTTTAGCAGGAAAATGTATAAGATTAGTAACGACAACTCCACAGGTAGATTGTAAATGTTTATCTCACCATTTATCTCATGAATGGTTTAGCCATGGGGGATACTTATTTAATAAATAACTTGTTATGTAAAATAACAAAAACTGTTACATTGAAAAGAGATTTATATAAAAGAAATTCAAAGGAGTAGGTCCGCTAAGACCCCATTTTGGCCCCAAAATATAGCAGTTTTACAAAATTGTTAAAATGTAAGCTATTTATTGGAAAGTAGAATGCACCTGCTACATGAATATGGGCTGTTTTTGACAATACAGTGCATATATGTATCAGGTACTAGCATCATGAAGTCATGCTAAATTACTGAAATCTTCATAATTTGAGCATTTTAGTTAAATTTTAGACGGTTTCTGTCTTAAATGAAAGTGGCCGCATTCATGTTCATTTTTAATATTGTAATGTAAGTTGTATTTGTTGATAATACATAACAAAATATAAAGGTTGAGGATAAACACAGATGCGGCCACTTTCATTTTTGACAAAAATCATCTGAAAAGTGACATTTTTTGGCATATTTGATATATTTTTCCAATTTTAGCTTAAATTGGAGCGATTTTAATGACTAACTCAGTTAAAATCTTTCACATAAAGTAATTGAATTATCTGAAATAGACACTTTTAAAAGTGTTAAAAAAGTGTCTGAAATCTTTTGGCAGATGAACCTGAAATTTGAGGCCAAAATGGTCCCTTACTGGACCACCTACTCCTTTATCAAAAAAAGTGGCCGCATTCATGTTCATTTTTAATATTGTAATGTAAGTTGTATTTGTTGATAATACATAACAAAATATAAAGGTTGAGGATAAACACAGATGCGGCCACTTTCATTTTTGACAAAAATCATCTGAAAAGTGACATTTTTTGGCATATTTGATATATTTTTCCAATTTTAGCTTAAATTGGAGCGATTTTAATGACTAACTCAGTTAAAATCTTTCACATAAAGTAATTGAATTATCTGAAATAGACACTTTTAAAAGTGTTAAAAAAGTGTCTGAAATCTTTTGGCAGATGAACCTGAAATTTGAGGCCAAAATGGTCCCTTACTGGACCACCTACTCCTTTATCAAAAAATACAGTGCATATATGTATCAGGTACTAGCATCATGAAGTCATGCTAAATTACTGAAATCTTCATAATTTGAGCATTTTAGTTAAATTTTAGACGGTTTCTGTCTTAAATGAAAGTGGCCGCATTCATGTTCATTTTTAATATTGTAATGTAAGTTGTATTTGTTGATAATACATAACAAAATATAAAGGTTGAGGATAAACACAGATGCGGCCACTTTCATTTTTGACAAAAATCATCTGAAAAGTGACATTTTTTGGCATATTTGATATATTTTTCCAATTTTAGCTTAAATTGGAGCGATTTTAATGACTAACTCAGTTAAAATCTTTCACATAAAGTAATTGAATTATCTGAAATAGACACTTTTAAAAGTGTTAAAAAAGTGTCTGAAATCTTTTGGCAGATGAACCTGAAATTTGAGGCCAAAATGGTCCCTTACTGGACCACCTACTCCTTTATCAAAAAACTTTTCTGCTTGAACACTTTCCCTGAGGTCACATCTGAAATAACAGTGCAACAAATCATTCAATAGCCATTGGCATCAGTATTCATCACTTACAGTAGTCTCGCACATTTTTGCTTTAAATTTTACATAAAACTGACCTTTTCAGAAAAATATTGTTGGGTCAATTCTGGTTGGATTTTAATCAATTGACACCACTCAAAGCAAAATTATCACTGTCAGACATGTACATTTGGTTATGTTTTTCTAAGTGACACATTACAATTTTCTGTCCAGAAATTCTTTACATATTTCATCCAAATTGTAAAACAAGAATGTGTCCATAGTAAATGGATACCCCACTGGCATTATCATTTTCTATGTTCAGTTGACCATGAAATTGGGGTAAAAATTCTAATTTGGCATTAAAATTAGAAAAATCATATCATTGGGAACTAAGGTTCAAGTTGGTTGGACTTCAACTTCATCAAAAACGACCTTGACCAAAAAATGTATTTTTAACCTGAGGCGGGACAAAGCAAAAAAAAAAAAACTCTTGACAAAATTTACCAAAAAAAAAACAAAAAAACCAGTTATTACAATTCTGCATCTTTTAACATCTGGTTTAGAAAATTTAACCATAAATGCCTTCAAATTAATGTATTCCAAAAAATGTAATTTTTTATGAAATATACAGGAAAAATTTGTATGTAAGGCCACACCAATTTGATTCCTTGTTCGACGGACCCGCCCGCACCTATTTTTTTCAAAACAGAATTTTTTTATTTTTTTTATATTCCCGCTTCCCTCATCCGGAAATGTAATCATGTCCATTTCCCGCACCGTTTTTTTTGTAAATATTATAAAAAGATATCAACATTTGTTTTTAAAATCACAGTCTTCACCTGTATATAACGATTTTAAACATAAAAGCACCCCACCACACTTTGTAAATATCTGTGAGAATATTTGTTTCAGCATGAAACCTATTTATCCAAAGCGGGAGTGCTCCGAAATAAATTTAAAGAACAAAAAATTGGTTATTTTCCCCCTTACTTATATTCCCTATCAAAAAAATGTTCGTTGCGTTAGAATAAAGTACAAAGAACTTCTGAAAGATTTGCCTTCGACTGCAATTATATTGTATGCTGGTAAAACAAAACTATCCATAGCCGCTGCATGTTTATGCACCTGTCCTGATTGATTGAGGGGCCTGTCGTTCAACAGTTATCGTTTGTTGATGTTGTTCATTTGTATATTTCCCCCGTTTAGATATACATGATATATAAATTAGATCGTTGGTTTTCCTGTTCGAATTGTGTACGCGAATAATTTTGGGGTCCTTTATAGCCTGCTGTTTGGTCTTTATCAAAGCCCTGTGTAAAAGGCCGTATTTTGACCTGTGTTTGTTATTATCAGGTTGAGAACAATCCTCCCTCAGACAAGGGGTCATTTTACTGATGTAGAAAAGAAAATAGAAATACCAAGGATTTGTATAGTTCTTCTATACAAAACCTTTGAAAACTTAGAATTTTGTACTCAAAATGAGGTGAGTTACATCATATTTTAAACAATTTTTTCTAAAAGAGGGGTCCACTTATTTTGAATAATATTAATCTGTTAAAGTAAAGGTGTTAACATGGTTAAAGTCCAGGAATATTACAAAATTCTTGGACATGTTTTGACCATTTAATACCAGATAGATATATAGTTCTCTGAGAAAATATGAGCCCTTTTGTACAAACAAATATATTATAACTAATATTGATCCCTCATAAAACATGTAAAAGGGATATTTATAACATTAAGGGGTTGTCCCTAAACTGATTATGACTTGGATGGAGAACTGTCTCATTGTCAGTCACACATACATAGACCAGATTTAATTATTTCTTGGTGAACAGGGAAAAAATACTTCAGAAATTAAAGAAATGTCAAAGTACAAGTGATAAATCAAGCTTTAATATTGTCAAAACCTACTATTTTATGTTTACAAAAAAAAATTATAATCGCTCGCCTTTACTTTTCAAGCTTCGCCTCAAAAATTTGCAAATTAAATATTTTTTTATTAAAATTTTCAAATCGCTCGCTCGCCCCAAATTTTGAAGTCCAAAAATCCATAGAACAAGAAATTAAATTGGTGTGGCCTAAAGAATACATATGACCATGCACAGTTGCATTTCAAACATAAATCAAGCACACAACTTCAAATATATTGAACTGTACATAATATCTTGTATTTCACAAAAAATTATACATTTAAAACAAATTTCTAAAAAGAAACATAGAAAAGTACATAGTTTAGTACATATCTTTGTGTTATAATAATATTCATGTAAACCAATTAATTTCTGTTTTGTTGGCTAATTTTCAAGTAGTAACACAGTGTGAGCTTGTATAAAAAGTGACACCACACCATATCATGTGAACAAACATACAAATAATAATACTCATTTCCACTATTTTGTTTACAAAGATGACATATTATATTTATCTTTGAGTTATTCATCCTACCTTCCCATATTAATTGGGAATTTGACATTATCAGATGTCTAATTTATTTTTTGGATTTTTGATCTCAATGCTCTTCAACTTTGTACTTATTTGGCTTTATAACTTTTTCGATATGATCGTCACTGATGAGTCCTATGTAGACGAAACGCGCTTCTGGCGTACTAAATTATAATCCTGGTACCTTTGATAACTAATTATTCTAACTTTCAGTCTGTCCCTTTATAATTAGATTAGATTTTAATAGGATATTATTTTCAAAAGTACCAATCCCCCCTCTCCCACTCTTTTTCCCCTTAGAAAAATTATTCTATATCTGCAGAAACAAACAATCTAAATAAATCTAAATCTTCCAATTGCTCCTGCTGTATCATTACATCAGTTTATCTAATAAAAAGAATATCATTTATAAAAACAATCCTTTGTATTCTAACAGTATAATGATATTATTTGTATAGCATTTTTTTTTTAATCCTTTAAGTTATTTATACATCTTATAAATTATATAGTTTATATCATTTCATCATTATACAATTTAGTTTTTACTTTTTTTATATTTTTCATATGTACAAAATTAATGTTACTATAAAAAATCCATTAGTAAATTGAGAAAGTAAAATATATTTTCAATCATGAATATCTTAAATATACACAAGACCAGTATACATGTTCAAGAAAGATTTCATAAACCTTTTAAATGTGTTATAATCACTCTCATAATACAAACAAATGTTTCCCAGAAATAATTGCAGGGAATTTTTTTAAAAAAGGTCTAAAAATAAGCAAACCAATTATGCAACTAACAATAGACTTTTGAATCAACACTAATCTTTAAATATGTAAATCATTTACTTAAGAAAAATTCCTTCATGTCATGCTCTATGCTCATTTTAACATGGGTAGGCATTATATTTGTCAATATTTTACACTGAGCGTTAGCGATGACAAATATAATGCCTACCCATGTTAAAATGAGCATAGAGCATGACATTAAGGAATTATTTCGATTCTAATAGGACAAATACAGTATTTTTATAGGTCGAAGCGTGCGAAATTACCGTAAAAATGTTTAGCTGTTCCCGTTTCCTCCTCAAGGAGTCTGTGCATTGCAATTCATATTTGATAAGTTTAAAAACTACGAGCAGGCTAAATATATGTTGTTTCATAAAAATATATAATAAGAGTTTATGTTAGCTGCTTAAATGTATATATTCTAAAGGATAACGATGGAAATAAAGTAAATACAAACAGTAAGTTCGTGCGCATGTGTTAAACATATTTTGTGCTCATTAGAACACAGCTTTGTTTACAAAGCGTAATAAGGACGTCATATTAGAATGGTTTACAAATTCATAAAAAAAATTAAGAATTTAGCAAAGCTTTTAAGGAAGGGTCTTGATTTAGTTTATTTCGGGGGTTAGCGCGAACGCAGTCCCCCACACTAAAAAATTGCGTACCCGAGATGCCCACATTTGGGGCATTCGCAAGCTTCAGCCTATCCGAAGTGCAATGGAAAGGCCTCGACCTGGGGAGACCGCCTTTTTGATCACGGTGCTCCCTGTACCAGGTAAGTATGCTTCAGTGTCAAAATTTTAATCTGATGAATAATCAAATTATTTCATCACACAAGGTGACAGAAGAAAATTTAAAATCTGCAATAATTATTCAGGGACTCTCAAATCAAAGTATATAAAATAATGTATACATTCATTATAAAATTTATGATTTAATGGTTAAATTATCTTTTTTTTTAAACTAATTGTTAATGTAGTTATATTGATTTTAGCAGGAAATGTAAAAGATTAGTAACGACAACTCCACAGGTAAATCGTGTACATTTACCATACAATGTGGCTTAAATAGCTTAACAATGGAGGATATTTGATACATGACCAGATAAAAAGTTGTAAATGTTATGTGGAATAAAGATGTAATTTGCTCAATTTTTAACAATTATTTTTAAATGAACCCCGCCGCAATTTTGCGCCTGTCCCAAGTCAGGAGCCTCTGGCCTTTGTTAGTCTTGTATGATTTTAAATTTTAGTTTCTTGTGTATAATTCGGAGTTTAGTATGACGTCCATTATCACTGTACTATTATGCATATTTTAGGGGCCAGCTGAAGGACACCTACGGGTGCGGGAATTCTCGCTACATTGAAGACCCATTGGTTGCCTTCGGCTGTTGTTTGCTCTATGGTCGGGTGGTTGTCGCTTTGACATATTCACCATTTCCTTTCTCAATTTTATTCAATTTTATTCACTGTTTTAGTACTTTTTGAAGCAATTTTCTCTGAATATAATCAAATATTTTTTGTTTTATACTTTTAATATTACTAGACAAATAACTTATACTTATTTTAAACTTCAAGCACTATGTATTTTGCTGAGTTTTCAAACTTTACCTACGTTAATTGCTGGTCCCTTTCTAGGTAAAAATGGAGAAGTAAAGTATTATTTTGTTGAAATTTATTACAAAATGATTCTAAGAGTATTCTAAGTATTTTCTAAACTAGTAATGTAATAGTATCACTGCCGTACAAATGAGTTGTGGCACAAAATGATGCAATTTTGAGACAACATATTTCTCTCAGTGAATTTAGTTGAATTGGTAAGAAAATAGATATTTCTCAAAAATTTTAAATTGTAAACACAAAATTGTTTCCAAATTTTACCAAAAATCAAATGCTTGCCAAGGGAATCATTTTAGAAAATTATGTACCATTTTATATAAATACACTTTTTTAGTTGTTGAAAATTTAGCACAAAAAGATGTATAAAAACATGTTGCTTATACATGGACAATTTAGCATGTGTTATTGTTGAAATTCTTCATCTTGCCCAAAATATGTTTCTCAAAATTTGTATTTACAGCATTACAGTTTTGCAAAAATAGATAGTGGTAAATTGCATGTAAAGTTTATTGGATAAATCTTCTATTTTATTTATTGTTCAGGGGTTAGCGCGAACGCAGTCCCCCACACTAAAAAATTGCGTACCCGAGATGCCCACATTTGGGGCATTCGCAAGCTTCAGCCTATCCGAAGTGCAATGGAAAGGCCTCGACCTGGGGAGACCGCCTTTTTGATCACGGTGCTCCCTGTACCAGGTAAGTATGCTTCAGTGTAAAAATTTTAATCTTATCAATAATCAAATTATTTCATCACACAAGGTGACAGAAGAAAATTTAAAATCTGCAATAATTATTCAAGGACTCTGAAATCTTAGTATATAGAATTATGTATGAATTCATTATAAAGTTCATGATATAATGGTTTATTTATCTTTTTTTTAATACTGTTTGTTAATGTAGATATATTGATTTTAGCAGGGAAATGTAAAAGATTAGAAACGACAACTCCACAGGTAAATTGTGTACGTTTACCATACAATGTGGCTTAAACAGCTTAACAATGGAGGATATTTGATACATGATCTGATAAAAAGTTGTAAATGTTATGTGGAATAAAGATGTCATTTGCTCAATATTTAACAATTATTTTTAAATGCTATAATTTTATTGACTGTTTTAGTACTTTTTGAAGCAATTTTCTCTGAACATAATCAAATATTTTTTGTTTCATACTTTTAATATTACTAGACAAATAACTTATACTTATTTTTAACTTCAAGCACTATGTATTTTGCTGAATTTTCAAACTTTACCTACGTTAATTGCTGGTCCCTTTCTAGGTAAAAATGGAGAAGTAAAGTATTATTTTGTTGAAATTTATTACAAAATGATTCTAAGAGTATTCTAAGTATTTTCTAAACTAGTAATGTAATAGTATCACTGCCATACAAATGAGTTGTGGCACAAAATGTTGCAATTTTGAGACAACATATTTCTCTCAGTGAATTTAGTTGAATTGGTAACAAAATAGATATTTCTCAAAAATTTTAAATTGTAAACACAAAATTGTTTCCAAATTTTACCAAAAATCAAATGCTTGCCATGGGAATCATTTTAGAAAATTATGTACCATTTTATATAAATACACTTTTTTAGTTGTTGAAAATTTAGCACAAAAAGATGTATAAAAACATGTTGCTTATTGCTTATACATGGACAATTTAGCATGTGTTATTGTTGAAATTCTTCATCTTGCCCAAAATATGTTTCTCAAAATTTGTATTTACAGCATTACAGTTTTGCAAAAATAGATAGTGGTAAATTGCATGTAAAGTTTATTGGGATAAATCTTCTATTTTATTTATTGTTCAGGGGTTAGCGCGAACGCAGTCCCCCACACTAAAAAATTGCGTACCCGAGATGCCCACATTTGGGGCATTCGCAAGCTTCAGCCTATCCGAAGTGCAATGGAAAGGCCTCGACCTGGGGAGACCGCCTTTTTGATCACGGTGCTCCCTGTACCAGGTAAGTATGCTTCAGTGTAAAAATTTTAATCTTATGAATAATCAAATTATTTCATCACACAAGGTGACAGAAGAAAATATAAAATCTGCAATAATTATTCAAGGACTCAGAAATCTTAGTATATAGAATTATGTATGCATTCATTATAAAGTTCATGATATAATGGTTTATTTATCTTTTTTTTAATACTGTTTGTTAATGTAGTTATATTGATTTTAGCAGGAAATGTAAAAGATTAGTAACGACAACTCCACAGGTAAATCGTGTACGTTTACCATACAATGTGGCTTAAACAGCTTAACAATGGAGGATATTTGATACATGATCTGATAAAAAGTTGTAAATGTTATGTGGAATAAAGATGTAATTTGCTCAATATTTAACAATTGTTTTTAAATGCTATAATTTTATTAACTGTTTTAGTTCTTTTTGAAGCAATATTTTCTCTTAACAGATTCAAATATTTTTTGTTTTATACTTTTAATATTACTAGACAAATAACTTATACTTATTTTTAACTTCAAGCACTATGTATTTTGCTGAATTTTCAAACTTTACCTACGTTAATAGCTGGTCCCTTTCTAGGTAAAAATGGAGAAGTAAAGTATTATTTTGTTGAAATTTATTACAAAATGATTCTAAGATAAAATTGAGAAAGGAAATGGTGAATATGTCAAAGCGACAACCACCCGACCATAGAGCAAACAACAGCCGAAGGCAACCAATGGGTCTTCAATGTAGCGAGAATTCCCGCACCCGTAGGTGTCCTTCAGCTGGCCCCTAAAATATGCATAATAGTACAGTGATAATGGACGTCATACTAAACTCCGAATTATACACAAGAAACTAAAATTTAAAATCATACAAGACTAACAAAGGCCAGAGGCTCCTGACTTGGGACAGGCGCAAAATTGCGGCGGGGTTAAACATGTTTATGAGATCTCAACCCTCCCCCTATACCTCTAGCCAATGTAGAAAAGTAAAAGAATAACAATACGCACATTAAAATTCAGTTCAAGAGAAGTCCGAGTCTGATGTCAAAAGATGTAACAAAAGAAAATAAATAAAATGACAATAATACATAAATAACAACAGACTACTAGCAGTTAACTGACATGCCAGCTCCAGACCTCAATTAAACTGATTGAAAGATTATGTCTTCATCATATGAATATCAGGTACAATCCCTCCCGTTATTCTAAGAGTATTCTAAGTATTTTCTAAACTAGTAATGTAATAGTATCACTGCCGTACAAATGAGTTGTGGCACAAAATGATGCAATTTTGAGACAACATATTTCTCTCAGTGAATTTAGTTGAATTGGTAACAAAATAGATATTTCTCAAAAATTTAAAATTGTAAACACAAAATTGTTTCCAAATTTTACCAAAAATCAAATGCTTGCCAAGGGAATCATTTTAGAAAATTATGTACCTTTTTATATAAATACACTTTTTTAGTTGTTGAAAATTTAGCACAAAAAGATGTATAACTAGAGGCTCTCAAGAGCCTGTGTCGCTCACCTTGGTCTATGTGCATATTAAACAAGGGACACAGATAAATTCATGACATAATTGTGTTTTGGTGATGGTGATGTGTTTGTAGATCTTACTTTACTGAACATTCTTGTTGGTACAATTATCTCAATCTATAATGAACTTGGCCCAGTAATTACAGTGGAAAATATTTTCTAAAAATTTACAAAAATTTATGAAAAATGCTAAAAATTAACTATAAAGGGCAATAACTCCTTAAGGGGTCAATTGACTATTTTGGTCATGAAAAACTTATTTGTAGATCTTGTTTTGCTGAACATTATTGCTATTTACAGTTTATCTCTATCTATAATAATATTCAAGATAATAACAAAAAACGGCAAAATTTCCTTAAAATTACCAACTCAGGGCAGTAACCTAACAACAGGTTATCCGATCCATGTGAAAATATCAGGGCAAATAGATCTTGACCTGATAGACAATTTAACACGTCAGATTTTCTCTAAATGCTTCGGCTTTTGAGTTATAAGCCAAAAACTGCATTTTACCCCTATGTTCTATTTTTAGCCGTGGCAGCCATTTTGGTTGGATGGCCGGGTCACCAGACACATTTTTTTCAATTAAATACCCCAAAGATGATTGTGGCCAAGTTTGGTTTAATTTGGCTTAGTAGTTTCAGAGGAGAAGATTTTTGTAAAAGATTTCTAAGATTTACGAAAAATGGTTAAAAATTGACTATAAAGGTCAATAACTCCTATAGGGGTCAACTGACCACTATGGTCATGTTGACTTATTTGTAAATCTAACTTTGCTGAACATTATTGCTGTTTACAGTTTATCTCTATCTATAATAATATTCAAGATAATAACCAAAAACAGCAAAAATTCCCTTAAATTACCAATTCAGGGGCAGCAACCCTACCACGGGTTGTCGGATTCATCTGAAAATTTGAGGGCAGAAAGATCTTGACCTGATAAACACTTTACCCCATGTCAGATTTGCTCTAAATGCTTTGGTTTTTGAGTTATAAGCCAAAAACTGCATTTTACCCCTATGTTCTATTTTTAGCCATGGCGGCCACCTTGGTTGGTTGGGCTGGTCACGCCACACATTTTTTAAACTAGATACCCCAATGATGATTGTGGCCAAGTTTGGTTTAATTTGGCCCAATAGTTTCAGAGGAGAAGATTTTTGTAAAAGATTACTAAGATTTACGAAAAAATGGTTAAAATTTGACTATAAAGGGCAATAACTCCTAAAGGGGTCAACTGACCATTTCGTTCGTGTTGACATATTTGTAAACCTTACTTTGCTGAACATTATTGCTGTATACAGTTTATCTCTATCTATAATAATATTCAAGATAATAACCAAAAACAGCAAAATTTCCTTAAAAATACCAATTCAGGGGCAGCAACCCAACAACAGGTTGTCTGATTCATCTGAAAATTTCAGGACAGATAGATCTTGACCTGATAAACACTTTTAACCCTGTCAGATTTGCTCTAAATGCTTTGGTTTTTGAGTTATAAGCCAAAAACTGCATTTTACCCCTATGTTCTATTTTTAGCCATGGCAGCCATCTTGGTTGGTTGGCCGGGTCACGCCACACATTTTTTAAACTAGATACCCCAAAGATGATTGTGGCCAAGCTTGGATTAATTTGGCCCAGTAGTTTCAGAGGAGAAGATTTTTGTAAAAGATTTCTAAGATTTACGAAAAACGGTTAAAAATTGACTATAAAGGTCAATAACTCCTATAGGGGTCAACTGACCATTTTAGTCATGTTGGCTTATTTGTAAATCTAACTTTGCTGAACATTATTGCTGTTTACAGTTTATCTCTATCTATAATAATATTCAAGATAATAACCAAAAACTGCAAAAAATCCCTAAAATTACCAATTCAGGGGCAGCAACCCAACAACGGGTTGTCGGATTCATCTGAAAATTTGAGGGCAGAAAGATCTTGACCTGATAAACAATTTTACCCCATGTCAGATTTGCTCTAAATGCTTTGGTTTTTGAGTTATAAGCCAAAAACTGCATTTTACCCCTATGTTCTATTTTTAGCCATGGCGGCCATCTTGGTTGGTTGGCCGGGTCAAGCCACACATTTTTTAAACTAGATACCTCAATGATGATTGTGGCCAAGTATGGTTTGATTTGGCCCAGTAGTTTCAGAGGAGAAGATTTTTGTAAAAGTTAACGACGACGGACGACGACGACGGACGACGGACGCCAAGTGATGGGAAAAGCTCACTTGGCCCTTCGGGCCAGGTGAGCTAAAAACATGTTGCTTATACATGGACAATTTAGCATGTGTTATTGTTGAAATTCTTCATCTTGCCCAAAATATGTTTCTCAAAATTTGTATTTACAGCATTACAGTTTTGCAAAAATAGAAAGTGGTAAATTGCATGTAAAGTCTGTTGGGCTATATCTTCTATTTTATTTATGATTCAGGGGTTAGCGCGAACGCAGTCCCCCACACTAAAAAATTGCGTACCCGAGATGCCCACATTTGGGGCATTCGCAAGCTTCAGCCTATCCGAAGTGCAATGGAAAGGCCTCGACCTGGGGAGACCGCCTATTTGATCACGGTGCTCCCTGTACCAGGTAAGTATGCTTCAGTGTAAAAAATTTAATCTTATGAATAATCAAATTATTTCATCACACAAGGTGACAGAAGAAAATTTAAAATCTGCAATAATTATTCAAGGACTCAGAAATCTTAGTATATAGAATTATGTATGCATACATTATAAAGTTCATGATATAATGGTTTATTTATCTTTTTTTTAATACTGTTTGTTAATGTAGATATATTGATTTTAGCAGGAAAATGTAAAAGTTTAGTAACGACAACTCCACAGGTAAATCGTGTACGTTTACCATACAATGTGGCTTAAACAGCTTAACAATGGGGGATATTTGATACATGACCTGATAAAAAGTTGTAAATGTTATGTGGAATAAAGATGTAATTTGCTCAATTTTTAACAATTGTTTTTAAATGCTTCAATTTTATTGACTGTTTTAGTTCTTTTTGAAGCAATTTTTTCTCTGAACAGATTCAAATATTTTTGTTTTTAATATACTGGCTTTTAATATTACAAGACAATTTAACTAATACTTTTTTTAACTTCAAGCACTATGCATTTTGCTGACATTTAAAACTTTGCATATGTAAATTGCTTGTCCCTTTCAAGTTTAAAATGGAGAAGTAAAGTATTGTTTTGTTGAAATTTATTACAAAATGATTCTAAGAGTATTCTAAGTATTTTCTAAAGTATCACTGCCGTACAAATGAGTTGTAGCGCAAAATGATGCAATTTTGAAACAACATATTTCTCCCAGTGAATTTAGTTGAATTGCTAATTCTTTCTGCCACACTAAATAACTGCATAACAGGTTAGAATATGCTAATTCTTTCTGCCACACTAAATAACTGCATAACAGGTTAGAATATGGTTTTAGAACTGTAAGATATTTTGGATGTGTTACAAATTCTCTTAAAGTAAAAGTTATGTTTTTCTCATTATAGTACTTTTGGTAAAATTTAAAGGGTTAATTTGTATCAATATTTATAAGTCAATTTTTTTTAGGGGCCAGATGAAGCAGCATAGCTTTTTTAAAGACCTATTGGTGGCCTTTGGCTGTTTTCTGCTCTAAGATTTGGTCAGGTTGTTGTCTCTTTCAATCATTACCCATTTCCATTTTCAAGTTTAATATCAAATAGATCTCCTTTGCAAGAAAAAAAGCAGCATTACAACTTTATGCAAATAGAGTTTTAAATTCAAGTATTGCTAATAGAGCAAAGTTCTTCATTTTATTTTGATTATTCGGGGGTTAGCGCGAACGCAGTCCCCCACACTAAAAAATTGCGTACCCGAGATGCCCACATTTGGGGCATTCGCAAGCTTCAGCCTATCCGAAGTGCAATGGAAAGGCCTCGACCTGGGGAGACCGCCTTTTTGATCACGGTGCTCCCTGTACCAGGTAAGTATGCTTCAATGTAAAAATTTTAATCTTATGAATGATCAAATTATATCATCACACAAGGTGACAGATGAAAATTGAAAATCTGCAATGATTAGCCAATGAGTCACAAATCACAGAATTAAGAAAGGTGTATACCTTCAATATAAAATTTATGATATAATGGTTACTTCAATTATTTTTTAAAACTGATTGTTAATGTAGTTATATTGATTTTAGCTTGAAAATGTAAAGGATTAGTAACGACAACTCCACAGGTAAATTGTGTACGTTTATCATACCTATTTGGCTTAACCATAGGAATATTTTGATAATTGACTAGTCATTTATGTGATAACTGTTACATTGAAGTACACCATATAATATTTTTCATTTTCAAGGGTTTTTTGTTTTACAGTTTCCCTGTGCAAATTATAAACATGTACAATGTATATGTAACCTTTTAAAATAGTTTCAAGCATAAAATAAATGAAGAAACTTAAAAATATCTGTAAATCACCATGCAAATTTTCATTTTTATCTATAACTGTTTCTCCAAAATTAACTTAATAAAAATAGATTCATAGCTAAGTAATTTACAAATCTTGAAAGATAAGTAAAAAATTTATTGTCGATCATATTTTAAACAACAAAGAATATAATCTTAAATTAATACCATTCTTATTTGCTGCAAATGATTCTGGACCAACAACTTGTCCTTTAAATAACTGCTCAGCTTTGTATAGAATAGAATTCTTCTTGAGAGGTCCTTTCAAACTTGGAGGTTTTGAATACCTAAAATGTATAAACAATATGAATATTATTTGACACAAGAAGACTAAGGGAGAAACAATATGCAGAAATGTTAATACATGTAATAATAATGAAAATCTTACTTGCAACAATTTTAAACATTGATTAAAAATTCCATGCATATAATGGGTATAAAAGATATCAAAGTAAAGTTAAACAGGAAAATCAAGATCTGAAAATAATTTACAATGTTCAATTCATTATACTAAAAACATAGATAGACCAACAAGTGAAACTGCGAGCTACTGCTCACTGATGATACCCCCGCCGCAGGTGGATAATATTAATAGTGTAAAAATATGCAAGAGTTCGGTAAACAGGAAGTTGTTGAGTGATGAATCTGAAAACGCATCACACCATATAGCTGACTAATATATTAACCCTGAAACACAAATTTCAGAAATCCTTGTATTGTAATTCCTGAGAAAAATGTGACAAAAATTTTCAACTTGGCTATCATGTGTAAAATCATACAAGTGTTCGGTAAACAGGAAGTTATCGATTGATGAATCTGAAAAGGCATCACACGGTAACGCTGACTTATCATTAACCCTGAAACCAAATTTCAGAAATCCTTGTATTGTAGTTCCTGAGAAAATGCGACTAAATATATTCATGGGATGGACTGACGAAAGGATGGATGGATGGACAGACAGTGGTAAAACGGTATACCCCCCCCCCCCCTTTTAAAGCAGGGGCATTTAAAGTGGGGGTATAAATATAAAAAATCCCTTAATAGCTGAGAAATATCCTATGCCCAATAAGTAACATAAATATTTAAAGTAGGATAAAACAGAAAATTGACTGCACAACAGATCTGAAAATCAGTTAACACAGTACAACTCATCATTATAAAGTTCAGACCAAATATCAAACCAACACATGCAATACAGTAATATGTAATGATTTAGGAAGTTCCAGATCCATTAGCTGCGGAACCGTAGCTCTTAGGTCCTTATGTTATTTTTTGACTATTAGCGGACCATAGACTACAGATCCATAGGCACAATAGACAAGGTGATGACTAGAGTACCATCAGTTCTGTGTATGCATTTTCTATACTTCTCCAAAATGCTAGTCTCTAAACATTTTCAAAATAATAGACAAACCGAAAAAAAAAAAATGAGTAAAATTAACCTATGTTGGGGAAGTTTTGATTGACAATTGAAATCATTTCACTTATTTCAAGGTTAAAGTTGTGTTGCTGATCATTTTTGCTGTTCAAAGTTTGAATCTTTCTATTCTATTAGTTTTTCAGGTATCAAAACATTTAAGTTGTTAAACAATATAAGGAGTTGACTAACTGTTAGTTTCAGTCATTTATATTATTTTAAGACTTGTTTTTATGTTTACATTTCCTCTTTATCTACTACATACTAACTATATAGTTCACCTATCACTTATAGTATCCAGGAAAGAAAACCTAAATATGAAAACTTAACACTGATCAAGAAACCATGATAACTTTATAATGACTAATGAACCATGAATATGAGTTAAAGGGCAGATGAAACTACCAGACAGACATGAACACATCACAACCATCCTTAGCAACGACCTAATGCTTATATATATGTAGTATTTGAGAAACAGAGTAAACTAGGAAACTTTACATTAACCAATGAACCTTGAAAATGAGGTCAAGGTCAGGGAACACCTGTTACAGTGTACACCTTATAATCATTCCATACCGAACACCAAATAAAGTTGACATATTGCGTACTATTTTTCATATCATTGCTCAATGAACCATGAAAATGATGTCCATGACAGATAATTTTTGCCAGATAGACAAGTCTAACCCTTACAATCATTCCATACACCAAATACAGTTCTTGTATTTGAAAAACAGTACTGTCCAAAAACTTAACATGCACCAATCTAAATGAACCATGAAAATTATGTCCCAGTCGGACAAAACCTCATGTATCTGAGAGGAGGACCAAACTTATAGAAACATAACATTGATCAAAGAACAATGAAATTGAGGTCCAAGACAGATGATTCCTACCAGATAGAAAAGGACCAAACTTGTAGAAACATAACATTGATCAAAGAACAATAAAAATGAGGTCCAGGACAGACGATTTCTGCATTTTTTTAGCCTGTCCTATGTCAGGAGCCAGTGACCTCTGTCAATCTTGTACGATTTTTTAATTTTAGTTATGTTTTGGAGTTTAGTACGACGTCCATTTTCACTTAAATAGTACACATTTTTGTTTAGGGGCCAGCTGAAGCCTGCCTCCAAGTATGGGATTTTCTTGTTGTGTTGAAGACCCATAAATTGCCTTGGGCTGTTTTATGCTTTTTGTAGGGTTGTCGTCTCTTTGACACATTCCACATTTCCATTCTAAATTTGAGTACACCTTAAAATCATTTAATACTTGACCAAAAACTTTAACCTAATGCTGGACCGATTTATTGACAGAAGACTGAAAAAAAAAAACACCATAATTTCCGTAAGTGGGGCATAAAAACAAAAAGTTAACATTGACCAATGAATAATGTAAATGAGCTCAAGGTCATATGAGAACTGCCAGACTGACTGACACCTTACAGTAATTCCATACACTAAACATAGTTGACCTTTCGCTTAAAGTATTTGAGAAACAGATCGAATCAAGTAACTTTTACTTTCAGAGATCCATGAAATGAGGTCGACAAACTTGTAGACTTGCAAGGAATCCATATACCAAATATAGTTATCCTACATGTACCAATGATTATACTCATTATAAGTGAGACATTCAAATCACAAAAAAAAAGTATCATTTTTTAAGCAATAGCTTAACCATGAAAGCCATGTTAATGACAATGGACATATGACAGACAATAAACTTTTTTATATAAGGTATCTTTTAACTAGGTATGAAACATCCAGGATTTTACACTCTGAGATTATACAAATAATTTATGCAGCTGCAACCAGATAGTAATTCCGATGACTTGCATTATGCAAACTTCCAATACCTACAAAGATAGTAACAAAAAAGTACAATTTCCGTATATTTCTAAACACAATAATCAAACTTAGCCATAATTGGGATACTGAACTGAATAAGATTTAAATGGACTTTAGCAAACTCTTGCCAATTTTTAAAAGACATGACAAGTAACAAGTACTGTGAGTAACTAGGTTTGCTTCAAATGTGTTGTTAACCTGAGTAACTTACCTGTATGCAGGTGGGTCTATTGGTGATGGCAACATGTACAAATAAGCTACAAACACTGCTAGAACTGTCAAGATTTTCCATGATTTAGATACACTGCAAAATAAAGTAAAAAAAATTTATTTTTTATTTCAAATACCTAACACTATAACCTAATATATAAATAAATAACACTAAATAATGACATATATTAATGTTTCTCTATACAACTATTTGTGTTACTCATTATTCACAACTCAATACATTGTCCAGCGGTCTTTGTGAAATGTGTGATTTCTTATACACTTATTTTCTAGTTAAAATACTCTCACTTTATATTCATTTATAAAGAAGCTCTTTAAATGTTATATTTACCAACTTTTAATTTTCTATTTTAGATTTAAGTTTCATAAAAGATAAAACTGCTTTATTTTCTTAAAACGTTTATCATAACTTACATCCGACCAGAACTAAACCAAAATGATGAAGATGTCATGTTCTATTCACAATGACATTCTAGTAAAACACTAATGATGCAGACTGACCCCCAAAGTCAAGGGCTTATAAACAGTTCATTTTATTGATGAACTCTGAATGAACCCAAAGTTGTAAATATCACACTTAAATGTGCAGTTATTTAAAATCTTAAGATTTAAAAAGTCAAAGAACTATTAAGGATCTTCAAGATATAGAAAGATGAATTTGATACATGTCATAAATCAATAACTTACAAGAAATTAAAAACCTGTGTGTTTATATCTACTTTTTTCCTAAGGATTCAATCACAACTTCATATTTGTTTCCACCAGTATTTTTACATTTGTGAAATTATTTCATTAAAATATTTTTTGAAGAGATACATGAATTATTGTCTCATATTATATTTTATGTTCCATAAAAAGACCCTATAAAGATTGATATATTTAATGACACTAACATATTGTCTGAGCCATAGTTTATTCTTCTTTTTTTTTAAATGAATCAACTTCAATGTACAAGTACATTTGTACCTGTATTCATAGCTATATTACAATGTACAATTAACCAGGATTTCTTTACTTTTACATCTAATAACATAATAAATTAAAGTTTTATATTAAATATTCCCTTAGTAAACAATATCATATGCCAAGTATAATTTTACAGAAATTGAGGACCGGTTAAAAATACAATTTTTCTAACATTTATCTTCCACTATAAAAATGTACATGTCATAAGGTTACATCACCCTTCAATGAACAATAAGTTTTAAACTGACCTTTTCTGAAGAGGTAGAATCACCTGTGATCAATTTCATAATTTAATGCCTTACCTGTTTAATTTATTAAATAAGTAATTCATTTCATTTCATTATTCCCTGTAGATATTTAATTCATAATAAATTTCATCCTATCATTAAATTCATAACTTGTCAAATATCATGTAAAAACTTGTGCTGGACATCATTACATGGTATATATTTAGTAATACATGTATAACAAAAGGAATGACCCTGAAAAATTTAGGCCGTTGACCACTGGCTACCTGTCTAGACTACATGTCCAGTTTTATGTCAGTGGAACACCATTTTAATGATTATGACATCTTTTTCAATACACTCCACATATATTTAGTGAATTTAGTAGGTTATAAGTCATTTAAATTAGGGCTAATTATGAAACTAAAATAAGAGAATAAATCAGCCAGTTTGTCAATTTAAAAGGCAATTATTCTTGTAATGAATTTGAAGTCTGTAACAAATATCAGTCTGGTAGTCATTATCAAATGGAGAAAAGTTATTGTAACAAGATGACCTCTATTATGAATGCATCATTTACAAAACATAGCTAAATTGGTTTATAAATCTTTTACATCTGTATATGAATAGTTTAGGATTAGATTCAATTACAGTCATACTTTTGTTTTTTTTCTCCTAAAGTAAAAATTTACCAAACCTGCCATAAGTGTAAATTTTAGTATTTTTGTTTAAATTATACATATGAAAAGGGGTCAACATTAAAAAAAAAATATGTCACAGAAGTTCCTAAAACAATTAACAGACTTCATTTTTGTTTTCCTATCGAAAAAATCTTCTAGATAAAAAGAATTCTAACAATCATCATTAGAGCATCACTTTGCACAATTTTGTTAGTGCTGACCTATAACATTATCGTTAGTAACCTTACATTTAGTATATGTTTTATATTGATGTATGTTTTTGATGTTGTAATCATGTCATGGAAAAAATAACTTTTAACATTTAAAAAAATTAGAACATGAAAACCAGTAAACAGAATACTAGCTAGTTCATACAAAGTAGGATGAAATTCACTACAGCAAATTCGGTCAATAAAATTCAAGTAAAGTAAAGCAATCTGTCTGACTAAATTTTCTCATATAGATTTCATTAAAGATATAATAATGCTTTCAAAAAGACTAAAAATTACCTGATTTCATTTAATCTTTTCCTGATCAAACTAAATTAAAAGAATTCTGATGGAGATAATTTGTTGACAAAATTTCAAAATTTCAATTTAATAAAGTAAAAATTATAAAAAGATAACATTATTTTAATATAAAGACCCAACTGATTGTAAATAATAATAAAAAAAAAAAAATCTTCGAAATATTTGATGAATTGCCACACCATATCAAGATATTCATATTTTCACATCTGATAAAAAATAATTCAATTCTGATTTTTTTTACTTAAATATTGCGCAATACATGCAGTGGACATGTACAAGGTGTAAATAATACTAAATTACCCAAATCCATCAATCTTGAATTTTTGTATTATTTTTTTTTTAATTTCAAGACAAGAAATTTTCTGCTTAACAATTATACCACCATTGTTTTTTCCCCTATTAGTCTTTGTTAATTTAATGTTTAATTGTCATTTAAGAAAAAAAGATGTAGAATTAATCTGTTTTTCATCAATAAAGAAATACTAGTCATCATATAAATTAAAGTTTTATCCTCTGACTGTCCACAGTAATATAACAGTAAAAATTTGACATTCATTGCAACTATTATATAACAATCACTGCAAGTAAACCAATCACGTTTTAAACCGTTTTTCCTCTTAACCATTTTCTTTTATATTTACAGCAAATAAAATAAAAATTGTGCTTTGAAACACTCAAGATATATGTTTAAAACTCAGAACTTTAACTTTTGCAAAGAAATGCAGGGTAATTTTCCTACATCTGTCAAATTCAAAGGATTCATTTTTGTTTTCTTCACTTTTTCATTGAAACAGGATTATATGCAAGTTGAAAGTGCATCCTATAATTACTAAAGGGGGACAATTTACAGGTAGACTAAGCTATTGTCTTCTCATAATTTCCCAATCAGTTTGATGATAAAAAAACATTATTTCACAATAATTGTTCTCTCGACTGCTTGGGTGTCAAACATATTGTGGCTGAACATTCATTACCTTATGCCTTATAATTAGGTTGAAAATAATCTGTGTATCTCTTTCCTGATTTGCCGAAATTTTGAGTTATTTCCCTTAATTGACTTTTATAACATTTTTTAATTGCATTCCTTCAAATAATGTATATTGGTATGAATATAAATTGAAAGCAAACTAAATGCAAAGTTATATAAAATTGTTCCTTAACTGAAATCAACTATCTAATGACAAACAAAAATGTCCAGTATTAGAATGTATGCATCATCTTCCAGCTAAGAGTAAAAAAAATATCTCTTGAAAGAAAGTATATATATGATTTGGTAACCTGAAAGTCTATATTGTACCTCTAAAATTATTGGAACTATACTACATGTACCTAGCAAAAACGTAAAATATACTCAACAACAATAGAAACACACCAACTTCATTAATTTCTATGTAAATGTAGTAAAAATTTTCTATTTACAGTTATAAAAACAGAAAATTTGAACAAGATGTTTCAGAAGGCATAAAAACCAAAATGAGAAGTTTCATGCATAATTTTTTATTTTTTGACATTAATAGATCTTTATAGGCGTTTTGAAAAAAAAGTTGCCAAATTTGTAAAAACTATATAGTGAAGTGTTTTTTTACCTAAAACAACATAAATTACTTTGATTCTCAGCTTGTTTAATGACCAATTTGAAATTGACTTATCACGGACTATCATGGTTGAAATCTTCATCATATCCATTGTAACCACTATAATCATAAATGAGGTTTTTTTTCTGAGGGCTCCGCACTAATATAGAGGATAGGCTAAAAATATTTTTACTAAATGTATATTTCAACAAATTACATGTAGCTAAAATAAGAAATATTTGTGAACTGTCATATATATTTAGATGTGGTGCCTTATTTGTGTATACAATTTATTCCAGTTCTAAACCATGTCTAGATACAATTCCTGCTCTCATTACCTCATGAAAATTCTAAGAATTTACTAAAGGTACGGACTGCAGTCTGGTGCAGGTTGAAACTCTTCGATAACATTCTGCATCAGTGATATATAAAACTGTGAATTTAGTGTCAATTAATCACTTGAGGGAATACTGCTGCTGCATCCTGTGATGAATTATGAGACCTCAAGTTGTAACATTCCATCTGTGTACTGGATTATAAACACCTGATGAAAAATATCCAATCATAATGTTTTTGGGACAAAAAAAAAATATATCAGCATAAAATAAAACATGAATTAAAGCATAACCAGAATAATCTAGTCGTTATATTATGCTCACTATAAATTACTACATCGAAAGGCGGAGATAATCAGAGACGTTACAAGGTCAAGGGCTTGAATTATTTAAGTTAGAATAAGCATTGCTACTAGGGCAGATTTAGGGGTTGGGGCGGGCCAGCCCCACCTTTTCTGTGAAAAAAAATGGTTATTTGTACAGAGAATCACTCAACATGACCGGAGCGTTGAATAACAGTTAACAGCTTTAATTTATCTCATAAACAGTTAACACCTTGAAAAGGGCTATAACAGGTTAACACAAAAAAATTGCTCCCCTCATTAATCAGTAGGTGAGTTTTCATACAATATATCTCTATACAAGTTTCAGAAAAAATATAAAAAATATACATGTAATCAAGGATTTGTATACTATACAAATCCTTGATGTAATTACACAAAATCAATGAATCGTCTCTATGGTTTTAAGTTATGGGTTTAAACATTGATGAAAAAAATGTCTTGGATTCTTATGTCACAATACAAAGTTCCTTATTTATAAAAAAAAACACTTAAATTTTATAAACTTTTCAGAGAAAATCTATACAAGAGTTGTCCTTCAGCTTCCCGCCATTCTGCAAAATTATCATTCGGAAAGTCATTCGGAAGAATCTAGACCGGAAGTTTACAAACAAGCGGCTGCACGCTTTTTGTAATAAATTGTTTTTCTCATATTTTGTCCAAATAGAAAGCATTTTATAACGAAGATGACTTCGGAAAATGGTCAGGTTTTGTTACCAGTAGAGGCAGAGTCGTATGTGGAACATTTACATACATTTAAAGTAGCAGAAATAGGAAATTATGAGTAAGTAAATTGTGTTGCTATGATAAACAACCATCATTTCCAGCTTTTTAAGGATGGAATTTTCCAGAAACCTGCATTAAATACTATAGCCATAATAGTCATAGTTTTGTATATTAAATATCACAACTTCAGATTGATTTTTAACTTGTAGGAGTCACTATAATAGTCTATAAAAAGCCATGTTCCCTGGTTATTTTTTTTCTTATAAAATTGCTACCTCTTTTGCCAGGTGTGAGACGGTACCTCGAATGACCGAATAACACTGTCATTATCCAAAAACACTTGTAATGACAGAATAACACTTGAAATGTTAATATTAAACATTTTGGTGACTTTTAAACATTGATTATTAATTATTAGTATATATTATCGAAGTATTTTGTAACTTAAAAATGATTTACAGAAAGCAGATAAGTTCATAAAACGCTTTAAAAATTTAGTATGTAGATCCAATATGGTGACCACGGAAATTACAATGGCCGCCAAGTTCGATGTACACACTAAATTTAAAATGATCTTTATGAACTTATCTGCCTTCTGTAAATCATTTTTAAGTTATTAAATACATCGATAATATATCATTATTCAATAATCAATTTTTAAAAGTCACCAAAATGTGCTAATATTAAAATTTCAAGTGTTATTCGGTCATTACAAGTGTTATTCGGATAATAACAGTGTTATTCGGTCATTCGTGTTACCCGGTGTGAGATGATTGCTATTTCTGCCAAATGAAAAAAACCCAAACATTATCAAAGATAAAGGATAACATTAAGCCTGCATGTTCCACTCTCTCATAACTGTTAGGATAAACATGATAAAGTCCCATCACTCGCAATAGAGCTAAATTTCTTTTGTCATTTAACATGTTTAGGACATAAGTAGAAAAAGACTTCTGTCTTTTGATGTTTCTGTTCATACTCAAATAGATGTGTCCTGTTTGCATCATCAATTTAATTTTTGTTAAATTACATGACTTTAAACGTGTTTCCAAAAATACAAAATGTACATGAACTATCCCAAGAATACATGTATAACGGTCTTAACTTTTTTACTTTAACAGGTTGGGCTCAAGTCAGGAACTATCAGAAATAATAGGTTATAAATTAATTTATAAAACCACAAAATACAGTATTTATTATTTAAACAAGGATTTTTAATGATGAGAAATTTATGATGAAAAGTAACCCAACTAAATAGGGTTAGCCATGCGCACATGGCTAAGGGGTTAGTACATACTGGAATGATAGTGAAAGTAAAATTAACCTTAGCCATGCATGCATGGCTAACCCTATTTAGTTGGGTTAGTTTTTATCATACATAATACTAATCAATTTCCAGAATTCAAAATTATTCCAGATTCAAATAATTCCTTGTTTTTAACTTTTTAGGATAGTTTGCTTTCATTCAAATTCATTGACTGAAATGTAATGTTCATGAACTGTCAAAGTGTGTTTATTTTACTTTTTCAGCTGGGGGAGACAGCATGAAATGATAGAAAAGATAAATATGCAGGCTGTACTAAATGCCTCTGTACAAGAAGATGAGTTTATTAAAGACTTTCTCATATCATATGGAAAGGTAATCGTATATATGTAATGTTTATTTTAAAATTGTTTTATTTTGTGAAGTACAGTGTTATCCCCAGATATTTCATTTAGCATCCTGGTAAACAGGGGGAATTGAAATACCATCTTGTTTCCAAAAATTATAGCATCACATTCATAACATAATCTATAAGGAAACCACTTCAGATACATGTAGCATCACATTTAAGATTAAAGCATCACATTACCATGATGCTAAAAGGCCCTAGGGAGAACACTGAAGTAAATTTCATGGTATTACTTTTTTAATCATTATTTTTATATAAGGATATTTCTGTGCATTTGCACAGGGTTTGAAAGAATTTACAATTAAATCATTTAGAAACTACAATCATGGCAAACGTATGTAAAATGTGTAAATTTCAAAATCATTGCATAGTAATCTACAATGTAGCTGAAGTCATAACAAAAAATGTATCCAGCAGTGGCTGATCCAGAACTTTTCATAAGGGGGGGCCCGCTGACTGACCTAAGGGGGGCCCATTCCATTGATGCTTCAGTGATTCCCTATATAATCAACCAAATTTTTCCCACGAAAGGGGGGGGGGGGGGGGGGCCCGGCCCCCCAGGGCCCCCTGGATCCGCCTATGTCCAGGGAAGCATTGATAATATAAAAGTGCCATGACAGTTATTAGAGTAATATAAAAAAAATGTTTGTATTCATTTCAAATCATTTGTATCCAGAGGCATTTTGTATTTCTTTTCAGACAGATGTTTTGATTAAAGACCTGCTCACAACAGAGATCTGGAAAGAGAAGATATTTACTGAACTAATTGAGATGGAATTCGAACCAAAAACTACATTTCCAATATACATGGTTGTGAGTAAATAAACTGCATAAAAATTATGAATAGAAAATCTCAAAGTACCGGTATTGTCTTTAAAATATATTAATGATTATTGTAGTAGATTAACATGAACTTTTGGATTTTGCAAATAAACACATGCTTCAATGATTTGAAAGAAAATTGGGAATAACATATGTTCTATTCTGCTTCAAGATGTCTTCTAAAATAGAATATGTCTGTATGTACTGACTTTGAGGAAAGTCTCTAGTTATTTTAGTTCCATTTAAGTATTAATTGTAGAGGTAATGTCTATGTCCCTTATCAAAAGAAAAGACACAAAGTTGGTCTATGAAGCTCAATCAAGATCACAGTTATGATCTATTATTTCTGAAATTTTAACTTTCTGCATCTGCAATAAGGAAACATGCAATTATATATTCATCCATCTTTAAGTCTGTTTACAGTATACTAAAATTGTGAAAATAAAAGATAGGTCATACAGGTACTTGTTTGCTGGTGGTGTTTAATATTTTATTTTACTTGTGAAGTGATGGAATTAATCAATTTATGTTTAATTTTTAAAGTATGTATTTTAATTTATGCATGTAAATCTGAACTTTATTTTTTAGTTATTTCATGAGGCTACACTGGTGAATCTGTTAGAGACTACAATGTATTTTAAAGAGATGTGTGAGAGTGCAGAGAATTGTATACCTGATTTGTTAGACTACTGCTACAGAAAACTAACGCAACTCACAGCAAGGTACATGTAGTAGAAATATCATCTTTCACAGTAAACTAGTCTTTCATTTCCATGACTTTACTCTGTAAAATATTTTAAATGGGTTATTTCACAAGTCTAAAAATTATGGGGGAAGTTAGTTATACTTTCAAATATTTTAGCTTTTGTCAGTATGATAATTATTAAGTTTGAAGAACATTCTTGATGGTCTAGTGCTTGAGGTAATGTCTTATTTTTTTAGCAGTGTCAAACCAAAAAAATATGAAATTTGAATTTGCTACTTTTACACCAAGGCATTGACTTTAAAGCAAAAACAGAGCTGTGTGTAGTTTAAATAATTTTTCTGAGTAAAATTATATGTCTTCCTGCAACTATTTATTTCAGAATATTACATGTATGTTAAAATTCTTTATCAACAAATCTGTCTAGAGTGAAGCAAAATATGTTTATATTACATTAAAATATTATTGTCCTGATTGAGTATATGGCATTGTGAATTTAAATTATAGTTTCTTCAGTATATATTTTATCCTTTTAGGACAGTAGAAGATTTTGATGATGAAGAAATAGATACTAATGATGCCTTAAATAGTATGTCCTCAGCATCAAATATGGAGGTATGCTTTAAAACTTTTATAGAAATCTGTGAAAAGATCAAATTGTAACATCAGAAATATGAAAGATGAAAAATATTAAACAATCAAACAATGAAAAGAAACATCAAACAAAAAGTACATTTTAGATTTTGAAAAGTTCCAGATAACAGATCAAGGTAAAAAAAAAATTGAAGACTAAACAATGAAGTAAGTTTTTTGAAGTCACAAGTTTTTAAAGTTACATGTTAACAATTGTTCTGTTTGAATTATTTTTAAGGGAATTTATTGATATACTGACACAAAAGAACATAACAACTGAACTAAGCTATAGGATAATTCAGGTTTCAAAATATATAACAAAATCAAAAATCCTGAAAACATGCAATATTGGGGAAGCAAGCATGGTAAAATTGGGATAGAACAGTCACATACCTTTCTTGCTACGGTTAAATTAACATTCAAAAGAAAACAATTAGTTTAATTATTTCTTACTTTGAAAATACATGTATTCGAATAAGAACAAATGAAAAGTAAATGGTGCACATGACCAATTTGAATACAAAAACATAGTTTCCCTGATAGAAAAATAAAATTGTGTATCGACTGCTTAAAATATTTTTCTTTTGCAGGAGTTAGAAAAACAGGAAAAGAAGCTGAATTTTGAAATTTGTATTAAATCCTTGTCCTTGTTGAGATATATAACTGATTGTATAGATAAGTAAGTCAATGTAGAAAGTACAATATGTAAATATACAGTAAAGTTGTTTATTTAAACATTTTTTCATGGAATTTAATTTTGGTGACATTTAGCTTTGTGTTTATCCAACAAAACTGTAAGATGATTCCTTATTTGTATTATAATTGCTGATTTTATGCAGTTAGAGAGATTTTGGGATACATTGTACTTATTTTAAAAAAAATAATGGACATACTAGAAACAACAAAATGCAGAAACAAATAATGTCTACAAATCATTTCATTGTTTGTTAAAATTTTGATATCAAAATAAGAAGATGTGGTATGATTGCAAATGAGACAACTCTCCATCAAAGACCAAATTAACATAAAAGCATAGCAACTGTAGGTTAACATCTGGTTATTACTAAGAAATTTCAGCTATTAGTCTGATTATTTTTCAATATTGTTTTGTTTTATATTTCAGTTCACCTTTAAGTGTTACAACCAGAATATTGAATACATTAGATATACCAATACTGTTAGTACATTTAGTAGAAAATCCACCATGGACAAGACAGAAAGATGGTAAGCTCTTGTTATTTTTGTGTAAGGTTTAATGAATTATTTGCCCTTATGTTTTGTAAAGGCGATTATAAAGTCAGAAACAGGTATCGTTTTGTTATGAAGACATTAAGTAGGTTAAAGATGCAGAACCAAATGAGAATCTTACAAAATAATAAGTTTACATGTTTCACCTACCATTTCAATTAGTGAACTGTCCAGTAGTTGAATAAGCTATGGGAGACAACTCTATTTTTTTCTAATATTTTTTTCTTTCAGGTAAAACATTTAAATATATAGATAGCAAATGGCAAGAAATAAGTAGAGAAGATAGTTTAAAACTTACTAAAATAGAGGGCCAGGTAAGTGAATTAATACAATTATGTATTTCAAAAGGGATATACAGTCATAGGTCAAAAGTGAGTTCTCACTCAAAAAATGTCCTATCATTTCAACTAAAATCGATATTTTTCAAAAAAATATTACCTAGTAACTTTAAGACACAGATTTTTATAAAACAGATATCGTAAGATGAAGAAATGTCTGAAATTGTATGCTCTATTTGGCTATAATTGTGATGAGGTTGTTTTCATTTAATTGATGGGTTAAACACAAATGCAAATTTTCACGATTTTAATTTGGTTAGAATATATATACATAGCAAACTTTTCAAAAAATATTTTTATTTATGTTCACCTCGTCGAAATATTAAAATAAGACTGAATAATATCTCATGGTCAAATAAACAATAATACTTTAAACATTTCTGCATCTTATGGTATTTATTTGATATCAGTCATGTAGTTACTTGATAATATTTTTTGGAAAAATATTGATTTTAGTTGAAATAATAGGACATTTTTTGAGTGGGAACTCACTTTTATCCAATGACTGTATATGCTTTATTATACCATTCATTGGCCAATATAAGGCATGTTATTTATGATTACAAATAAACATAAGAAAAGAAACATTAATGATAATGCTTATGAGGTTAATAAGTTAACTAAAGGTTATTTTATGGTACATGAATTATGTGTCAGATGAACACCACTTTTATTGTTGTTTAAATGTAACATCAACTCCAAGGTAGATGATGATAGTTTGGTCAAGTTTTGTAATTATATATATTTATTAAAGACTCGTGTTTTATTAACAATTTTTATATTTTAGGTATGGTTATCCATATTCAAGCTTCTGATGGACCCACAATGTCAACAGAAATATGAACTTGATTCATATAGAAAAAATGTTATAATTAAGGTAATTTGAACTTTTTCTAATTTTTGAAAAGTTGTTACATCTTGGCTATTAGAACCTAATTGTATTTTGCTTTATGATAATGAAAACGGTAAAAAAAAAAGATACAGATCTTGATTTAGATAAATAATTCAAAGTAATAGATTTGAAAAATTAATCATGTTCCAATAACATCTATAGTGGGTCTCATTGGGGTCTAATTGTGACGCGGGATTGCCGATTTTTTGTAAACGTGACACGTGAAAGTCAAATTATTGTGTCGTGAAAACGGGAAATGAGGTCTAGCAGGACCCGGGAAATGACCCAAAAAAAATGAGAATTGCTTACATACATAGTGTAAGCGGGATACGGGAATCTGACAAAATAGTAAGCGGGATCCGGGATCGGAACCCCCCAATGAGACCCCCTCTATATGCAAAGAAGATGTGGCAATATGACTGCTAATAAAACAACTCTCCGCAAGAGACCAAATGACCAGAAATTAACAACTATTGGTCACCATATGGTTCTAACAATGAGCAAAGCCCATACCGCATAGTCAGCTATTAGAGGCCCTGATATGACAATTGTAAAACAATTAAAAAAAAAAGAAAACTAGCGGCCTAATTTATGTACAAATAATGACGGATGCAAGGTTCTAAAAAGAATTAAGTAAGCAACTCAGTCCACAAACTTGGTGTCACATCTTTAATACACTTTTTTTTAAATTGTCTAAATGAGGCTTAGTAGACTGTTAGGATGTAACACAATGAGAACCCTGCATTTAATGCAGGTAAAATAAAAAAAATAATTGTATCTAACAATAGATCAGTTGTACATTTGATCTATTTGAAATTAGTTTAAAGACATCCATAATATTCTGAAAAATGTGGTAATATAAAAGAATATATATAGAAATTGAATATTGTTTATATAGATTACAAGCCATTTGCACATAATATAAAGCATCATGATGAAAATTACTGATATGTTTTTATAGAAAATTCATCTTAGTTGTGAAACACGCACTGTTAAAAATATTGATATCATATCATGTTCTTTTGATTAAAAGATTTTCATAATAAAATCCCCAACATTTACAGCTCAGAGCATACCTAACAGAGATAATGTTAGATCAGATTCCTGTGCTAGGAGAATTACTCCGATACTTGGAGCACCTGTCTATGATGGAACCACCAGCTGTCAAGAAAGAACTGATTCTAGAACAGGTTAGTTTATAATTGCTGTGTATGATGTAATGGACATTATAATAAGGTCTTCTTCAGGTTTTTTTTTATACTTCACACTATGGGTCAGGAATTAAATATATATAGGGGTCCAACTGTTAAGCTAATAAGTCAGTAAAAGGGTATGAAAGTTAGCAACAATATAACTTATAATTTCTGCGTTTCTGTGAGCAGAAAATCACCTTATACCAGTTTAATTAATGCAGGCAGTTGTTATTCTGTTTACTAAAAATTATTCATAACATGTTCTAAATGCACATGAATAGGTGACATAACTTTCGCTCAGGATAAACTTTGATTGTACATATACATATAAATCCTGTTATATTTTGTAATTTTAATCAATTGTATGTTCCTACTAATCAAAGGTCATGTTTCCTGTGTCTGCAACTTCTAACAGTTTTCTGAACTTTTTTTTTCTGCCTATAGATGTTGACTGATATTTGGTTCATTTGTGCAGAATGATGAAGTAAATTTGTGTTTTGTTCAGATGACATATTTTTCATGGAATTGAGAAGTCTTTACATTATTATTATATATGTGGTTAAATAATAGAATTTCCAAACAGAAAAAGTAAGTGCCTCAGTACTGTGAAAAGAGGAAAGACTGTAAAAGAGGTTTATTATGAAATACTATTTTAGCTTCCATGTTATTTAAATGTAAAATCTTATATCATATATTTATCAGTTACCAGAAATGAGAGATAACATTCTACAAGCAAATGAAGGACGATGGAAGAAAATTGCCAAAAAACAATCTAAAACCGTATTCAATCCATCAGAAAGTGATATGAGAGCACAAGCCAAACGGTAAAACATTTTGCTACTACACAATATATATATTACATATTTGTTATTTCACTTTTAATTTTGACCTGTTGCAAGGCAAAATATGTGCTCCTATCAACAACAAAAAAAGAGACAGATGATTCCAAGAAGATTTTTTAAAATTCAAAGTCAAGAGAAACTGACAATATCATGGGAAAATATGAATAGTGACAAAGACAAATTAGTTCACATAACACTACATAGAAATTTAAAGACTGAACTACACAAACCTCACCAAAATGAAGTGATACTTCTTATCTGGTGCCACCCGTCATATAACCTCATTTTCAATGTCCATTGAAATTCTTGCTGCTTTTCCGATTTTTTTTTTATAAAGGACCTTACAGTTAATATGGTAATTTATAAATGTTAATGTGTTCTTGCACGAATTAAGATGAAATATTTGCCAAGGGATTTAAAGCAAGCAAAAAACAATCAATCACTGTATGCAAACTGTTATGTTAATTAGTGATATTATACTTCACCTTAAAATGCCATATTTGATTGGCTGATACAAGGTCAAGGGTGTTAATTTACTCTATCACATGGCTGAGAGGGTGACATTTTTCTTGAATGTTACCTTCTTGTCTAGACCAATCAAAAATCGATAGTTTAAAGGACAATGATTTGAATTTAAATCAAGTAATTAAAAACAATGGTAAAGTTTTACGATTTGGCTCAGATTTTATTATTTGACAGTCAAAGAAAAATCATAAAAAACCATCTTGCTTAACTTTGTTGAATTTCTGATACTCTTAACATTGTTATGTATGTGACGCCATAGAAAATACTTTTAAAATAAAATGAATCGGTAATTTTTTAAGACTATAATCATAGGACATTCAGTATAATAAATTAAATAACACATAGCTGAGAGGGTGATTGATCAGATTGACTTACTTGACTTAATCCACTTCGTCCCATGGGGGACATAGGGCGACCACTGTAGCTTTCCATCTTTTCCTGTCCTTTGCTAGTTTCTTTGCTTCACCCCATGTGATTGATTGACACATATAGCTGAGAGGGTGATTGAGCAGATTGTTACTCCAAGAAAACATTGTCAACCGCAGCGAAGCCAAGGTTGACAATGATTTTTCCAGGGGTACCAATCTGCTCAATCACCCTCTCAGCTATATGTGTTATTTAAATAATATGTAGGACAACATTTCCCCCATAATGCAGCATTAATTCTTAATAAGACAGGACTAAAAAAATGTCTAAAATATTTTTATTTTTTTAATACTGTAAAAAAAGGTTTTTAATTTTATCTACAGATGGGCAGAAACATATAATTTTGATGCCGTAGAGAGTTTAATAGCAGAGCCACCAAAATGTGCAATGTGTGGAGAAGAGGCTAGTAAAAGATGTTCTAGATGTCAAAATGAATGGTATTGCAGACGGTAAATATATTTATATCACTTCTTGGCTGAATTAGTTTTTTCTAGCTTGTTATGTTTTGTTTTTTTTGGCTAATTGATTCGTTATGTTTTTACATGTTCATTTTATTATGATAATTTAGGTGCAGAGTGATAGCCTATCCCTTGTATTATTCATAGTTGATTTCTGTTCAAATAAAAAAATAGTAATTTGATGCTTCAGAAACTAAAGTTGACAATTAAAGATTCTGCTGTATGTATGTATGTTGCTGGTTCTATTATAAGTATCTTCTTTTTCTTTAAAAAAAAATATAATAAAGTTTTTTGTCAACTTGTAATGTGAAAAAAAAAAACTTTTTCAAATTCTGAATGTACATGTTCCTTGATAAGAAAATCTGTTTGCAAAAATTCTTCTGCTAGATTTGTGTCATTTTGGTTTCTTAAAATAAAGAATTTGTTTCTTATCTCATGAGTTGTTCAAGTTTGACGCATGCTTTATTAAAATGGCCAATCTTGATTTTCTTCAATTCCAAAAATCATAAAAAATATTTAGAATTATCCAAACTTTTTGCCCGTCTAAAATATTTAACTTGAAATAAGCGTTGAATATTCAAAATAAATTTTCTTTTACAGGGAATGTCAAGTTAATCATTGGCCAAAACACAAGACAGCTTGTAACCTGTTACAGGAATCTCTACAGAAACTAAAGTTACAAGAGAAGAGCAGCTGACCAGAGTATAGCCAATCATAATTGTCCATTTGATTGAATCATTGTTTGACATCTAATTGAAATATTATAACTAGTTTCTTAAAAAGGAATGAATGTAAATATTCCATATTTGTGAAAAGATTAAAAATAAAGGTTAAAGTTCTTTATCAATGGTTTCCTATTTATATGGAAAATGTCATGTGATAATCTACATTTGTTAAAGGGAAACAACTGCATGAACTTTTTTCATTACTTCTGTAAAGCCATAAAAATATGTTTTCATTGAAAGACAAAATATGGTGTTTCTCATGTTTGTTTTGTTCTATGCATTGAAAAATTGTTGTACTTTTTAAATGTGCTCTGTTAGTGTTCATTATATAAATAATAATTTGTTGAAACATTTTTTATTTATTTTTTTAAACTATGGTTTTATTTTTGTAATTTAATTTTATTTGCTTAGGCCTATTTTTCAGATAAAATTGTAATTGTGAATTGAAATAAAAAAAAAATCTTGCCGACAATCAGTGCAAAATTGTGCAACTTGACACAAGAAATTTTGTATTTCCTTTCCATCAATACATTATTATAGTTTCATTCCAACACCCTTATAACAAATTTCTTTCTGTAATAAGCCTTATTTGTACTTAACGTTGGATTTTATTATCAAATTAAGAAGGACACTTCTTCTGTCTTGCCCCTGTCTGATCAAACCACCGACTTAAAACAAGTATTAATTGCTGCTCTTCAAACACACAACATCTAGGAAGGACAGCAAAGACTAGTTGGCTCCGAGTCAGAATCAAATGTGTTCCCTCATGAACTAGAATGTTTAAAACCCAGCATAGCATGTCATTCTAGTACATGTACTCTAGTTCAAAGTCAGATACATATTCATATAACATTAATGATAATGTCGTTTTATGCATATAAAACTTGCAACTGGACATTAAACATGACTATTCATCATAACCTCATAGTGAATATTCCTGTCAAAATTATTTTAGAATCATCATCATTTATATACATACAATTTCAAAGTAGATATTTATTTTTTGGTGTTGATGTCAATTTCATATGCCAATATCAATCTACAATTGGTGCAAATTTCATATATACAAATCTACATTCCGTCCATATTGTTTTAAATTGTAAATATTGTGAACTGTTTGACTTGATTTATTAATAAATTTAAATTAATGCAATAATTGTCGTTTAATATATTTTTATGTCTTGTTGAGCCTAACTGGACAAAATCACAATTCAGTGTTATTGAATGCGTACATGGGAGTGAAAGGTACCTGCATTGCATTGTTGATTGGGTTGCATTCATTGGGATTGTTGTTTTACCCCAAATATTAGTCCACAATTTTTAAAGTTTTTTATAAACTTGAAATATGGTTAACGGTTACATAAAAAGTATTTGACATCACAAAAAAAAAGCTTGCACCAACCATACCAGCTTATTCAGAAAAACATTAAAAAAAACATTAAAATCCAACAGCATTGATAAATATACCTGCAGCAAATCTGTTGAACCTGTAATAGCAACACTATGTGGAGGGGTTAAAATAGTTTTCATAGAACTTTAAATCTCCCCCTTAGATATTCATAAACACATTATAAAAAAATGAAAGGATGTGTAGCAACACAAATATCTGTTTATTTTTGTTCTTTTAGTTCTGTCTCCATGCTCTTTTACCTCTTACCTTATCTCCTCTTTTATTATGTGTATCTTGAATGTGACCTACCAAATTAGACTTATTACCAGGTTTGTACTAACATGAGTAATATGAAGGATGCCACACGTGGAGCAGGATCTGCTTTCCCTTCCATAGCACCTGAGAAACACCCCAGTTTATGATTTGGTTTGTGTTGCTCTGTCCCCAGTTTTTTATGTTGTGTTGTGTGGTGTACAACTGTTTGTCTTTATTTTAGCCATTTCATTGTTAGTTTATTATTTGACTTTTAAGTTTTATGGGTCTTTGGTATCTTTCTCCTCTCTTTTGCAGAACTCACAAGTTTGATGTATTGTGTTCTCACTATACCTGTATCACTTAAGATTCTATATAAATCAAATCTGAAAACATTAGATGGACTTCTTAGACAACTGACTTCAAACTAAAACTGAGCATATTTTAGGTCTCTAAACTTACAAAGTCATTGATACCTCACTATGAAAAAGTACCGGGTACAAAACAGAGCAAAAATGCAAATACTTTTGTGTCATTTAGATAACAGACAGACCGCACTGGGCTTAATGGCCATTTACTCAAAGACAAACATTTTTTTTTATAATATTTTAATGGTTTTTACATCATATACAATTGTCCTTGATTGTTCTTAGTTCTGACTGTTTTTTTGGGGGGACTACAGGTATCTGTGGGACATCAAAGAGTGCAGTCCATTTGGAAAACATGGAAATTGAAGATAAATTGTGCACCGTTTTTACTTAGCTTGTAGCACAAAGGAGAGCCTTAATATTCCCCTTCCCTTTATTTTTAGCTATGCATCTTTTGTTTTTTCTATGACATCCTCATACAGCTAACACAATGGAAGCTTATTAATGTAAAAAGGTTGGAATGGGATGTATTTTCATACCACAAATTGAAAAAAGTGAAATTATGCTTATAATTGCAAGTCACTGTGATCATATGTAAATTTACTTACCGTATAAATACTATGTCAAAGGATTGAAATAAAAAAGTCATTTAGAACTTGTTCAAAGTAAAAGAATGTAGGGGTAGGTAAACACAAAGCTTGTTAGTTTTTTTTGGGGGGAGGGGATTTAAGCTTCTGTTTTTGATAAAAAGATAGGTTTAATAGTAGAGGAATAAAAGTGATATAAATTGAGATGGCAATTTGCCCACCAAAAAAACTGGGTTGGGAATTTCCATGTTTTCCTTATGAACTGGACACTGATATTTCATAGTTGTCAGACATTAGAACAATCTCAGACTACCAAGGCTACTGGTAATGTTAATCACATAGTACATCTTTTATAACTAGAAGAACCCTTTACAATGTATGTGGAAAAATCTGCACAACCATCTAACAAATGCCAATTACGGTATAGAGGTATAATCATCACATCTGCATGAGATATTGAATTAAAATAACAATAACAAACAGCATTCTGTTAGCATTGCATGACAATACATTATAATTATGGAAATTTCATTTTGTAATCAATAGAAAAAATAACACTTATATACTTGTAATTTTACACAAATAATGATTATCACATTAACGAGTTTACATTAAAAATTTCTTTAAAAATTGGACCTCAAATTAGTTTTTTACAACATTTTAAATAAATTGCTTCGCCGAGCGCAGCTGGATACGATCACAGAGTCCAACCCTGACCAGTTGGGGCAAAAATGGACACAATACTAGCGCTTGATGCAGGTCTGAATTTTGATTGTAATTAAATATTTGGGCCAATATCCCTAATGCGCTTCCAATTGAGGAACTCAAAAGTCACGTGTAAAGAAAAAATATCTGTGTAGTGATATTGAACATGTTTCTATTTATTACAAGCTTAACCATTTGTGGTGATTTGGAAAGTAGAGGAACATAGAATAAATGTGTAAAAACTATGGAGCTATTAAATGTGTTCAAATTATTTGATTTTCAAAGATTGACTTATTGTGTTAAAAAAAGGGATTTTTTTTACCACGAGGAGCCGCATCACGAAAGGACGTTTGGGGTATGCTAATTTACGGAAAAAGTAATCTCACCACATATGTGAAAGTGTCACAGCTTCGAAACGAGCTATCAAACATATCAAAGTTTACAATATGGACTGAGCTACAGGAAAACATGTTACCATTACCGCCTATGTAAAACAATTAAAAATATTGACCCATTTGACACATTATAGGTTTCTTACACAGAATAACTGTAGTCAAAGAACTTAGAATTGGTTATATGATTTGAATTGATATTCAATTTTTTGCCTTTGTGCAATACACCATGCTGTTGCGGATTGACCCCCCTTCACCCACCACCCAAAATAAAAATAAAATAAAAATACCCCCCGTTTTTTTCTTTTGTGCAATACACTATACTGTTGAAAATTGACATCCCCCAAATTTCTGGTATGGAACCTTGTGGTATAATTTCAGAGAGATCCATATACCATTCCACAAGATATTGTCTGGAAACTAGAAAAATGCTTATTTGGGCCCCATTTTGGCCCCTAATTTCGTAAACTGTTAAGACCAAACCATCCAAAATCAATCCCAACCTTCCTTTTGTGATTATAAACCTTGTTTTTAAATTTCATAGATTTCTATTCACTTATACTAAAGTTATTTGTCGGAAACAAAGTGTCTTCAGACGACGCTGACGATGTGATACCTATATACGACCGCAATTTGTTTTAGTCGTATAAAAATGTGTTTTTATATGTAAAAATGTGTTTTTATATGTAAAAATGTGTTTTTATATGTAAAAATAGGGGAATTTCCACTAGATGAAACAATTTTGACCTAAGACTGTTTACAGTATGTTTGTTTAAACATAATTCTTCTGTAAGATTCTTTCTTTAACCAGAAATATAATGGCATATTGCATTTGCATCAATTAAACAAATAAATACTGCACCATTTTTAACAAACGAAAAAAATACTAACTTGAAAAAGTTCTCAATTTAGAATACATAGCACAGCTCCATGAAAGTACTATAGCCTAAGTCCAACAACTGTTTAAATGGCAATTTCATTCAATGAGTTAACAATAAACAGTAGTAAATTGTACAAAGTAAAAAATTACATAGTTAATTCAAATTCAAATATTTATTGTCATATAAACTCTAAACAATAAGTTTGTGACAAATAATATAAACATACACAAAATACATTTAACAAACAAAACCATGAAAACAAAAAAAGCAAAAAAGCAAAACAATCTATATATATGATATATAAATATATTTATAAATAAATTAAGAGTCCCCTGTCCTCAGTTCTAATGCCTGTTTAAAATAGGACCCTATTAAACTTTCTACTATTTTTGAGGTTGATGGACAAAGAAGATATTTAATTTTTTCATTTTCTTGCCAGGACATAAAATCTGGCATATGTTTAATTATAATCCTGGTACCTTTGATAACTAATTACATTTCCTATAAAGTTATCTCTTAGTTTAGAATTTTTTTTGCAGTATAAAATAAAATGGGCTTCATCCTCCATTGTATTACATGATTTGCATAGTCTTTTTTCTCTAGGTATTTTTAAATGTCTTCCTTTTTCTATCATTAAATTATGATTGCTAATTCTCATTTTTGTTATGCTACTTCTCTTTTCAAAAGATTTAGTTTAAGTAGTTTTCCATTTCTAAATTTTGCTTTAAACTTTTATATAATTACAATTTACTTTTTTGATCTATTTTTCAAATTTTTGTTCAAATATATTTGTGTAGAAGTTTAAGAATTGATGTTTTAAGGTTTTTTTAATAACTTTGAGTAGTTTTTTCTTTTGTTACTCTCAAGAATGGATACGTCCATGTTTACCTCTTTCAAAATAATTTTGTAACATATGTAAACCAGGTATAGCAACCTAGCTGAATTATCTTATATTTACAGAAAGACAAATGTAATTTTTCTAAACTCTATTTATCAGTAAAATTAAGGGGGTCTATATTTGTTTTGGAAATATTTGCACGTTTTTCTGCTCTAAATTTTGAAACATAAGTATCCATATAAGTAATTTCTGAATTATAAGTGGCTATTGGTTTAACTATAGAATCAAAAAGACTGCAAGCTACAGTTCAAAGTTTAACTGGCAGATTATTTAAGGAACCAGTATAAGTTTTAATGGCAAACATTTACAAGCTCTTCAGAGCTATGCAATAAGTTTCCATTTGATTTCACAAGAATTCCAAGAAATGAATATTCAGAGACATTTGACAAATTTTCATTTTTATATTTTGTGAAAGATGTTTCTACTTTTTTATTATTTTGCTGCAGAATCATTGTTTTAGTTTTATTAATATTTAAAGTCAATTGCCACTTTTCACAATACTTTTCTAAGTTGTTCAGACTATTTTGTAGGCCTTCTTTACTTTCAGATAATATTAAAAGGTCATCAGCAAATTGTAAAGATCCTACTTTAGTATCAATTAGTTCTAATGGACAGCTATTTTCATTTGAAAACTCTGCATCTAAATCATCAATAAATAAATTAAATAAAGTAGGACTCAATGAATCCCCTTGTTTAACCCCTTGTGTGACCTCAAAATATTCTGAATGCCACTCTTAATGCTTAAAGGCAGATTTTGTTTCCTCATACTGTTCTTTAATAATATTAAATATTTTTTTCCCTGCTCCTGCCTTATACTGCAGTTTATAAAGTATAAGGCTTATAAAGTATAAGGCTTTTCTCCAGACAGAATCAAAAGCCTTTTTTAAAACTACAAAGCAGGCATAAATTTTATTTTTATTTTTGTGTAAGTATTTGTTTATTAAAGACTTAAGCACAAATATACTATCAGAGGTTCTGTGATTTTTTCTAAAGCCAAATTGAGTATTACTTATAGTATTTTCCATCAGTTTAATCAATCTTTCATTTAATACAGCATTAAACAACTTTGGTAAGCAACTTTTCAGAGATATTCCCCTGTAATTATTAGGATCAGTTTTTACTCCTGATTTATGCAATAAAATTAAGTATGAGCATTTCCATTTTGATTGGTAAATACCTGTATTCAAAATTAGGTTAAACAGTTTAACAATACTTTTGATAGATACATTTTTACTAAATTTTACTATTTCATTTATAATGGTATCTGGCCCAGGCGCTTTTTCTTTTTTACGCTTACTAATAACATTTTTTATTTCAGAGTATTTTATTGGAGCATCTGTTTCTCTATTAGATATTATGTTCTTTTCAATATTAACAAGTTGTTTTTCTATTTCCTCTTTTCATTTTATATTTACAAATGTGGGTTTTCCTTGGTCCTGAACATGCTTCGTAATTATTTCTTCATCTTTAAAAATTTAAGGCACTTCATTACCAGTATATTTTTTGTTTTTCATTCCTTTAAGTATTTCCCAATAATCTTTAGGCTTCTTATCAAAACTATCTGTTAATGAGTTAAATATTTTCTCTCTGTATTGTGCTTTTTTAAATTTTACCATTTTTTAATAACTTTTTAACAATTCAAAATATTTCTGTTTAAGTTGATTATTTGGACATTTTTTAAGTTTATTTCCAACCCTGTTTATTTCTTTTTTTTGTCTCATATGCACAATTGTTTGACCATACCTGTCTATATTTTTTTCTCTTACTTTTAATTCTTTTTGTAATTTTACAAGTAATATCAGAGATATTTTCAAAAATGTTAGTTAAATTTTCAGTTGCAGCATCAACCCCTTTTTGATTTTCCTGATACTCATTTAATTCAAACTTCATTATATCATTTTTTATATGCTCTGACATAAGAGCTTTAAGTTAAGCAAGTTATGTGATTTTCAGTCCATTTATATCTTTTAAAATATTTCCATTTTTTTCTATATGACTTTAAGGTCAAAAATTTGTTTTATATTACAATTTAATGTTAACTATATCTGTACATGATCTGACAAGTAAGTAAAATCATCAGTTTTAAAGTATTTCACTGAGGACAGGAGACTTTCACTTATTAATGCATAATCTACAGCACTGTATCCATTTTTTTTTTTTTTTTTAATTTTAAATTTTTTATTGAAATCTGTACATTTGTTAGTAATGAAAACATCGAATACCGGAACCTTATCCCGGCCTCGTTAATGTAAGTAATAGATCATGCAAATATATATGTGTTAGTATTTGTTAGTTCATTTTACAAAAAAATATATCAGCTGTAGTTGCAATATAATACTGCATTTTTCATTTGCATTAAAAAATAACATAATAAAAGTTCAAAAATAAGGACCACAAATAAATGTATTCATCATATTAGAATAATTGTTTTAACAAACATACAGATATTCTAAGTTTTTATAGTTTTTTTTAAGAATGGAAATTTTGAGGAAAAATAAGTTAAATAAAATTTAACATAATAAAGAAAAAGAAAAAATTAACACAGAAAAAACAAGAATGTGTCCTCAGTACACGAATGCCCCACTCGCACTATCATTTTCTATGTTCAGTGGACCGTGAAATTGGGGTAAAATCTCTAATTTGGCATTAAAATTAGAAAGATCATATCATAGGGAACATGTGTACCAAGTTTGAAGTCGATTGGACTTCAACTTCATCAAAAACTACCTCGACCAAAAACTTTAACCTGAAGCGGGAAAGACGGACGAACGAACGAACGGACGCACAGACCAGAAAACATAATGCCCCTCTACTATCGTAGGTGGGGCATAAAAATAAGTTAAATAAAATTTAAAATAATAAAGAAAAAGAAAAAATTAACACAGAAAAAACAAGAATGTGTCCTCAGTACACGAATGCCCCACTCGCACTATCATTTTCTATGTTCAGTGGACCGTGAAATTGGGGTAAAATCTCTATTTGGCATTAAAATTAGAAAGATCATATCATAGGGAACATGTGTACCAAGTTTGAAGTCGATTGGACTTCAACTTCATCAAAAACTACCTCGACCAAAAACTTTAACCTGAAGCGGGAACGACGGACGAACGAACGAACGGACGCACAGACCAGAAAACATAATGCCCCTCTACTATCGTAGGTGGGGCATAAAAATAAGTTAAATAAAATTTAAAATAATAAAGAAAAAGAAAAAATTAACACAGAAAAAACAAGAATGTGTCCCTCAGTACACGAATGCCCCACTCGCACTATCATTTTCTATGTTCAGTGGACCGTGAAATTGGGGTAAAATCTCTAATTTGGCATTAAAATTAGAAAGATCATATCATAGGGAACATGTGTACCAAGTTTGAAGTCGATTGGACTTCAACTTCATCAAAAACTACCTCGACCAAAAACTTTAACCTGAAGCGGGACTGACGGACGAACGAACGAACGGACGGACGAACGAACGGACGCACAGACCAGAAAACATAATGCCCCTCTACTATCGTAGGTGGGGCATAAAAAGAAAATAAATATAAATATAATGTCCTGATGAATATTTTTGATGTAACTTTTTTGTTAGTTCACAAATTAACATTCTATCATGTTTTTCACATATGAATTATAATTGGACTTTAATTACAATCAAACAAATGAGTAAATTGAATCCACAATTTATTGAAACTCTCAAGCTTATTGTTTTTTACTGCTATACACTTCTCTAAATTATAAAGATCTTTTAGAACTTTCTTCACAGCATGAATTGATAAAACTTTCTGGAAATATCTTGTATTATAAATATATTGTTTAAGACACAGAAAAATCAGGTTTGAAATTTCACCCTTGTATACATGTGACATCACCAAACAAAAAATTCTTTTTGGTGAATGAAATACTTATACCATTAGATAAAAACCATATATCTATTTCTTCTAAGAAATTCTGGACATTTTCACAATTCCATAGTACATGTTTCTATTTCTTCCTTACAACAAGAGGCTGTCACAACGACAGCAAACCAGATTTATTAATATTTATTTGTGTCCTGGCAATATCACAAGAACCATTACGAATGGTGAAAGTGAAAATCGTCAATATCAAATTTGACCTCCATTTTGTCATCAGTATCAACATATTAAAATTTGAAAAGCTTAGATTGAATGGTTCATGAGTAAATGCAACAACGTGAATGGAAACGCCATTTTACAATCTTTCAAGAACCATAACTCCTGAACGGTAAAAGTCAAAATCCTCATTATTGAACTTGACCTCTATTTTGCCATCAGTATCAACATATTAAAATTTCAAAAGCTTTGGTTGAATGGTTCATGAGAAAATGCACGGACACGACTGGAAACACCATTTTTCAATCTTTCAAGAACCATAACTCCTGAACGGTAAAAGTCAAAATCGTCTTTATTGAACTTGATTTTGTCATCAGTAACAACATATTAAAATTTGGGAAGCATTGGTAGAACAATTCATGCGTAAATGCACGGACACGACTGGAAACTCCATTTTTCAATCTTTCAAGAACCATAACTCCTGATCGGTACAAGTCAAAATCGTCATTATTAAACTTGACCTCCATTTTGTCATCAGTAACAACATATTAAAATTTGGGAAGCTTTGGTAGAACAGTTCATGCGTAAATGCACGGACACGACTGGAAACTTCATTTTTCAATCTTTCAAGAACCATAACTCCTGAACGGTAAAAGTCAAAATCGTCTTTATTAAACTTGACCTCTATTTTGTCATCAGTAACAACATATTAAAATTTGGGAAGCTTTGGTAGAACAGTTCATGCGTAAATGCACGGACATGACTGGAAACTCCATTTTTCAATCTTTCAAGAACCATAACTCCTGAACGGTAAAAGTCAAAATCGCCATCATTGAACTTGACCTTCATTTAGTTGTCAGTAACAACATATTAAAATTTTAAAAGCTTTGGTTGAACGGTTCATGCGTTAATGCACGGACAACATTTGATTGCCGCCCGCCCGCCAGTCCGCCCGCTGTACATCCCCAAATCAATAACCGACATTTTTGTCACAAAAATCCGGTTAAAAATTACATAGCTGACTATTTATGACATTAATTTTACACAAAAATTTGTTTGTAGCTAATATTCTATGATTTACTCTAAACTGTAACCATTGTAATTTTGTGTTATTAGTAACTGCAAAAGGAAGTTTGAAAATTTCTCTCCATTCCAAGTCATTAAGTATCCATTTATTGACATATAAGTATAGTAGCCTAGGCTGTCCCCTGTAAATCTGCCATTTAATATGCATAACCTTGAGGCAATACATAGTTCAAATAAGGATTTACCTTGTACATTTGTTACATTATCTTGATTGTTTCTAGAAATTTCAGTGTCAACTTCATAATAATTTGGTATTAGATTTTCAGCATCAAAATTATTTATTTGACAAGAATCTCCTATAATAAAATCAGGACATTTTCCAGTCCTTGCATTCATGTCCCCCATTAAAAGTATTTTTCCATGTCTTGCAAAAGTACTGATCTCATTTTCTAACAAGAGGCTCTCAAGAGCCTGAATCGCTCACCTTAATTCTTTTGGTTAAATCTCTCATCAATGATTATTTTGGCTTTTCAATTTATTTAAATGTTTTTTGGATCGTCCTATTTTCTTCAAAAGCCAAAAAAAATAATCATTTTCTCCTATGTTCTATTTTAGCCATAGGAGCTATGTTTCTTGACATACAAGGAAATAAAATATAAAATTTATATAGATACTCTGAAACTCATTTAGCCTAAGTTTGGCTGAAATTGATACAGCAGTTTCAAAGGAGAAGATTTTTAAAAGTAAGTCAACATGATGAACAAATTGTGAAAAAAGTCTTTAAAGGGCAATAACTCCTTAAGGGGTCAATTGACAATTTTGGTCAAATTGACTTAATTGAAGATCTTACTTTGCTGAACATTATTGCTGTTTACAGTTTATTTCCATCTATAATTATATTCAAGATAATAAACAAAAACAGCAAAATTTCCTTAAAATTATCAATTCAGGGGCAGCAACCCAACAACAGGTTGTTTGATTCATCTGAAAATTTCAGGGCAGATAGATCTTGACCTGATAAACAATATTACCCAACGTCAGATTTGCTCTAAATGCTTTGGTTTTTGAGTTATAAGCCAAAAACTGCATTTGATCCCTATGTTCTATTTTTAGCAATGGCGACCATGTTTGTTGATAGATCATAACTTCGGATACAATTTACAAACTAGATACCCTAAGGAACATTCAGTTAAAGTTTGGAAGTATTTGGCCCAGTAGTTTCAGAGGAGAAGATTTTTGTAAAAGATTACTAAGATTTACGAAAAATGGTTAAAAATTGACTATAAAGGGCAATAACTCCTAAAGGGGTCAACTGACCATTTCCGTCATGTTGACTTATTTGTAAATCTTACTTTGCTGAACATTATTGCTGTTTACAGTTTATCTCTATCTATAATAATATTCAAGATAATAACCAAAAACAGCAAAATTTCTTTAAAATTACCAATTCAGGGGCAGTAACCCAACAACAGGTTGTCTGATTCATCTGAAAATTTCAGGGCAGATAGATCTTGACCTGATAAACAATATTATCCCCATGTCAGATTTGCTCTAAATGCTTTGGTTTTTGAGTTATAAGCCAAAAACTGCATTTGACCCCTATGTTCTATTTATAGCAATGGCGACCATGTTTGTTGATAGATCACAACTTTGGATACAATTTACAAATTAGATACCCTAAGGAACATTCAGTTAAAGTTTGGAAGTATTTGGCCCAGTAGTTTCAGAGGAGAAGATTTTTGTAAAAGATTACTAAGATTTACGAAAAATGGTTAAAAATTGACTATAAAGGGCAATAACTCCTAAAGGGGTCAACTGACCATTTCCGTCATGTTGACTTATTTGTAAATCTTACTTTGCTGAACATTATTCCTGTTTACAGTTTATCTCTATCTATAATAATATTCAAGATAATAACCAAAAACAGCAAAATTTCCTTAAAATTACCAATTCAGGGGCAGCAACCCAACAACAGGTTGTCTGATTCATCTGAAAATTTCAGGGCAGATAGATCTTGACCTGATAAACAATGTAACCCCATGTCAGATTTGCTCTAAATGCTTTGGTTTTTGAGTTATAAGCCAAAAACTGCATTTGACCCCTATGTTCTATTTTTAGCAATGGCGACCATGTTTGTTGATAGATCATAACTTTGGATACAATTTACAAACTAGATACCCTAAGGAACATTCAGTTAAAGTTTGGAAGTATTTGGCCCAGTAGTTTCAGAGGAGAAGATTTTTGTAAAAGATTACTAAGATATATGAAAAATGGTTAAAAATTGACTATAAAGGGCAATAACTCCTAAAGGGGTCAACTGACCATTTCCGTCATGTTGACTTATTTGTAAATCTTACTTTGCTGAACATTATTCCTGTTTACAGTTTATCTCTATCTATAACAATATTCAAGATAATAACCAAAAACAGCAAAATTTCCTTAAAATTACCAATTCAGGGGCAGCAACCCAACAACGGGTTGTCTGATTCATCAGATAGATCTTGACCTGATAAACAATATTACCCCATGTCAGATTTGCTCTAAATGCTTTGGTTTTTGAGTAATAAGCCAAAAACTGCCTTTGACCCCTATGTTCTATTTTTAGCAATGGCGACCATGTTTGTTGATAGATCAAAACTTCGGATACAATTTATAAATTAGATACCCTAAGGAACATTCAGTTAAAGTTTGAAAGTATTTGGCCCAGTAGTTTCAGAGGAGAAGATTCTTGAAATAGTTTACGACGACAGACGACGACAGACGACGGACGACGACGGACGCCAAGTGATGGCATAAGCTCACTTGTCCCTTCGGGACAGGTGAGCTAAAAAGCTATAATCATTTTCAAAATAGTTTGAATTTATAGGGGGAATGTATAATGCACATAAATATAAATCTTCTTTGAAACCAAAGAATTCCTTTTCAAGTTTTAGCCATAATCTATTTTGTGATTTTGTACCACTAATATTGGTTATACCCTTTGCTATTTCTTTTTTGTAATAGACAATAATTCCTCCACTATGTCGACATGCTTTTTTTTTCTTTTTTGCGTATTTTTGAGAAAGTATTATAATTTGATATTTTATAATCTTTACACTCCCCTTTCCAAGTTTCAAGTAATATATTTATGTCACTTTGAATTTATCTATAAAAAAATCATCTTGAATTTTGTCCCCAAGGCCATGCACGTTCCAAGAAGAAATAGTTAAATAGCGTTTATTCTCATGTGTTCCCATGATCAATATTCCTTCCTTTTTTTGTAAAATAAATAAATAAATAAATGGTCTGAAAATGAATCATTATAAGTTTCATTGTTATAGTTTTCATTTGAGTTTTTCTACTGCCAATTATTGACTTAAGAAGGTGACTTTGGTTTATCTTTGAAATATAAAACTCTAATTCATTGTCTGATATATATGATATATTCATATTTCAAAACCTTTGCCATACATTTGTACATATAAGAAATATCAAGCAATAAACAATATGTCATCATTTAAACACTATCTGAGGACAAAGAAAGATAACTCCAAATTTTTGAATAAGCAAGTTAAAAATGTTTGTTTTTTTCTTTTCTATTTTCTGTTTTAAAATTATTTCTTTACACTCTAAATATATTGATTAAACATGTTGAATTCCAACTTTAAAATGATTGTTTATGAATTACTTTTTTAATATATATTAAATATGGTAAATCTGTCATTGCCTTATAATTTATGGTAAACAATTAACACATAAAATAACAACTTTTAAGTTTCTCTTTTGTCAGTTTGATCTGTTATCCAGCTTTACCAACCTTCTTATTTTTAACTGTTCCCAGGTTTATTATATGTATACACATTATAATATTTATAGTAATTTAGATGTGCTAAGCTTAAAGTTGTGCATCTTTCAACTTCTACATCTTCTTGTATTTTCAGATCTTTTCATTGTCATCTTACTGAAAATATAAATTTTTCATGTATACATTTTAAGAAGGCATTTTGATAAAGATTAATCATATATCAACATGATCAATATTCACAAGGACAATCCCCACCCCAACACCAGGGAGTGTAAGGACAGCGGGCAGAATCTGTTATTATGGTGGAGGAAGCTGAAGTACTATGAGAGAACCACCAGGATGCTCCGCAGGAACAGACAAACAAAAGAGATATCAGCAGTTTGATCTCCATGTCTAACTTTGACCAACTGAGACCCCCATAGTACCCAATCTAGTTTAAACTCCGGTCTGAGTACCAGAAATGTGTGTGAGAGGATGAAAATTATCCCTTCTGATGTACTGATATTTTTAACACCCCGAGTAAGAATCGAACTCGAGACTAGACCACAAACTCACACTATTTCAATGAATTGTCCTTGATATACATCCTGTGTACAACTGCGTGTCACGATTCTGATAGTAGTATATATAACAATGTCAAATACATATAAAGGGATAAAATGTTATTTCAAGTTGTTTCCCGCGGTTGCAGACTAATTTTTAGCCTTTTTAAAAAAAATGTAAATAAAAATATCCACCATTTTTAAAGTCATATGAATAGATAAACTCATCATAGATACCAGGACTAAATTTTGTATATACGCCAGAGGCGCGTTTCGTCTACAAAAGACTCATCAGTGACGCTCGAATCCAAAAAAGTTAAAAAGGCCAAATCAAGTACAAAGTTTAAAAGTATAACGAGTGACTGGTGAAAAATAATGTTTATCCAATTCTTGAACCAATGCATGTATTTATCATAAACTTAGTCCTCTGTGCACGATTTTTATCATTTTTTACGCAAATATATCGTATAATCGTCAATGTTTTTTCTCTCTGTTTGTTATTATTTAACAAATATGGCTGCTCATTAAGTGCCATGTTTTGAAACCGAAGTTTACCGATTGTCATCTCATAGTAAACAATCAACAAAAAGCATGGGGTATTGAGCACGTGTTTAACATGTACAATCAGATGACTGTTCATTTTATGTCAACAAGAGTGCACACGCTGAAATGTCTCGCCTTCTATACTAACCATTGATATTATATTGATAGTCCTAAGTATAAAGTTAAGCTTTATAACAACTGTCACGTAAACTTAACATTAACCAAGATAACTAAACAAAGACCAATGAACCTTGAAAATGAGGTCAAGGTCAGATGAACCATGCCAGGCAGACATGTACAGCTAACAATGCTTATATACAACATATATAGTTGACCTATTACTTATAGTTTAAGAAAAATAGACCAAAACACAAAAACTTAACACTGTGCAATGAACCGTGAAAATGAGGTCACGGTCAAATCAAACCTGCGCGACTGACATAAAGATCATAAAATATTTCCATACACCAAATATAGTTGACCTATAGCATATAGTATTAGATAAAAAGACCAAAACTCAAAAACTTAACTTTGACCACGGAACCATGAAAATGAGGTCAAGGTCACATGACATCTGCCCACAAGACATGTACACCTTACAATCGTTCCATACAACAAATATAGTAGACCTATTGCATATAGTATGAGAAAAACAGACCAAAACACAAAAATTTAACTTTGACCACTGAACCATGAAAATGAGGTCAAGGTCACATGACATCTGCCCGCTAGACATGTACACCTTACAATCATTCCATACAACAAATATAGTAGACCAATTGCATATAGTATGAGAAAAACAGACCAAAACACAAAAATTTAACTATAACCACTGAACCATGAAAATGAGGTCAAGGTCAGATGACACCTGCCAGTTGGACATGTACACCTTACAGTCCTTCCATACACCGAATATACTAGCCCTATTGCTTATAGTATCTGAGATATGGACTTGACCACCAAAACTTAACCTTGTTCACTGATCCATGAAATGAGGTTGAGGTCAAGTGAAAACTGTCTGACAGACATGAGGACCTTGCAAGGTACGCACATATGAAATATAGTTATCCTATTACTTATAATAAGAGAGAATTCAACATTACAAAAAATTTGAACTTTTTTTTCAAGTGGTCACTGAACCATGAAAATGAGGTCAAGGACATTGGACATGTGACTGACGGAAACTTCGTAACATGAGGCATCTATATACAAAGTATGAAGCATCCAGGTCTTCCTTCCACCTTCTAAAATATAAAGCTTTTAAGAAGTTAGCTAACACCGCCGCCGCCGCCGCCGGATCACTATCCCTATGTCGAGCTTTCTGCAACAAAAGTTGCAGGCTCGACAATAAAAACGTTACCATCATAAATTCTGAGTACATCTATCTGTGCAAGTCTGGCAGGCGAAAAAACCCAAATAAAAATATCCTTCAATGAGAAGAGGGATGACCAAGCAGTGCCCGTATAACCATGCCTTTATATCATCCATTTAATTTCCGCCTGCGCATCGAGACACACGTGTTATAACTTACAGAGAAGACTTTTAAAGTTTTTTGTGTTTTCAATAGTGAATATTGTAGGTATCCTCATACCATTGTTTACTTTACATTTTGTTGTTATAATATTGTTGTTTATAAGTGTTAAACTTCATACTTCTTTAAATATGTAGTTTAATGCTCCCAGTCCTTACGAGGCCCTTACAGGTCGTGATGTTTTTTTAAGACGGTTTGTTACCCTTTTATGTTACCGCAACAACGGTAGGGAAGGGAACCCCTCCTAATAGTATTCAACTAATCGACGTTTTTACTTCGGTGACTTTTAAGACCGGTTAACAGACCCACAATGCAGGTTATGATGGAGGTGTCCCTACCATTACCACTGTTACACACACATTGTCTAGGCCAGTTGACACACCAGGGTCCATTTCATCTTTCCCTGGTAACTCTGTGGGTTTAAACTTCCCTGGGTCTAGCTCACCAGCGTCAATTTACCCGCTTCGGCTAGTAATGCCATGTCTTGGTCTAGACCTCCTTGGTCTCAGGGTTATCTTTATTCAGGCTTTCCTGGTCAGGGGTTTCATTGACAAGGTTTCCTGGTCAAGGGTTTCCTGATCAGGTTCCTGGTCAGCCCTTTCCAGGTTTCTGACCTTATTGTGGACCAATTACAACACCAGTCATTGTTCCTCAGAGTACTACACCTAATCTGTCAGTTCCTGCTCCTTCTTTAGCAGTGTCATCTAGTAGTTGTAGTAGTGTATCTGCACCTGCTGCTCTACCTACTTCTTCTGTTAGGCATCAGTTTAATCAGGTAGCTGACTCTGCCCCTCTTTAGATGGGTTCAAGAGTATTCTGGGCGACTTTCGTCAGTCTATTTCTTCTGAATTGACGTCTTTCTCCAACTGCCTGGGTACGCTAGAGAACATTGCCAATAAGTCAAATTCTCCAGTGATTTCACTCCGTCCAGATCTTGATATTTGAAGTGACCCGGAGGACAGTGATAAGGAAGAACGCTTTTCAGTGGCCCTAGGCAGTCAGGAAGGTTTTATCTCTAGATGAAGAAGATGATAATTCAGTTCAGGTCTCTAAGAATGTTTCTCAACCTTCTGTTCCTGTTTCTATCTCTTCTTCTGTAATTGGTCAGTCTTCTACCAATTCCAGTAAGGATCCTGAGGCCGAAGATACTCCTTCTACTTTGAAGGATTCGGTTTATACAATAATGAGAGATGTCAACAAGGTGCCATTTTAGTCTCCTCCCAGACCCAAGAAACTTACCTATACTTTCGAGGCTTTAATGTGGTCTGTCCGTAGACGATGCTAAGTCACACACTAGTTTTCCACAATCCAACCATTTGTCTAACTCTCTGCAGATCATCAATGATGGGATTGTGGCTAATGAGTCCCAATTTTCCCATTGTAGTGGTTTTGTACTAGCCTCATTTACTGAGCAATTTCGTTCAAAAGACCATGACATTTTTTATTCTACCTTGGGTAAACTGGAACCTAAATGTGACAAGGTGTTTTCATCTACGATTGCTTCTATACCTATTCTTTCTGGAAATAATTCTAAACGAAGTAGTTATTTTTCCACTGGAGGCTCATCTAATAACTCTCAAGAGAAGAGGAGGAAAATCACTAATGATGGAGGTAATAAACCTAAGAAATCTTCAATCCCTAGGTTTAAACCTAACAGTTTTAAAAGAGGTGACAAGAGGGCCAATCCCTCTTCCTAGGAAGTTGCCCCTCGTATGTTACTGTCAGAACCCAATCCAGAGATGTACTACAAAACTCCTCTTTCTCAATTGCCAGCCGGGGGAGAAGTTAACTCATTTTCTAAAAAAATGAACAAGTATTACCTCTGTCAGTAATTCGAGAGGGGTTGACTCTTCAATTCAAAGAACAACCACCTCATTCTCCTGTTCCTATCCCACTGTCCAATACTCAAGATCCACAAAAGTTTCTTCTTCTGTCAACAGAATTAGAGACTCTTTTGACAAAGAGGGCAGTGGAGGAAGTCCCTGTATCTTCAATAGATCCAGGTTTCTATTCTCGTCTCTTCCTTGTTTCGAAGAAGACCAGAGGAATGAGACCAGTCGTCGATTTGTCTATCCTCAATTCTTACATGATTATTCCCATTTAAAAATGGAGACTAATCATTCAATCAGAGCTTCTATTCTTCCAGGTATGTGGTCATCATCCCCGGATATGACGGACGCTTATTTTTATGTTCCAGTTTGCTATTCATACCACAAGTTCCTTCGGTTTGTTTGGAACAAAAGGGTTTACCAATTCAGAGCTCTCCCTTTTGGTCTGTCAACTGCACCACTAGCCTTTACCAAACTCATACAGGTAGCCATAGCTCACCTTCATTCACAGGCTATTCAGATTCATTCCTACCTGAACGACTCACTGATCAAGGAACTTTCTTCCCGAGAAACTCTATCTCAATACCGATGTAGTCATCAGATTGCTTCTCTCTCTGGGGTTTCTCATCTCTTGGAAAAAGTCAGACCTCATTCCGTCTTAGGACTTTATTTTCCTAAGCGAACATTACCTTATTCATGAGTGCATAGTTCGACCTCCTCAAGAAAAGTTTCAGATTCTTTGTTCAAAAATTCATCTGTTTCTATCTCAAAAAATAGTTACTGCTCGCCAGTTTTCACAACTGCTAGGTCTCTTGAATTAACTAGCGGATGTTGTTCCACTTGGTAGCCTTCACATTCGACCTCTTCAATGTTATCTCCATCAACATGGGCTCCCAGCTACACATGATTGGGAATTTCCAGTTCCAATCATTCAACAGGAATTGTTTCCTCATTAGGTTTGGTGGACTTCTCAAGCAAACGTTTAGAGATGTCAACTTCTGTCATCTCCAGTTCCAAATAAAGGCAACAGTAGTATGCTGCTGTTTAAAATTCATAAATCGATAGAGAAAAAAACAAAATCCGGGTTACAAACTAAAACTGAGAGAACGTATCAAATATAAGAGGACAACGACACAACAGAGACACAACATCGAAATGTAACACACACAGAAACGAACTGTAATATAACAATGACCATTTTCCTGACTTGGTATAGGGCATTCTATGGAAAAATGGTGGGTTGAACCTGGTTTTGTGGCATTCCAAACTTCCTGCTTTAATGGCAGTGTTAATTATATCATTACAATGACAACATTAAACGACAGGGTTACAATAAATAAACAGATAAATGGGAGAAAATAGGACAGAGAAACAAACGAATAATAGCCATCAAAAAGTGACAGGTTAAAAAATATTTTTATACGCCAGACGCGCGCTACGTCCACACAAAACTATGCTCAGATTTAAAAAGTTTGATAGCCATAACAACTACAAAGTTGAAGATCGCCGAGGACCAAAAGTTCAAAAAAGTTGTGAGGCAAGGGTTAGTCGCCTAGGACAAAAACATCATTATTTTCAAGAATAATACATAGTTTTGGAAACAGTAAATTTTATAAAATGACTATATAATAGATAAACATGATTAAACTGAAGTGGTGACTAGCTATAGAATAAAAACGATTACATTCCAAATCACGGCCCTGTTAGCCATAGTCAATGTAACGCCCAAATCAGACTCTGTTCACAGATGCCTCCAACCTCGGTTGGGGAGCTTATCTGGAAGGTCTTAAAGTGTCAGGAGTGTGGACTCAAGATCTTTTGAAGGAACACATCAATATACTAGAAATGAAGGCAGTTCTTTTTGCACTGTCTCATTTTCAGTCCCTACTGCAGAACAAATCTCGGACCAAGGGGGAACTCATTGTCAAGAGCTGTTCCTTTTAGCAAAAGAAAATACTCCTTCTTTGCAATCACCTTCATCTACAGATTGTAGTTCGTCATGTCCAAGGGAAACTTAATGTGTTAATAGCAGATGCGCTGTCAAGAACACTTACCCAGTCAATACAGAATGGGAACTTCTCCAATCAGTATTTCAGGCAATAACACTTCAGTGGGGGTCTCCTCATGTAGACCTGTTTGCAACAAGCCTCAATTACAAAGTTCAAGTGTTCATGATCCGAAAGCTTACGCAGTAGACTGCATGAGTGTTCCTTGGGACCGAATGTTCACTCACGCCTTCCCTCCGTTCAGATTTCGGTCAGAAGTTCTTCGGAAGATCTCCGCAGAGCAAGGGTTGATCATTCTTATTGCTCCAGCTTGGCCAAAACAAGCTTGGTTTCAAGATCTTCTTCATCTGTTTGTACTCGTTCTTCCAGTACGACACAACCGTCTGTCCCAGTTCAAAGGCAAGATTCTTCATCCCAATCCAGAGAAGCTACATCTGTTCGCGTGGCTTCTCTCAGGGATAGCTTCAAGGGGAGCGCAGCCAGACATCTCTCCTGAGCAGTTAGTGATTTCACTAACATCGTCTATGATGCCAAGTGGACTATCTTCAGTAGTTGGTGTAGTGAGAAGGAAATTGATCCTTTCCAAATTTCTGTACAACAACTAGCAGACTTTCTGATCCAACTTTTTGAAGAGAAAAGATTATCTCCCTTTACTATTAAAGGCTCTAGATCAGCTATTTCTAGGATGATTCAACTGTCTGGAGGTCCAGACTTTGGTAATAATGAATTCCTTTCTCTTTTAGTTTAGGATTTCACTCTTGAACGCCCTAGACATAGAGTTTTAATCCCGTCTTGGAATTTGAGTGTTTTTTTTATCAGCTTTAAAAACGCACCCTTTTGAACCTGCTGAAAATGTTACGTATACATTGTACATATCATAAATGAAAATAGGGCCAACGAACCCACCCCTGCGAGATGAAATTCATGAACTGATGAACCACCATGAACTGTTCATGAATGTTCATGAACAATGCATGACTGTTCATAATGAGTTCATTAAGTTTCGTTCATGAATTTAGTTGATGAATAGTTCATAAAATGCAGTTCATGAATATTTTCTGAACTTTAATGAACTGTAAGTCAGTTCATAATGTTCATAAATTGTTCATAACACATGTTCATGAACATTTTATGAACTTTAATGAATAAATGAATACATAAAGTTTATAAAAAAATTCATAAATTTGACTGTCATACAAGTTCTCATAAAATTTGACATCCATTACATTGTATCATGACATCACAATTAAAGTGCTTTTAGCATGACCTCTAGTTTATTCATTTACAGATCTTGAGATCATTTTGAGACAAAATTCAGTTGAAAAGCAAAAGTGTAAATACATGTATGAGGGGGAGGACAGGGGTAAGGGAGACAGGGAGGAAGGGTGTAGGAGAAAGGAGAAAGGGTGTAGGAGAAAGGAGAAAGGGGGTAGGAGAAAGGAGAGGAAGGCTGGGAGAAAGAGAAAAAGTTGGAGAAAAAAAATAAAATATGAAAAAATAAAATATCTCTCTTTTTTGTGGTAAATTAAAGAAAATAAAATAATCATTAAAAAAAAATCATTTAACAACAGATATTAGCTCAGCACCTTTTTCTTTTTTTCATACTATGCCAGAAGAGTGTTACATTTTTAGAGTCATACAAAATTTGGGACTCACTTTGAAGTTTTGTAACTTACTTTGAGCTGGAGATGTTTCTCATGTTTCGTTTTTACAATCATGACAAATTTGGTAAACTTAATTTCTTTCTTCTAAAGATGTAATTTCTGATTGTCTCTCAAAGTTCAAACATGTGCCTTTCTTAACCATCATACGGCACATAGAGGAACTTGGAAAATAAGGACAGATTAATGACAATTCATTCTTTCCCAAACATTGCAGACTGGTGTCAATAATTATCATTATTAATGAATTACGTTTACCTATTGTAAAACGCTTCAATGACTTTGACAAAAGATTACAATGTAGACAAATGATTACAAGTGACTGGGAATAGAAAAACGTCATAATGACGTCAGCAAAATGATGTTTTTAACGCTTACAATACAAATGAAGATGTTTGATGAGGAGTGAAGTAATATAGCTGTCAAAACAAAGCAGATTTGTTATCAGATAAGTAAATTATATATATTTTGATTATATTTTTTTGCTGAATAACTATTTGTTGAAGCATTTTATAATAATTATTGATTAATTAAAATAAATATAAAACACCAGAAAGTAGCCTTTACATTTTACAGTGTTAGTTTAATGATTTCCATTCAGGAATAACTGATAGATTTGTACAATATATTGTATTTCAAGGTAAAAATAATTCATGCTTCAGCCACTCTTATGATTGTGTGTGGGTAAATTAAAAGGGGAAAAAGGGGGGTAGGTACATTATTTGAAATGTCATGAAAAGGCTGAAGTGATATTCATGTTATTAATCTTACTCTATTGATATTTTAATAAAAACAACATTTATTAAATTAAATTATTACATTGTATTATACCTGTTAGAAACTGTTTAATCTTGAGTGCTTATTTATAAAAACAAATATCAAGGACTTTTGATTCTTTGTGGAGTGATTTTTGATTTTGCAGGGGGAAACTCAGATGCATTTATTGATTAAAAGATCTGTTCAACTGTGAAGAATTTCAAGCAGAACAATTGCACCAAGATGTTATTTAGCATTTCTAGTTGGAAGTCCTGATACAGCAATTTTAATTACAGACAGGAAGAGAAGTTTACTTATGATAATAACACAAAAAATGAAAATTCAAAAAAATCCTTTTAAATTATTTCATGAACTTTAGATGAACAGTTCATGAACTACAAGTGGACAGACAATGTTCATGAATTAAATTACTAATGAACAGTTCATAAACACAGTAGTTCATGTGTTCATGAATGATTCATGGACTGGTATGGTTCATGAACAAATTCATGAACAAATTCATGAATCATTCATAAAAAAATTCATGAACTATACATGAACAGGACATGAACTACAAATGGACAAGCGTGTTCATGAACTATAAAATCATGAACAATTCATGAATAATAAAAGTTCAAGAACTATTTTTGTTCATGAACTTTAATGAACCAAAGAGTTCATGAACACTTTCTGTTCATGAATAGTTCATTATTCACTGGTTCATGAACGTGCTTGTCCATTTGTAGTTCATGTCTAGTTCATTAACTGTTCATGAATCTTTTATGAACAATTCATGAATTATGTTCATGAATCATTCATGAATCATCCATGAACATTCATGAACTATTCATAATCATTTCGCAGGGGCAGGGCGAACGGATTACCAGGTCAAACAAACTCAGTGCGAACGAACCTAGGGTGAACATGTAATCAGGGCGAACGATCCCGATACCTTCCCAAGGTTGAAATCAAGTTTTTATCGTATAAGTGTTGTTTTATTCTTGCCTTGGCCTCTGGTAGAAGAAGAAGTAAAATTCATTCGTTTTCCACTGCTGATTACTGCATACGTTTTAATAGGGATAAGTCATCTGTCATCAAATTCCGGGCAGAGGTTCAGAACCGATACTGATTCCAACCCTTCCTGATGATTCAAGTTCTAAAGTACTCTGTCCTATCCGAGTCTTACTTTTATATCTCCAGAGAACACGGAATGCCCGCACATCCTCAAATTCCACGTTATTTATTCCTATTAACAGAGGAAAACAAGATTTGTCTGCTAAAACCATTTCAACTTGGATCTGTAAAACTATTCAATTAGCTTACAATTCTTCTAATGAAGAACTTCTGAATAGTATGCATGTTAAAGCCCATGATGTTAGAGCTACTTCTACCTCCTGGGCACTTTTTAATATTGCTTCTTTAGATGAAGTCTTATCTGCAGTCTTTAGCTACCCAAGCTCAGAGTTTGTACTCCTTAGGACCTTCAGTTTCCGCACACAGAGATGTTTTTCCTCCTGCATCTTCTGGTTCAGGGGATTCAGCTTTGCCTTAAATTCTATATTTTACTCAGAATTTATGATGGTAACGTATTTATTGACATAAAATTGTACATTGTTAAAGTAAAATGCGATTTTATTGAATAAATACTTACCATCACAAATTAAAGATCCCTCCCAACCTCCCCTTCATCCCCTGTTTTTTTTCCTAGGGCTTCTTGCTTACTTTAGGAACTTAAATGGATGATATAAAGGCATGGATATATGGGCACTGCTTGGTCATCCCTCTTCTCATTGTATGATATTTTTATTTGGGGTTTTCCGCCTGTCAGACTGGCGCAGATGGATGTACTCAGAACTTATGATGGCAAATATTTTTTAATAAAATCTCATTTTACTTTAAAAATGTACAATTTTAATGACAGATCCATGCGTATTGCAATCACCGGATTTTTACGAGGAGGGTCACACTAAGGTCACTATATGCATACGGAAAATATGTCGGCGAATTGCTTCCTGGAAGCAAGCATTTAAAAATAAGTAAACTTCTTCTAAATGTGGGCAAATAAAGGAATTTTCCTCAGAAAAAAGTATATGTACATAAGTTGTATAATGAAAGCTACCCATTTAGTTATAAAAAACTTTTTCCTTTTTTTTTTTTAATTTGAGGTTACAGAATGACTTCCAGATTATTGTTCAGAATGAACAAAATAGAACCTAGGATAATTCGGAAATATAAATGCATATAAAGTTTAGGGTTGGACCTGAAATCTCCATGACTTGTAACACTTTAATAGGGGAACAAAATCTTAGTGTGGTTAAGAATAGGTATAGGCCTAATCTCCATGTTATCAATTTTCAATTTTACCATTATTTATATTTCAGCGCCTATTCTTCCGTTTTCTATAATTTTATATCATTTCATTGTGACACCTGAATTTAGTTTCCTGACTTTAACCGAAAATTGTACATTTCTTAGTTTATTTACTATTTTGATTTCAAATACATAATAGCATCAAATATAATTAAATAATTCCATGGTGATCCATTTGTATTTGTCACCACCTTTAGAAGGCTTTTTTTAAATTCTCAAACTAGTTACTGGTTACAATCCACTGAAAACATGTTTTAGCTTAAATCATAAACATGTTAAAACGGAGAACAGTATTAGAGAAAATGTTTAAGCTACATGTATAATAAACCATTTTGAAAATATCTAAAACATGCTTTTCATCCCGGTTGAAATATTCTTTAACCATTTAACCGTATGGTTAAGACTGATCCGTTGAAAAACTGTTAACCATAAAAATGTTTAAAACCAGGTTAATGGTTTATAATAAAAAAAAAAACGGCCTAAAACGCAACGGTTAAAGATAATGTTTAAGCTTTAAATTATTCTGAAAATGGTAAACAGAAAAAAGTTACGAGGAAAAAAAAAGTCAACAAATCCATAGGAAACAAGAGGCTCTCAAGAGCCTGAATCGCTCACCTGGTAAACAATGCCTTATTAACTAAATAAATAAATTAATGTTTGTTGTAAATTAAACAGAGTAACAAAGGCCATGTACTATTCTGGAAATACCTTTCAAAGCCTCTTAGGAACCTCTGGAAAGAAATGGGCATGAGTTCCCCCTACACTTGATTAAGATACACTCTAAGGTCAATCTGATGATTCACAATACAATTGCTATTAACAGTTTATCTGTATTTATAATAATATTCAAGATAATAACCAAACACTGCAAAATGTCTTTAAAATCATCAATTCAGGGGCATTATACCTGAAAAGCCAGTTACCCAATTCGGCTGAAAATTTCAGGACAGGTAGACCTTGACCTAATAAATACTTTAACTTCTTGTCTTATTTGCTCTAAATGCTGGAGTTTTTGAGATATAAGCCAAAAACTGCATTTTACCCTGTGTTCTATTTTTAGCCATGACGGCCATGTTTTTTGACGAAATAGAAAATAAACCACAAACTTTATTTTATACACCCTACTGATCATTCAGTTGAAGTTTGGTTGAATTTGGTTGAGCAGTTTTAGAGGAGAAGATTTTTTAAAGTTAGCAAATATGATGAACAAATTGTGAAAAATTGTCATTAAAGGACAATAACCCCTTAAGGGGTAAATTGACAATTTTGGTCATATTAACTTATTTGTAGATCTTATTTTGCTGATCATTTTTGCTGTTTACAGTTTATCTTTATCTATAATAATATTCAAGGTAATGACCAAAAACTGCAAAATTTCCTTAATATAACCAATGAAGTGGCAGCAACCCAACAATGGGTTGTTTGATTCATCTGAAAATTTCAGGGCTGATAGATCTTGACCTAATGAACATTTTTACTCGTGTCAGATTTGCTCTAAATGCTTTCGTTTTTGAGATATAAGCCAAAAACTGCATTTGACCCCTATGTTCTATTTTTAGCAATGGCGACCATGTTTGTCGATAGATCAAAACTTCGGATACAATTTATAAACTAGATACCCTAAGGAACATTCAGTTAAAGTTTGGAAGTATTTGGCCTAGTAGTTTCAGAGGAGAAGATTCTTGAAATAGTTAACGACGACAGACGACAACGGACGCCAAGTGATGGCATAACCTCACTTTGGCCCTTCGGGCTACGTGAGCTAAAAAAGTGATAGGAATAAAACATTTGTAAAAGTCACAAGAAAAAAAGTCACAGGAAAAAAAGTCACAAGAAAAGTCACAAGAAAAAAAGTCAAAGAAAAAAAAGTCACAATATATTTTGAGTAAATTTATTAAGTAAATTATTATTGATAAGTGGTTTCTTGTGACAACTTTCCCTTTCATAGAACTTTCACTTCCTGTATAGGTAGGAAGCCATACTAATGAAATATAACTTGGAATCATTATCAAATAAAAGGGAAATAATGATCTTTTCCTGTTTGTTAATAAGTCAGTTTTGAAAATAAATAAATAATTGTTCATGTTGTTCTGATACAAGTATATTAAGACTTTTTACTATGCGTATAAAAACTCCAATTTAATTATGTATTGCATACATGTACATAGTGACTATTTCATGTGCATTTCAACATATATATATATACCTTCAGGTATGACAATTGTTTGGTCTGTACAATATTTCAATCGATAGTGTACACCTTGACTCTTGCGTCGTTTTCTTGTGAATTAATATTGATTTTAAGCTCAGAAACTGTCATAAGTCGTTTGGTTATTAATAAAACCAATAACTCCCCTTGCTAAAATATATCCAAAACATCGAAAAAATAGCATTAAATGACCACTGCTAGCCTACGCTATTTCGGATGAAAAAAAGTATGGAAAGCCGTTAGCGTCATTATATATTTGCAATTATCGAAATGAACAGTGAAATTTAAATGTTTTAAGGGCAATTCTGTCCATTGCAAGTGAAATATTTTCCATCACTATTTTATTCCGTTTGATATCAATTAATATAGCACTCTTTAATACATTTTATAGTGGAAAATGCCGATTTATTTCCGTTTAATTTCGTTTATATTTTTTTTTGTATTAACTATTGGCGGCTCCAAAGGGTATTATTTATCAAATTGAGTCTTCATACGATGTGAATAAATACATACTATTTAATAGGCAATTGAATAATTGATTATTTGTTTAATATTTTTAAAATCCCGTAAAAACAACCAAAAGTTAAAAATCGTGACTCAAAATGACATAAATGATAATAGTCAATGAAACAGAAAATTTAAAAGGTTGACTTTTAACAATTAATTATTATTATTTCAGATGGCACAATGGACATCTGTATCTTTTGTGACAAGCTTCTTGAAAACGGTGAACAAACAGTTAAACTTGGAAAGAAAGGGTGTGATAACATCAATAAAATCAGCTCCGACAGACAACAAGACATAACAACTGTTCCAGGTCTTACAGTTCACATGATTGCAGACATGATTTCATTAACCTGAAATCGACAAGATGGAAAATAGATGTGGATGTAGACGCAGAAGCTAGTACTCCGGAAAGAGGTTTAAGGTCCAGCAAACCAATTTTTAAATTCAAAGAAAACTTGTTCTGTGGCCAAACAGCAAAGAACTACAAAAGAAAAAGAGGATATGACGTTGTTTGTGTTAGAACTTTAGAATTTCAGTCTTCAGTTAAAAGTTCATGCAGAGAGAGAAATGACAAATGGGGAGAAGAAGTCTTGAGCAGAATACAGATGGCTCATTCTGATTTGCATGCTGCAGATGAGGTGTATCATGCACAATGCAACTAAAACTTTAGGACCAGCAAGCAAATGACACAAACTATTGCCAAAACACCAGAAGACAATTTGAAAAAGAGAAAAATATCCTACGCAGGAAGACCAAAAAATGACATAGCGGAAAGCGGATTCCAGGCAATTATGTTGAGAATAGAAAAGAACCAAGAGCAAATATCAATCGCCGATATAGTACGGGAGATGGAAAAGTTATGTGGTTTAGATAATACTTATTCAGTTGTCCACATGAAGAAGAAAATTCAGAATTACTTTGGTAAATCAATATTGTTTACAGAAGAAGAAGGAAAACCAAGTGTCCTGACATTTCGCGACAATATTTCGCCTATATTGCATAACTTTTATAACCGTATAGGAAAATAAAATAAGGAAGAAGAAAAAAAATCTATTATATCAACTGCAGCACAGCTTATAAAAGAAGACATCAAGGTGGTAACATCGAAAGACATTTACTACCCGTCTGCAGAAGAATTGGAGTCCAAGACCTCAAATGCTGACTACGTCCCTCGATCCCTACGAATATTTTTGAACTCATTATTTAGTGAAGCAGATTGTGTCACTAAAATTTCAGCTATAGGACATGCAATCATACAGGCAACAAGGCCAAGAAGTGTCATAGCACCATTGCAGATTGGCTTAGGAATTCAAATGCACCACCACTTTAGTTCTCGGTTTCTTATTGACACATTATACAATCTTGGGTTCTGTTCATCCTACAGTGAGGTACAAAAATTTAGATGAATGCAGCTGTGTCAAGAAGCACAGAGAATGAAAATGAAAACCAATCATTTGTACAGTACATTGCAGATAATGTTGACCACAATATTAGATCTTTAGATGGTTTCGGAACTTTTCATGGGATGGGTGTTATAGCGGCATCAACTCCTGGCATCAAAACAGCAAGATCGGTTCCTCGCGCAAACCCAAGTATAAAAGAAATAACTGCTATAGCTAAAATAAACATCAAATTCTATAAAGAACAATCCAATTCGTTCAAAAAATTGAAATATGAAGTATTCAAAAAGAGATGTAGAAAATAAGTCATGGAAGCTCGATTTATTATCAAAAATTTGCTGGCCCTTACAGTTTAGTGCAAGTTGGTTAGCTATTGCATAAGACTAGTGATTAGTATTCCTGGACAGTCAAATATAACATTTCTTCCTATGATCGATCTCAATCCCAGCGACGAGTCTTGTATCTATACAACACTCCATTTCGTCTGTAAAGAGGCTAAGCAGAACAAATGCACTCCTATATTAACTTTTGAGGAAGGCAATGATGATAGTTCAAAACGAACCTACTACCAGCTCACTTAAATCTCTTGTAATGAAACTTGGAGGATTCCATGCAGAGATGAGTTTTGTCGGGAGCATCGGATACCTTATGTCTGGATCAGGATTGATGAACATCTTTGAAACTGTGTATGCATCCACAGCTGTATCACATATGTTGAGTGGAAAGGCAATTGCTAGGGTTGTAAGGGGTCACTTCCTATTAGACACTGCTCTCACTGCATTGATACTCTCCGATATTTATGGGATTCCAGTTCCGAAAATTGAAGTAAACTCAGAAGAAAATAGAGAGGAAAACTTTACTCAGACTTATATGATACTTCTGAAGTTCAAATTTATGACACATGCTACACGGAAGAAATGTCACATGCTACAGATGTGTTAGATTTATTTTCTAAAGGAGATTTGTGTCTGGATGACATAAATCAGAGTAATTCATTGGACACTATAAAAGAGAAAATAGAACAATTTCGACAGTCGCGATCGAAGTATAAAACAGCTAGTCTTTGGTTCCAGTATATGGACATGTTATGCATCCTACGTGATTTTATAAAGGCAGAGAGAACTGGCAATTGGACTTTACATTTGGAGTCTCTAAAGGCTATGCTACCATACTTTACAGCGTCTGGTCACAATTTGTATGCGAAGTCTGCTTGGATATATATAAACAAAATGGAATGTCTAAAGGAACACAATGCAGAAGTAGCATCTCTATTTGAAGCAGGATATCATGTAATCCGACGTACTGATCAATATTGGGCAGGTATTTCATCCGATTTGGCAATAGAGCAAGCTTTAATGCGAAGCATTAAGACAACAGATGAACTTACCAGAGGACGAGGTATGAGCGAAAGTCAGAGAGCACTCTGGATTTTATCTATGCCTGATTGTGCTATGGTAAACAATGCAATGATGTCATTTACGGGGACAAAATTCTATTCGTCAGATCAGCATAAAGAATATGGTGTTAGTCGTAAAAAAAGGAACACGAAAGATACAATAATATTTGCCTCCTTTCTGGAGAAGAGAAATCCGTTTATTGAAGAAGACGGTATGAGAAACATAGAGACTGGTGTATCAGCAACATCAGATGTAAATACAGACAGAGCTAAAGACATTGGACTTGGTATATTAAAATCAATGGAAGCTAGGTAAATGTGTTTCCGATTTTACTTTTAAAAGAAAACACCAAGCTATCACACTTCAAGACAAACCTATTTGCGTAAATGCAGAACCTAAATAGCAACAATCGACCCACAACTACTATTTCAGAGATTTATCGTAGCAGCAGACAGTATATATGAAGACAAATCAGAAATATTTGCTTATGAACTATATCTAGTCAACCAAGTTCTATGTTTGATTCGTCCGGATTTATGAGGGCAGCATCAAAGTCAACTCTAGCGGATGCGATTTGGAATCTTGGAGACTACAGATACTGTTTACAGTTATGTTGTTGATGGCGGATCACTTATGCATAAAATACCGTGGAAAAGTGGGTTAACATTTGGACAAATCTGTAAAAGGTACGTTAATTCTGTAAAGTGTAATGGGACAAATTCAGTCGTTGTTGTATTTGATGGATACGTATCCGGTCCTGATACGAAGGATGCAATGCATCTTAAGCGAACCAAAGGAATCTTTGGAACAAAAATAACATTTACAGAGACAACGCCTTTTAGGTCAAAGAAGGAATTATTTTTGGCTAACAATGAAAATAAACAGAACTTTATTGAAATGCTGAGTAAAAAGATGCATTCAAATGGAATTCAAACAAAACATGCCTCAGCAGATGTAGATGTCCTGATCGCTAAAACTGCAGTGGAATTGTCAATTTCACACTCAACAATACTCCTTGGTGAAGATACTGACCTGTTGGTACTTCTGTTATATTATTACACTGTTGGATCTAACAATCTTATCTTTAAACCGAACCATGATAAGAAGACTAAGTCAAAGATATGGGACATAAATAAAACGAAAGTCGTTCTTGGACAAGACAATTTTTTGTGTAAAGTTCTTCCGATCATTCACGCAATAAGCGGTTGTGACACGACATCAAAGCTGTATGGTTTAGGGAAGGTAGCTACGTTAAAGAAATTCATAGATAGTCCAATATTAAAAGAACTTGGTGAGATGTTTCTGAAAGAGTCTCTTGTTGAAGACATCAAGAATTCCGGGGGAAAAATAATCAGGTTTTTGTATGGAGGTGTTCCTCTCGAAGGACTTGAGTCTCAAGTTAAAATCAGATATTGAATAGTGTTGTCAGTTACATATTTTCAATCTTCTAGAAAGCAACTATTGTCCATTTGACTTCTATATATTTGCAGAATAAAATTCTTAAAAATTCATTTTTATAAATTAATAGTTTTTTCCTCGATTTATGTTAATATATAATATATACGAACTCTGACTATTAATTTCATAATGTTTGGTCAATAATTGAAAAAGTTTCCCATTTGGCCTCTATGTTAATTTTATTTTTTGAAGTGTTGATTACCTGATGGAGTAAGTATAAGTAGTGTAACGGCCTTCCAATCAAAACAAAAACAACATACATGTGAATTAATGTTTGTTTATTTGTACCATGTGACTTTGTATATTTAAATATTAAGATGACCTCTTCTGACCATCAACCAAACTTAGAGTTCATGTCATATGATTGTAATAATAGTTATATATATGTGTAACAATTTCGCTATAAGATAAAGAATAATTATCTCCCTTGTGCTTATTTAATTTTGTTATTAGTTTAATATTGTTAAGTAAATTAAAGTTGTAATATATGATCTTTATAGGTTATCACTTTTTATAGCCATAAATTATCTTGGAAAAATTCGGAGTATAAATAGATATTTTTGAAGAAGGAAAATTATATGTAACCTTTGTATCGGAAATAATTAATTTATACATATCATCTAAGTTCAAATAATGGTTTGTCTTCAGACCAGTAGCTAATGTAAGGCTCACAATTAATATAGTATTCAGTTCTTACTGACACTAGGTTAGTCTAGGTAATAGACCAAAGATGTAGAAAAGTTATTTCTATAATTTTGAAAGTCCTTCCAAATACTACCACAGCGTGTTCTTTTACAGTCTTAAACATTTAAAATATATTAAAGTATTTAATACAGTTCTAAATATAAACCAAAAGCTATACATAAGAGGGCAAAACAAAAACGGGTTATAAAACATTAGGTCCACTCGAATACTCAAATTTATCTTGAAATGTAAGTAATTGTTATACTACTCAGAATACTATTTTACTATTGTTAAACTTATAAACTGTTGAATTTAATTTACCTTTTAGACAATTTTACATTTGTTAATATTGTATACTGTTTTTGTTGCTTTACATCATGTTTATTTAATACAAATATAAACATCTTTTATTATCTTTTTATGCTATTGCCATAGCTCAGTTCCCTGAGAAGAACTATAAGAACTGAGATAGTCTAATGATCTCACTTGGCATCCATCGTCAACACATTATATAGATATCATTATATTTGGTGTATAGAGTCAGATATCTCAGTTATTAACACGACATAAACAACTAACTAGAGGGGACGGAAGAATCCAAGCCCGACCCTCCTGTTACATATGATAGGAAACTGCAATTTCCATTTTCTGTTTAAAAAAATATTAGATATAGTATAAACTAGTAAAATAGTATTTTATAGGCAAAGGATATGAAAATGAATATTGTTTTTATATGTTTACCTTCATATGTTCTGTTAGTGGACATGAGTTATGACATAATTTACCAACTATAAAAACATTTTTTTAATTTTCCCAAATTGTTTGCTTCCAAGATGTGCATTTGCACATTAATAAATAACTGAATGCATATTAACTTTAGTCTGTTTTTTTAATAAACTTTTCAGAGCCTCTTTGCATTGTTATAAAACTCACCATGCTAAAAGCATGAAGAGCTTGTGAATAGTAAGTTAACTTATATAATGACATAAAATCAATAATCAAAACTATAAAGCAATGATCATTTTCATTGGTGTCCTTTAATATTCAAATTGGTAAAGTCACATGGTTTAAATAAACAAACATTAAAAGCACATGTATGTTGTTTTTGTTTTGGTTGGAAGGCCTTACACTACTTATACTTACTCCATCAGATAATCAACACTTCAAAAAATAAAATTAACATAGAGACCTAATGGGAAACTTTTTTAATTATTGACCAAAAATTATGAAATTAATAGTCAGATTTCGTATATATCATATATTAACATACATCGAGGAAAAAATTATTAATTTATAAAAATGAATTTTTAAGATTTTTTTACTGCAAATATATAGAAGTCAAATGGACAATACCTTAAAATATCCTCTTATTTTATTAATTTGAAGATGTGATATTGTTTCTTTTAAATAGGTTCCATGTCGTTCTTTTTAATTAAAAATATAAAATCCTTTTTTACTTCAAAATTATAGTGTGTTTTATTAAAGTATATTTTAAACAGATAAATAGTCTTCAATTTCAGTTTTCCGCAGTTTTTCATTAAAAAGTTACTATTTTACCCAAAAATTCGGATATTTACAAATCAGTAAAGATTATCATCGTATTGTGATGTAGTATACTGTCTAAAAAAAGGTTTAAAAATCGACGTTTTTATATTTAGACTATCATAAATGATTAATTTCCGGTTTTTATCGATTTTTTTCACAAAAATGCAGTAATTTTTTTTTAACCCCAGAAATTTCCATTATTGAAACCATTTTTTTTAATATTGTGTCTTTTTATTAGAAATCCGTATAGCTGTTCTCATATATTTTAACTCATGTCTTATATTTTTGTCATAATAATAAAATATAAGAAATTTCGATTTTTGTGCAAAAACCCATATTTTGACCCCAAAATTAGCGAAAATTAGCCCATGGATTTCTGTCGATTTTTTATATGATCAATAGCATATGCCAATAGATTGAATTTCACCAAGAAACCATTTGTTACAATTAGTTTGAGGTTGGCCGATTTTTTTAGCTAGATTGACTGGACTAATTTTACTCAAAAATATATTTTGACTTTTTTCCTGTGACTTATTTTCTTGTTACTTTTTTTCCTGTGATTTTTTTTCCTAGGGATTTTTTACTTTTTTCCGTTTACCATTTTCAAAATGGTTTATAGCTTAAACATTTTCTTTAACTGTTGCGATGCTGTTTTTTTGTAATCTTGAACCATTAACCAGGTTTTAAACATTCTTTTTTTTTTTATATGGTAAACAGTTTTTCAACGGATCTGAGTCTTAACCATGCGATTAAATGGTTAAAGAATATTTCAACAGGGATGAAAAGCCTGGTTTAGATATTTTAAAATGGTTTATAGCTTAAACATTTTCTCTAACTGTTGCATTTTTTTTTAAATCACCGGGATGAAAAGCATGTTTTAGATATTTTCGAAATGGTTTGTATCTTCAACATTTTCTTTAACCGTTGCGTTTTTGTTCTCCTTTTTAACATGTTTATGGTTTAAGCTAAAACATGTTTCAGGTTGATTTTAACCAGTAACGAGTTTGAGAATAAATAAAAACAGCCTTTAAATGTGGTGGCCACCGTAACTGTTGTTTTAGGACAAATATCAGGGATCCCATACCAACCAAGTTATCAATTTCATTTGGACCAAAAAATAAGGTGACAACTTTTGCACTCAGCGGAATTGCAAACTTGTCCCGGAGACTGTTAGTACTTAAACTATTAGTAATGACATTGTCTTTTTTTAGTTGTTTATTTAAGTTTTAACACTAAATTGAAGGACTCTTATCTTCAAAAATCAAAATAACATGTGGTCAAGCCATATACTAAATTTCTAACTTTGACCCAATTAAAGAAAATTGTTGCTGGCTTACTCGAATCTCCTTCAAAAGAGATATAATTTAAAACAAAAACAATTACAACATAAAATATCAGTAGCACACCAGCATGTAAACTTTTCATTTAAATACTTTCCGATTTAATTTCCGATTTATATCTAAATTTCAAAAGCTAAAGAGTGTAAAACTGCTATTGTGTATATTTATGTATACACAGATACATGCGGCCATATGACCATTTAAAAAAAAATATATATAGGGAATATTTCTCATATAAATACATGTATGTGCACACCATATGACTATTTCGTATAAAATATATATTGTAAATTTTTTTCTGTGACTCTTTTTCCTGTGACCTTTTTTCCTTTGACATTTTTCCTACATTTTTGAAAATATCTAAAACATGCTTTTCATCCCGGTTGAAATGTTCTTTAACCATTTAACCGACTGACCCGTAAAAAAACCTGTTAACCAAAAAAATGTTTAAAACCAAGTTATTGGGTCAGAATAAAAAAACAGGCTTTATAGTTTGTGTATTAAACTCGAACTTCTGGCTTATAATCGACTGACCCGAATACTAGACAAGTCAAACCTGGTACAGTGTGCCCTAGAGGCCCAGCTAATTACCTTTTTACAAGCCTTCTAAAGAATAATACACACATCGTATAAACCAAGTCATAGTGTAGATAGTAAAAGGTCTACATAAGCATACATCTATATATTGTCTTTTCAGTTTAAGTTATATACTTTAATTTGTTCACCTTATTAGTCTGAAAATCATATTTTAAAAACAATAATATTATTTGTTTGTGCTGTCTACAAAATTAAATGGAAATATATACGGTAAATATAGCAATTTTAGCTCATGAATGTAAACAGTTGCATGTCTGTTCGTTTTATTTTCTTATTATCTGATGGTAATTAGATATAACATTAGTCATCGGGGCACTTACAATTATGTAAAAGTATGATTAAGGGGGCTCGGCTCGCGGGTCTAAATCGATTTTTTTCCTTAATATAGGATTTTGCTATATTTTCCTATAAATGAACTTTATCTTATATTTAATAGAAAAATAAAATAAAAAAATGGGGTCACCGTTCATTTACGCTCACAATCTGCTTTCGAAAGAAGCATACATTTTTATAAAGGTACTTTTTTCTGTTGAATTAATAGGAGAAATAGAGGTAATATCAGAATAAAAAAAGAACCAAATTACAGAAATTGCTCAAATTTTACAATAGTTTAGTTTAAGTACAGCTTATTTGAAAATAATAATAAAAAATATAGGTCACCAATGAGCTAAAAAAGATATTTCAATTTTAATGCCAAAAAATGGCATATTTGCACCAAAGGGAGATAATTTGGAGCTTTTTAATGATATATACATTTTAAAAGTCACCTGGGGCCAAAACGAATTGATTGTTTCCAATGATTTTTGTACCATATATGATAATTAAAGAAACAACTAATAAAGTAAAAAATAAAATTTGTAATGAAAAAAAATGTTTAATTTTTTTCTGAAATTTTTATACCCTCGAACCTCCTTAAAGACAAAGACTTGAAGTGATTGAATTCTAAATCCAATCATGCAATACCAAAAGAAAACGTCACGATCTACAGGAAGTAGCCATTTTCTTGATATTTTTTTTCCTTTATTACTGCACATATAGCCATAAAACTTTGTGAATATGTACTAAATTTTATTTCATATTTTCAGAATCCTCTGGTTTATCCATTTGAATGCCTTAAAAAATTTGCCCATGGATCTCCATTTTTCTTTTTAATATGAGGCAGGCATTACCTGTAAATGGGGACGAAGTCTGTATGAATTATTTTTTTTTAACTTAAATATTTGTTAAAAAAAAGAAACGGAAATACGGTAACGTTTTCGATTTTGGTTTTGTTAGGGATTTTAGTTGTGACGTTATTTAAGTTATGACGTCATATGCAATGTAAACAAAGAAACGCTATCATTAGGTAACGTTTTTTCATATCAAGGAATCATTAAAAATGAAATTGGTATAGCGTACCGTTCCTTCCTATTTTATACCAGACTGATAAATATATATGTTACTCAAAATCTCATACAAACGAGACCGGAAAAAGGAAGTACATTAAAGATTTCTGTGCAGATGCGGGAATTCAAAACATCAGACATCAAAATAATTGAATGATTTTGAGTTCATAAGTGCAATGAAAATTTGGGGATTTTAAAAAAAAATTTTTTTATTGATTTTTCTACTGTTATTGGGGACTTTGTCCAAATATAAATCTTTTACATGTAATATGAGGCAGGCATAACCTGTGAATGGGGACGAAGTCTGTATTCATTTTTTTAAATTCACAAACATGTTGATAAAAGAAACGGAAATACTGTAACGTTTCCGATATTGGTTCTGTTGTTAGGGATTTAGTTGTGACGTTATTTAGGTTATGGCGTCATATTCAATGTAAACAAATAAAATGCTGTTATCAGGTAACGTTTTTTTTTTATCAAACAATTAATAACAAGAGTGCACACACTGAAATGTCTCGCCTTCTTTACTAATCATTGATATTATGTTGATAGTCCTAAGTATAAAGCTTTACTACAACTGTCACATAAACTTAACATTAACCAAGATATAGCTAAACAAAGACCAATGAACCATGAAAATGAGGTCAAGGTCAGATGAACCATGCCAGGCAGACATGTACAGCTAACAAAGCTTCCATACAACAAATATAGTCGACCTATTACTTATAGTTTAAAAAAAATAGACCAAAACACAACCAGGTGCTCCGCAGGGCGCAGCTTTATACGACCGCAGAGGTCGAACCCTGAACAGTTGGGGCAAGTATGGACAAAACATTCAAGCGTGATACAGCTCTGAATTTGGATTGTGATCAAATTTTTGACATTACATGGTTTTTTTTACACAAAACAAATGTCAAGATTTTACAAATCAATTAAAGATTTCTTCTTATTTAAATCTAAAATTAAATAGTTGACACAGCATAGGTTTCTGACACATAATGAATGTGGTCTAATGAACTTAAAAGTTTTTTTTTGCCTTTGAGCAATTCACTATGCTGTTGAATATTAATCCTCTCAAAAAAATGTTTGAAGAAATTTTCTTTTTATTTATGAAATCTGAAATGAGAAAAATTTAAACCCCCCCCCCCCCTTTTTTCACATCCCCGTTTCCCTTTTTCCAAAACTGATATCAATTCAAATTTCTAATGGAGTTTGCAACAATAACTACTCTTTTAAATACATCATAAAATATTAAAATGTAAAATAAAGTGCTTGTTATCACTGAATGGTAAAGATTGGTTGGTAGTAAAAGTGAATATACATTGTTTATTGTATAAAACAATAAAAAAAACTTCATCAGCAACATTTTATATTGGCAAATAAAAATAGAAAATGACATCATAGTCATGTCTGGCAAATTTCCAACATACATTATCTAAAACATTTTAGATAAGATAAGGAAAAAAAGCTTCATCAGCAACATTTTATATTGGCAAATTTCCAATGAAGTTATTTACATAAAGTTATTGGCAAATAAAAATAGAAAATGACATCATAGTCATGTCTGGCAAATTTCCAACATATATTATCAACTACTATTCTATACAAAGAAAGATAACTCCAATTGAAAATTAATTGCTATTGCACAATATTGTGCAATTAGATATTTCTTGCTATTGTGCAATACTGTGCAATTGAAAATTTCTTGCTATTGCACAATACTTGATATGGAATCCTGATTTGGATCAACTTGAAAACTGGGCCCATAATCAAAAATCAAAGTACATATTTAGATAAAGCATATCAAATAAGCCCAAGAATTTAATTTTTGTTAAAATCAAACTTAGTTTAATTTTGGACCCTTTGGACCTTAATGTAGACCAATTTGAAAACTGGACCAAAAATTAAGAATCTACATACACAGTTAGATTTGGCATATCAAAGAACCCATTTATTCAATTTTTGATGAAATCAAACAAAGTTTAATTTTGGACCCCCATTTGGACCAACTTGAAAACTTGGCCAATAATTAAAAATCTAAGTACATTTTTAAATTCAGCATATCAAAGAACCCCAAGGATTCAATTTTTGTTAAAATCAAACTAAGTTTAATTTTGGACCCTTTGGACCTTAATGTAGACCAATTTGAAAACGGGACCAAAAATTAAGAATCTACATACATAGTTAGATTCGGCATATCAAAGAACCCCAATTATTCAATTTTTGATGAAATCACACAAAGTTCAATTTTGGACCCTTTGGGCCCCTTATTCCTAAACTGTTAGGACCAAAACTCCCAAAATCAAACCCAACCTTCCTTTTATGGTCATAAACCTTGTGTTTAAATTTCATAGATTTCTATTTACTTATACTAAAGTTATGGTGCAAAAACCAAAAATAATGCTTATTTGGGCCCCTTTTTGGCCCCTAATTCATAAACTGTTGTGACCTCAACTCCAAAAATCAATCCCAACCTTCCTTTTGTGGTCATAAACCTTGTGCTAAAATTTCATTGATTTCTATTTACTTATACTAAAGTTATTGTGCGAAAACCAAGAATAATGCTTATTTGGGCCCTTTTTTGGCCCTTAATTCCTAAACTGTTGGAACCAAAACCCCCAAAATCAATCCCAACCTTCCTTTTGTGGTCATAAACCTTGTGTCAAAATTTCATAGATTTCTATTAACTTAAACTAAAGTTATAGTGCGAAAACCAAGAAAATGCTTATTTGGGCCCTTTTTGGCCCCTAATTCCTAAAATGTTGGGACCAAAACTCCCAAAATCAATACCAACCTTCCTTTTGTGGTCATAAACCTTGTGTTAAAATTTCATAGATTTCCATTCACTTTTACTAAAGTTAGAGTGCGAAAACTAAAAGTATTCGGACGCCGGACGACGACGACGACGACGACGACGACGCAGACGCCAACGTGATAGCAATATACGACGAAAAATTTTTCAAATTTTGCGGTCGTATAAAAACTTAACACTGTGCAATGAACCGTGCAATTGAGGTCATGGTCAAATAAACCTGCGGGACTGACATATAGATCATAATATATTTCCATACACCAAATATAGTTGACCTTTGTCATATAATATTAGATAAAAAGACCAAAACTTAAAAACTTAACTTTGACCACTGAACCATGAAAATGAGGTTAAGGTCAGATGACATCTGCCCGCTAGACATGTAAGCCTTACAATCATTCCATACAACAAATATAGTAGACCTATTGCATAAAGTATGAGAAAAACAGACCAAAACACAAAAACATAACTATAATCACTGAACAATGAAAATGATGTCAAGGTCAGATGACACTGACCAGTTGGACATGTACACCTTCCAGTCCTTCCATACACCAAATATACTAGCCTTATTGCTTATAGTATCTGAGATATGGACTTGACCACCAAAACTTAACCTTGTTCACTGATCCATGAAATGAGGTCGAGGTCAAGTGAAAACTGTCTGACGGGCATGAGGACCTTGCAAGGTACGCACATACCAAATATAGTTATCCTATTACTTATAATAAGAGAGAATTCAACATTACAAAAATTCCGAAACTTTTTTTTCAAGTGGTCACTGAACCATAAAATGAGGTCAAGGACATTAGACATGTGACTGACGGAAACTTCGTAACATGAGGCATCTATATACAAAGTATGAAGCATCCAGGTCTTTCACCTTCTAAAATATAAACCTTTTAAGATGTTAGCTAACGCCGCCGCAGGCTCGACAAAAATGATTAGGTGTTGAATTCCTTCCTATATTTTATATGTTGATAATTAAATACACATTTTATTCAAAGTCTCATGCAAACAAGACCGGAAACGGAAGAAGACCAGAAACGGAAGTAGATCTGAAAAAAAAGTTAACGATTTTGAGTTCATTAGTAGAATGAAAAATTTAGGAAATTTATTTTATTGATTTTTCTACCGTAATTGGGAACTTTGTCCCCATATAATTATAAGCCATTTGTAAAAGTCTTATAAAATCCTATTTATTTTTTAAATTGTTTTTGAGAACTTTAACTGGTCAATGATAAAGCTATGAAAAATCAAGAGTGAACTTTAGCCCGCCAAAATTCTAATGCCTAATATCTCGAAAACAAGCACATTGACCCCTATATATTTTTTTGCTTTTTTGATTCCTCAATTAATCCCCTTTCAATATATACTAGTGTTAAAAAAAGCTATTAATTTTGAAACTGAGCAGCAAACTTCCTTTTAAAAGTCATAATGAATATATTTAAACTATATTAAAAACTCGTGAATTTTTCCCAAGAATTTGTTTTTGTTGAAATCAAACAAATTTTAATTTTGAACCTTTTGAACCTCAATGTAGACCAATTTAATAATGGGGCCCAAAATCTTGATACATGGTTAGATGCAACACCTATTAAAGAACCCCATGAATTCCAAATTGAAATTAGTCCAGAAATAAGGAACTTATCCAAAGTATTACAAAAGTGTTGTTTTTTGCCTCTTTTTAACATGTGCTACAATTCCATATAGATCACTACACTTAGTCTCAAGTTATTGCCTGGAAACCAAATGTCTTCGGATGACACTGACAGCCCAATAACATCATCCAAACACAGAAATGTTACGTGTATAAAAACATAAGGATCTATATATTTTCTAGACATTCCCAATTCCTTTTGATGCAAAGTCATTGCCAATGTATTGACAACCCCCATTTTTGTATGATAAATTCAGAGGAGTGAATTTATCGGATTTATTTCACATGGGAAATAAATCATTGATTTTTATTTCACTGGATAATCATAGTAGTTCATTGCAACCAATGTAATAAAATAATTTACTTACAGAAACACGTACACCTTTTAATAATCTCTTAGTCTGTTAATTGTGACTCCTTTTTCCGTTGATAAACTTTATCTCTCAAGGTTTTATTTTCTTCCATTAGAGTCCGCATTGACTGCATGTGTTCATTGTTCGAATCAGTGACAAAACTCAGTTTTAAGAGTAAACCTTCTACTTTTGCATTCAATGCTTGCATATGATCTGTGAAATAGAATTAAAAAATATTATTCAAAATTAAAGAATCTTTGTCAGCACACTCACATACCCCCCCCCTTTCCCCCAAAAAAAAATTTGTCATTTGGCAAACATAATCTCACCAGATTCCTTAGTCAACAACTCATAAACCCTCTAAAAGTCAACTGACAAGAATTTCTTGTTGATATGCACATCTTCATATATGTATATATATATATATATATATATATATATACAACTCGTCTAAACATCAACCCAACAATGTTAGATCTGTAAATTTGCTTTCGCAAATTTTTGGTTCTTCCCTCGCCGGGATTCGAACCCATGCTACTGTGATATCGTGACACCAAATCGCCTGCACTGCAGCCGTCCCGCTAGACCACACGACCACCTGGGCTCTAAAAAAAAAGAGCTTTCGGTGGCCATATGTTACCTTTCCACGTCAGTTTTAATCTAGCGGCGTACTACAGTACATGATATATAAGGCATGAAGATGTTATTGTTACAGATCAGCTAAATTATCTATAGTAAAGGATCCTACAAATTAATGTAAGATACAGTCACAGAAAATAATTATATATATATAAGTACGTCTGAGTCAGTGACAACCCTACAACAGATGTATCCATCGGATCGCCATCAATGATGGTGATACATGGCTGTGTACATAATGTATATACAACTCGTCTAAACATCAACCCAACAATGTTAGATCTGTAAATTTGCTTTCGCAAATTTTTGGTTCTTCCCTTGCCGGGATTCGAACCCATGCTACTGTGATATCGTGACACCAAATCGCCTGCACTGCAGCGAGATCTAACATTGTTGGGTTGATGTTTAGACGAGTTGTATATACATTATGTACACAGCCATGTATCACCATCATTGATGGCGATCCGATGGATACATCTGTTGTAGGGTTGTCACTGACTCAGACGTACTTATGAATATAATTATTTTCTGTGACTGTATCTTACATTAATTTGTAGGATCCTTTACTATAGATAATTTAGCTGATCTGTAACAATAACATCTTCATGCCTTATATATCATGTACTGTAGTACACCGCTAGATTAAAACTGACGTGGAAAGGTAACACATGGCCAGCGAAAGCTCATTTTTTGAGAGCCCAGGTGGTCGTGTGGTCTAGCGGGACGGCTGCAGTGCAGGCGATTTGGTGTCACAATATCACAGTAGCATGGGTTCGAATCCCGGCGAGGGAAGAACCAAAAATTTGCGAAAGCAAATTTACAGATCTAACATTGTTGATTTGATGTTTAGACGAGTTGTATATATATATATATATATATACAACTCGTCTAAACATCAACCCAACAAATCAACCCAACAATGTTAGATCTGTAAATTTGCTTTCGCAAATTTTTGGTTCTTCCCTCACCGGGATTCGAACCCATGCTACTGTGATATCGTGACACCAAATCGCCTGCACTGCAGCCGTCCCGCTAGACCACACGACCACCTGGGCTCTTAAAATAGAGCTTTCGCTGGCCGTGTGTTACCTTTCCACGTCAGTTTTAATCTAGCGGCGTACTGCAGTACATGATATATAAGACATGAAGATGTTATTGTTACAGATCAGCATTGTGACTCCTTTTTCCGTTGATAAACTATATCTCTCAAGGTTTTATTTTCTTCCATTAGAGTCCGCATTGACTGCATGTGTTCATTGTTCGAATCAGTGACAATAACATCTTCATATATACATTATGTACACAGCCATGTATCACCATCATTGATGGCGATCCGATGGATACATCTGTTGTAGGGTTGTCACTAACTCAGACGTACTTATAAATATAATTATTTTCTGTGACTGTATCTTACATTAATTTGTAGGATCCTTTACTATAGATAATTTAGCTGATCTGTAACAATAACATCTTCATGCCTTATATATCATGTACTGCAGTACGCCGCTAGATTAAAACTGTCGTGGAAAGGTAACACACGGCCAGCGAAAGCTCTATTTTAAGAGCCCAGGTGGTCGTGTGGTCTAGCGGGACGGCTGCAGTGCAGGCGATTTGGTGTCACGATATCACAGTAGCATGGGTTCGAATCCCGGCGAGGGAAGAACCAAAAATTTGCGAAAGCAAATTTACAGATTTAACATTGTTGGGTTGATGTTTAGACGAGTTGTATATACATTATGTACACAGCCATGTATCACCATCATTGATGGCGATCCGATGGATACATCTGTTGTAGGGTTGTCACTGACTCAGACGTACTTATATATATATATATATATACAAGTCTAAATTGAAAACTACGTTCAAACCTATGATTGCGTTGGATAAAAACCGCAATTTTTATACGTGTGCATGTAAAACAAATTCCGTTGAAGAAGGGTCTAAAAACAGCACAAAATTTTTTTTCCAAAAGACCAAAATATATAGCATGTTCTTATAATCTACAAAGTTTCATGTAATTCTGTTGCATGATTTCAGAGGAGTTGCAATAACAAACTGTTGGAGTAGTATATTAAGGGCAAATTTTTGGCCTCTTTTGGCCCTTAATTCCAAAACTGTTGGCACCCTAACCCCGAAAATGAATCCAAACCTTTGACTTGTGGTTTTGAACATGGTGGTATAAATTCACAGCAATTGAAGAAACAAAATCGCATGCATTTTTAATGTTAAACATGTTATTTCCATCTATTTAGTAGATATTTTTTTTACTCAGGTAGATTAATCAATGAGTGATAGAGATTTCTCTTAGATGAAATTGAAAGGTCTCAGTGAATAAACCACACAGAGAGTAACCGAATAGCTATTGTTTTTGTTCAATGGGACAAATGAACCGCCAAAACTTTAAATGGACAGGTAATTATCAGGTGAATTTGTGGTAAACCTTTATTGGATTCGCAATAATTGCTAGCAAAACGTGAACTATGCTGCATTGCCCCCTTTATTCCTGTTTCCTTCTGCCTGTCACACAAAGAGGTGAAAGATGAATGTACAGAACTTAATAAACCTACTAAGGATCAAAATGTTTAATGAAATTTCTAATATAAGTCCCCTGTTCAATTCAATTAGCAATGGAAACAAATAAGATTTTATATTTTCTTGCGAAGAATGTGATATATTAATATCATTGTTAACATTATAAGTCAAATGTATAATGAGAAAAACAACTATAATGTCAATATATGAACTGTTAATGATTCATGATGGTATATATAATCAAGATATTTGCTATGATTACTTTATAGAGGAGGCATGTTGTAAAAAATAGAATTGAAAATAAATATTAAGATGATTTAAAAAAAAAAGTACAGCTTAATGTTGGTATTGGCTTCTGTCTATCGTTTTATTATATGGCGTATATACAAAATTTAGTCCTGGTATCTATGATGAGTTTATTTATATGTTGTTGTTTTTTATGTAGTAACAATCCTATTGTTTGGATTTTAGACTAATAAAATTCTTATTTCCATGCCTATTCATATTCACAACCGTATAAAAGCAACAATTAAAACAACAACTTCATTTTATTTTTGCTTAGTACAAATGTATAAAGTTTCAAACACTGTCACTCCAAATGTCTGGTTGTCTAAGATATAAATAGATTGAAGTCAATATGCCATGATAGCCAAAGACTAAACCATACAATCTACTTTGATTGATTTTACCCCAAACTAGAGGCTCTCAAGAGCCTGTGTCGATCACCTTGGTCTATGTGCATATTAAACAATGGACACAGATAAATTCATGACAAAATTGTGTTTTGGTGATGGTGAAGTGTTTGTAGATCTTACTTTACTGAACATTCTTGTTGCTACAATGATCTCTATCTATAATGAACTTGGCCCAGTAATTACAGTAGAAAATATTTTGTAAAAATTTACAAAAATTTACAAAATTATGAAAATTGTTAACAAGAGTGCACACACTGAAATGTCTCGCCTTCTTTACTAATCATTGATATTATGTTGATAGTCCTAAGTATAAAGCTTTATTACAACTGTCACATAAACTTAACATTAACCAAGATAGCTAAACAAAGACCAATGAACCATGAAAATGAGGTCAAGGTCAGATGAACCATGCCAGGCAGACATGTACAGCTAACAAAGCTTCCATACAACAAATATAGTTGATCTATTACTTATAGTTTAAGAAAAATAGACCAAAACACAAAAACTTAAACTGTGCAATGAACCGTGCAATTGAGGTCATGGTCAAATAAAACCTGCGGGACTAACATATAGATCATAATATATTTCCATACACCAAATATAGTTGACCGTTGGCATATAATATTAGATAAAAAGACCAAAACTTAAAAACTTAACTTTGACCACAGAACCATGAAAATGAGGTCAAGGTCAGATGACATCTGCCTGCTAGACATGTACACCTTACAATCATTCCATACAACAAATATAGTAGACCTATTGCATAAAGTATGAGAAAAACAGACCAAAACACAAAAACTTAACTATAACCACTAAACCATGAAAATGAGGTCAAGGTCAGATGACACTGACCAGTTGGACATGTACACCTTCCAGTCCTTCCATACACCAAATGTACCAGCCTTATTGCTTATAGTATCTGAGATATGGACTTGACCACCAAAACTTAACCTTGTTCACTGATCCATGAAATGAGGTCGAGGTCAAGTGAAAACTGTCTGACGGGCATGAGGACCTTGCAAGGTACGAACATACCAAATATAGTTATCCTATTACTTATAATAAGAGAGAATTCAACATTACAAAAATTCTGAACTTTTTTTTCAAGTGGTCACTGAACCATGAAAATGACGTCAAGGACATTGGACATGTGACTGACGGAAACTTCGTAACATGAGGCATCTATATACAAAGTATGAAGTATCCAGGTCTTTCACCTTCTAAAATATAAACCTTTTAAGAAGTTAGCTAACGCCGCCGTCGGATCACTATCCCTATGTCGAGCTTTCTGCAACAAAAGTTGCAGGCTCGACAAAAACCGACATGTTTATCACCCACTTGACATGGCCCTCTGATGTACCGGGCTGTTACCGCGAGTAGTTTGGGCTATTAGATAAATCGCATATGTCACGTGATTGTTAATGTGCCTGGGTCATTCAAGTTCGGGTGTATTTTTAGTTACAGTGCAGTGCATAGTTGTTTATGATTTGGAAAAAGATTTGATGCTCAATTTCAAAATCAACCGTCTGCATGTCTACGGTGATAAAAGATAAAGGAATGACAAAGTTATGAGGGTTTAAAGGAAAGATAGTGAGCGATTTTTATTCAACACTACATTGCTTTAAACAAAGATTTTCGCTTCGTGCACCTGTCAATTTCTGCTTATGAGAATTGGCAGGTAATAATCATAGAAAATATACGAATATGCAAAGTACTTTAGTTACGGTGACCGGTAACGACCTGAAGGAATATTTGCAATTGAAACATAGAGAAATTTATCGGGAACAACCATTGGAACAATGTAAAAGTGACTTTCTATTATGACTGTTGATATTAACATTGACTGCAATGAGACGGATATTCGTTTTATTTCTATTGGTAATAAGTTTACTTTTAACATAAGATTTTAATTTTTAATTACTTAATAAAAATATCACAAAAAATCTGATTAACATTTCAATAATTGTATATCCGAAATACGAAAAAAAAATTATATCCCAAGAACAAACTGATATATCCCGAGAAAAAGATTAGTTATGGTGTTATGCTACTTTTTATAGTGTTATACTACTTTTAACAATATTAAAGAATATTAATTAAAGATATTACACGTTTTAATAAAACTTTTTTATAGTGTTACTGTAATTTCATCAAAAGTCGCAGACTTGACAATAAAATCAACAAATGTTGTTGACCGCAGTCAGCAGTCCTGGGTTCATGTATTGCTTTTTTTTTTTGAAGAAAGCAACTTGTTTTTATGATGTAGTGGAAATGAAATGCAAAATAAAATTATATCTAAGTTAATGCTAATAAATATATAATAGATTGCTTCACAGAGCGCAGCTGTTTACAACTGCAGGTCAAACCCAGAACAGTTGGGGCAAAAATGAACACAATATTCACACTTTATAATACAGGTCTGAATTTTGATTAGTTAAATATTGACACATAATAGGTTTCTGACACAGAATAACTGTAGTCAAAGAACTTGAATTGATTATGTGATTTGAATTTATATTTATTTTTGTTTTATTTTAGTGCAATACACTATGCTGTTCCAAATCGACTCCCCCCCCTAAAAAAAGATACAGCCATAACCCTAAAAATTCATTCTTATTCCGTTTGTGGTATGGAACTTTATGGTACAATTTCATACAAATCCATACACTTATATTCAAGTTATTGTCTAGGATTCAGATTCAAAGAGTGAATGCGCTGTAATTGTATTCACCGCCAGGTTTTGTGATGTTAATACTCCAGATTGATTGTAATCAAACATATTAGTTTGCACGAAAGGCTAACACTATAAGATATTTAGACACTTTACTATTTATATGGCATGGGAATGGTAACAATTTTTTTTAGTTTATTGCATTTCCAAAGAACATACTATTGCATGAGTATAAAAATGCACTTATATCTTTTAAATAATTTTTTTTACCAGCTATAGAGCAACTTAGAATTGACCTTTTTCAGAAACAAAACAGTAATACATAGTTTTTTTATTTATACTAAAGTCCCATTGTCTATTTAGGGTCAATATTGGTTTTCACTATCCGTGGTTTAATTCACATTTCACAGGTCTCAAGTTTAAATAACATTTGGTTGAGGCAATTTAAAGTTGCAGAACAGAAATAACAGATATTGCAATTTTTCCATTTATAAAAGGGGCATAACTCAAGAACAATAAAGTGACGGCCCTCAATTTCAAACCTGATCAGTGTTTTATGGTAATAAGCATTAATTGTGTATAAGTTTCAAAACATTTGATGGAGCCAAATTTAAGTTAAGAGAACAGAAACATAAATTTAGCAATTTTTCTGTTGAAAAATTTAGAAATTTTATGTTTATAAAGGGCATAACTGATGAACAGTAAAAGTGACACCACCCAATTTCTAATTTGATCTGCGTTTTGAGGTACTTAGCATCGTGTATAAGTTTTAAAACATTTGTTTGCGTCAAACTGCATGAACAGAGTTTTTGGGACTTATGAATGGGACAAACACTCTATGCCCCTGACGCCTAGAGGCGCGGGTATAAAAAAATAAACATTCCAAATCATCATGATAGCTTGGTGCCAATTTATCTCCTAACCAGATGCTCAGCAGGGCGCAGCTTTATACGACCGCCGAGGTCGAACACCGAACAGTTGGGGCAAGTATGGACACAATATTTAAGCTTGATACAGCTCTGAATTTGGATTGTGATTGAATAGTTGACACAACATAGGTTTCTGACACAGAATGAATGTGGTCTAAGAACTTACACTGAAAAACTTTAAAATTTTAAATTGGACATTTACCTATTATGGTCCAATATCCAAAATCTAAATACATGATTAGATTCAGCATATCATAGAACCCCAAGAATTCAATTTTTGATGAAATCAAATAATGTTCAATTCTAGACCCTTTAGACCACAATGTGGACCAATTTGATAACCTGGCCCAAATATTAAAAATCTAAATAAATGGTTAGATTCAGCATATTGAAGAACCCCAAATATTCAATTTTTGTTGAAATCAAGCAAAGTTTAATTTTGGACCCCGATTTAGACCAACTTGAAAACTGGGCCCAAGAATTCAATTTTTGTTAAAATCAAACTAAGTTTAATTTTGGACCCTTTGGACCTTAATGTAGACCAATTTAAAAACAGGACCAACCAGATGCTCCGCAGGGCGTAGCTTTATACGACCGCAGAGGTTGAACCCTGAACGGTTAGGGCAAGTATGGACACAACATTCAAGCTGGATTCAGCTCTAAATTTGGATTGTGATTAAATAGTTGACACAGCATAGGTTTCTGACACAGAATGAATGTGTTCTAATGAACTTAAAATTTTTGTTTCTCTTAGAGCAATTCACTCTGCTGTTGAATATTAATCCTCTCAAAAAAATGTTTGAAGAAATTTTCTTTTTTATTTATGAAATTTCAAATGAGAAAAATTGAACCCAATTTTTTTAATCACATCCCCCTTTCCCTTATTCCAAAACTAATCTCAATTAAAATTTCTAATGGAGTTTGCAACAATAACTACTCATTTAAATACATCATAAAATATTAAGATGTAAAAAAACTGCTTGTTATCACTGAATGGTAAAGATTATTTTAATTTATCAGTTGGTAGTAAAAAGTGAATATACATTGTATATTGTATATAACAAAGATTTAAGTTGATTCTGGACAAAGAAAGATAACTCCAATTAAAAAAAATCTTGCTATTGCACAATATTTTGCAATTAGATATTTCTTGCTTACTATTCTGGACAAAGAAAGATAACTCTAATTAAAAAAAAATTTGATATTTCACAATATTGTGCAATTAGATATTTCTTGCCATTGCGCAATACTGTGCAATTGAAAAGACTTGCTATTACACAATACTTAATATAATAATTTTAGATCCTGATTTGGACCAACTTGAAAACTGGGCCCATAATAAAAAATCTAAGTACATTTTTGGATTCAGCATATCAAAGAACTTCAAGATTTCAATTTTTGTTAAAATCAGACTAAGTTTAATTTTGGACCCTTTGGACTTTAGTGTAGACCAATTTGAAAACAGGACCAAAAATGAAGAATCTACATACACAGTTAGATTTGGAATATCAAAGAACCCCATTTATTCAATTTTTGATGAAATCAAACAAAGTTTAATTTTGGACCCCGATTTGGACCAACTTGAAAACTGGGCCAATAATCAAGAATCTAAGTACATTTTTAGATTCAGCATATCAAAGAACCTAACTGATTCATTTTTTGTCAAAATCAAACTAAGTTTAATTTTGGACCCTTTGGACCTTAATGTAGACCAATTTGAAAACGGGACCAAAAGTTAAGAATCTACATACACAGTCATGACAGTTAGATTCAGCATATCAAAGAACCCCAATTATTCAATTTATATGAAATCAAACAAAAGTTTAATTTTGGACCCTTTGGGCCCCTTATTATGTTGGGACCAAAACTCCCAAAATCAAACCCAACCTTTCTTTTATGGTCATAAACCTTGTGTTTAAATTTCATAGATTTCTATTTACTTATACTAACGTTATGGTGCGAAAACCAAGAAAAATGCTTATTTGGGTCCCTTTTTGGCCCCTAATTCCTAAACTGTTGGGACCTAAACTCCCACAATCAATACCAACCTTCCTTTTGTAGTCATTAACATTGTGTTTAAATTTCATTGATTTCTATTTACTTAAACTAATGTTATTGTGCGAAAACCAAGAATAATGCTTATTTGGGCCCTTTTTTGGCCCCTAATTCCTAAACTGTTGAGACCAAAACTCCCAAAATCAATCCCAACCGTTCTTTTGTGGTCATAAACCTTGTGTCAAAATTTCATAGATTTCTATTAACTTAAACTAAAGTTATAGTGCGAAAACCAAGAAAATGCTTATTTGGGCCCTTTTTGGCCCCTTATTCCTAAAATGTTGGGACCAAAACTCCCAAAATCAATACCAACCTTCCTTTTGTGGTCATAAACCTTGTGTTAAAATTTCATAGATTTCCATTCACTTTTACTAAAGTTAGAGTGCGAAAACTAAAAGTATTCGGACGCCGGACGACGACGACGACGACGACGCCGACGCCAACGTGATAGCAATATACGACGAAAATTTTTTCAAAATTTGCGGTCGTATAAAAATTAAGAATCTAAATACACGGTTTGATTTGGAATATCAAAGAACCCCAATAATTCATTTTTTGATGAAATCAAACAAGTTCAATTTTGGACCCTTTTGGCCCCTAATTCCTAAACTGTTGGGACCAAAACTCCCAAAATCAATCCCAACCTTCCTTTTGTGGTCATAAACCTTGTGTTAAAATTTCATAGATTTCTATTTACTTATACTAAAGTTATTGTGCAAAAACCAAGAAAAATGCTTATTTGGGACCTTTTTTTGGCCCCTAATTCTTGAACTGTTGGGACCATAACTCCCAAAATCATTCCCAACCTTCCTTTTGTGGTCATAAACCTTATGTTAAAATTTCATAGATTTCTGTTTACCTTTACTGAAGTTATTGTGCGAAAACCAAGAAAAATGCTTATTTGGGCCCTTTTTGGCCCCTAATTCCTAAACTGTTGGGATCAAAACTTCCAAAATCAATCCCAACCTTCCTTTTATGGTCATAAACCTTGTGTTTAAATTTCATAGATTTCTATTTACTTATACTAAAGTTAGTTATAGTGCTAAAACCGAATGTCTTTGGACGACGACGATGACGCCAACGTCATACCAATATACGACCAAAACATTTTCAATTTTTGCGGTCAAACAAAAATTGAGTAATATAATGAATCTCTTTCCAAGAAAATCATTTTTATTCAAAAAATTACTAAGTGCAAAAAATTAATAATTTTAAATATGCCATACCAGGTCACCAATTATTATTATGATTGTCAAAAGGATGTATAGTTACTGCAGATATAGTGACTCAAAGTACAGCTGGATTATGAAAAGACCTATATTTGTATTGCTATGGATTTTACGATGTATATAGATTTCCTTAGGAATATATAAATACCAAATTCAATATTCAAGCCCAATTACAGTGTTGTTGTAATATTGGTGGATTAAACAAAATTACAAAATATCAGTTAAATTATATACAAGGCTTGTGCATGTCTTCAGAAATTTTACTTTATTTGAAAGTTCAAAGTTAAGAGTGCTTAGAATTATGCCTAGATGGCAAAAGAGTCAAGACTTAAATAATATAATTTCTTGACAGAGATGGGTATACATGCCTGTATCTGTGTATAAGGAACATTATCTGGCAAGTCAGCAATTCTAAATGAATAGAAAAGGGTAAATGAATTGTAAAGGTAACTTACTGCTGTGTTCCACACACTTTAAAATATATTAGTTATAAAAGCACTATCTGTATTACAATGACCAATGTTATTTAATAATTAAAGTTGAATCTGTACTAAAATACTCTTGATCCTAGTAACAGTTTGTTTAGTTGTTAATCTAAACCGGATCACAATGGAGTGCAAAACAGTCAGCATTTCATTGCAGAGTTGAAAGTTTATTAAAACTAAATGGGGAATGTGTCCATGAGACACAGATTGCAACTAACATTATAAAGAGACAATACATTATTTTGAAACAAGCATTCCAAAGAAAGCCTACTCCAAATGAGCTTTTCTACAAAGAAACATTAAAAAACTGCCCTGGTTTCCTCAAAACAACATTTACCAGATGCTCAGCAGGGCGCAGCTTTATACCACCGCAGAGGTTGAACTCTGAACAGTTGGGTTAAGTATGCACACAACATTCAAGCTTGATACAGCTCTGAATTTGGATTTTGATTAAATAGTTGACACACCAAAGGTTTCTGACACAGAATGAATGTGGTCTAATGAACTTAAAAATATTTTTTTTTGTTGCTTTTGAGCAATACACTATACTGTTGAATATTAATTCCCTAAAAAAACCATATTAGCTACCCATCTCAAGACAATCCTCATTTCCTAATACATAATTTTCAATCAGTGTAAGGGAGGTAATCAAGTATGCAAACATATATATGTATAAGTGTTCTTTAAATGTTAATTGGATTACCTCCCCTTCACTGCTTTTAAATTGCCTTAATTGTCCTTTAACAAGAAAAACCCTTGTTTTCCCATCTTTTTTGCCCCTCAATGCTTAATGATTTGAGCCATTACCCCCATTACCATCCCTATGAAGTATGGAAACTTGTGGTATAATTTCAGAGAGATTTATACACTTAAACACAAGTTATTGACTGAAAACTACAAAAATGCTTATGAGGGCCCCTTTGTTGGCCCCTCAATTATTGAAACACCCTTTGAGCAAGAACCCCAAACTCAAATCCAGCCTTTCTTTTCTAGTAAGAAACCGTGTAGTAAAATATCAGAGAGATCCATACACTTAAACACAAGTTATTGTCTGTAAACTAGAAACAATGGTTCTTTCTGGCTCTTTGTTGGTCCCTTATTTCTTATTATTCAGGGATATAAACCCCAAACTGAACCCAAGCCTTCCTTTTGTTATATGGAACCTTGTGGTACAATGTTAGAGTGATCCATATATACAGTAAAAAATAAGTAATTGTCCCGAAACTACAAAAATACTTGTTTTTGGAACCTTTTTGGCCCTTAATTCCTAGACTGTTTGCCCCATAACCTTTAAAATAAACCCCAACCTTCCACTTTATGGAATTAAACATTGTGGTACAATTTCAGAGCAATTGAAATACTTATACACAACTTATTGTCCTGAAACTAGATAAATGCTTGTTTGGGCCCCTAATCCTTAAACCGTTTGGACCATAACCCCCAAAATCAATCCTAATCTTCCTTTTGTGGTTATAAACATTGTGTTAAAATTTAATTGATTTCTATAAGCTCATACTAAAGTTATTATCCGGAAACCAATCATCTTTGCATGACGCTGACGACGACCACGCTAACATGATACCAATATACAATTAAAATTATTTTGATTTTTGCAGCCGAATAAAAACCTGTCCTAGTTAAACTGAAGTATTACATTATCAAACGCTTGTAAGACCACTGATGGAACATTCTAGTACCATCTAGGATCCTACAATTAAGGACAACGTAAACAAATTGAAACTGATACAACACTGATGTGCAGGATTTGTATACAAAGATTATAAAATTAACCAGATGCAGGGCGTAGCTTTATACTACCGCAGAGGTCGAACCCTGAAGAGTTGGGGGCAAGTATGGACACAACATTCAAGCTTGATACAGCTTTGAATTTGGATTGTGATTAAATAGTTGACACAACATAGGTTTCTGACACAGAATGAATGTGGTCTAAGAACTTAAACTTAAAAACTTAAAAAAAATTTAAATTGGACATTTACCTATTATGGTCAAATATTAAAAATCTAAATACATGGTAAGATTCAGCATATTGAAGAACACCATATATTCAATTTTTTGTTGAAATCAAATCAAACAAACTTTAATTTTGGACCACAATTTTGACCAATTTGTAAACGGGACCAAAAATTAAGAATCTAAATACACGGTTAGATTTGACATATCAAAGAACCCCCGTAGTTCAATTTTTAATAAAATCAAGCAAAGTTTAATTTTGGACCCTTTTGGCCCCTAATTCCTAAACTGTTGGTACTAAAACTCCCAAAATCAATCTCAACCTTCCTTTTGTGGTTATAAAACTTGTGTTTAAATTTCATAGATTTCTATTAACTTATACTAACGTTATAGTGCGAAAACCAAATGTCTTCGGATGACGATGACGACGCCAATGTCATACCAATTTACGACCGCAAAAATTTTGCGGTTGTATAAAAGCTTAACTATAACCACTGAAACATGAAAATGAGGTCAAGGTTAGATGACACCTGCCAGTTGTACACCTTCCAGTCCTTCCATACACTGAATATACTAGCCCTATTGCTTATAGTATCTGAGATATGGACTTGACCACCAAAACTTAACCTTGTTCACTGTTACATGAAATTACAAAGTAACATCACTTGGGCATCATCTCATAAACGACATTTATGCTATATTTGGTTTCATTCCATTAAGTTGTTCTCTAAAAGAAGAAATTTGTATGTATTTCCCGTAGGGTCCTATGTTAAACTAAGTCCCCCCATTGGCGGCCATCTTGGATGTTGGATCGGCAACAAAATAACAACACATGGTCAGCATCTCATTAGGAACATTCATGCTATATTTGTTTTCATTCATTCAGTGGTTCATTAAAAGAAGACATTTGTATGTATGTCCCTTCAAAGGGTCCTATGTTAAACCAAGTCCCCGGCTGGCGGCCATCTTGGATGATGGATAGGCTACAAAGTAACAGCACTTGGTCAGGGCCTCATAAGAAACATTCATGCTATGTTTGGTTTTATTCTTTTCAGTGGTTCTCTAAAAGAAGTCATTTGTATGCATTTCCCATCGGGTCCTATGTTAAACTAAGTCCCCCCGGTGGGGCCATCTTGGATATTGGATTGGCAACACAGTAACAACACTAGGTCAGCATCTCATAAGGAACATTCATGCTATGTTTGATTACATTCCATTCAGTGGTTTTCTAAAAGAAGTCATTTGTATGTATTTCCCGTATGGTCCTATGTTAAACTAAGTCCCCCGCTGGCGGCCATTTTGAATGATGGATAAGCTACAAAGTAACAACACTTGGTCAGCACTTCATAAGGAACATTCATGTCATGTTTAGTTTTATTCCATTCAGTGGTTTTCTAAAAGAATTCATTTGTATGCATTTCTCATAGAGTCCTTTGTTAAACCTAAAGTCCCCTGCTGGCGGCCATCTTGGATGATGGATTGGCTACAAAGTAACAGCACTTGGCCAGCAGCTCATAAGGAACATTCATGTCATGTTTAGTTTCATTCCATTCAATGGTTATCTAAAACAAGTCATTTGTATGCATTTCCCATAGGATCCTATGATAAAATAAGTCACCTGCTGGCGGCCATCTTGGATGATGGATCGGCTACAAAGTAACAACATTTGGTTAGCACCTCATCAGGAACATTCATGGCCATGTATAGTTTCATTCCATTCAGTGGTTCTCTAGAAGAAGTTCAAAATGTAACCAAGTGCTCTGCAGGGCGCAACTTTATACAACCGCAGAGGTCGAACCCTGAACAGTTGGGGCAAGTATGGATACAACATTCAAGCTTGATACAGCTCTGAATTTGGATTGTGATAAAATTCTTGACATAATATGAGCTTATGACACAAAACAAATGTCAAGATCCTACAAATCTATTATGCAATATTGTGCAATTAAAGATTTCTTCTAAAAAAAAATTTAAAAAATTGGAATTTTGAGAAACTTGGAAATTTGAAAAAAACTACTTATACCCCCCTTTTTTTGCAATAAGTCCAAAACCTGACATATCTTTATCCATGATTTACAAGTAGTGAAAGGAAGGTAAATCCGAACATACCAAACATTGTATGTAAACTATTTTTTAATTACCTCCCTTACACTGCTTTTAAATTGTCTTAATTGTCCATTGACCAGAAAAACCTTGTTTCCCCCCTTTTTTTGCCCCTAATTCCAAAAAAAAAAAAAGAGCAATAACCCCCAAAAGTAATAAATAACCATCCCTTAATGGTATGGAAACTTGTGGTATAATTTCAGAGAAATTTGTTAACTTGAACACAAGTTATTGTTTGAAAACTACAACCAGGTGCTCCGCAGGGCGCAGCTTTATACGACCGCAGAGGTCGAACCCTGAACAGTTGGGGCAAGTATGGACAAAACATTCAAGCGTGATACAGCTCTGAATTTGGATTGTGATCAAATTTTTGACATTGCATGGTTTTTTTTACACAAAACAAATGTCAAGATTTTACAAATCAATTAAAGATTTCTTCTTCAAACTTATTTAAATCTAAAATTAAATAGTTGACACAGCATAGGTTTCTGACACAGAATGAATGTGGTCTAATGAACTTAAAATTTTTTTTTTGCCTTTGAGCAATTCACTATGCTGTTGAATATTAATCCTCTCAAAAAAATGTTTGAAGAAATTTTCTTTTTATTTATGAAATCTGAAATGAGAAAAATTTACCCCCCCCCCCCCCCCCCATTTTTTTTTCACATCCCCGTTTCCCTTTTTCCAAAACTAATATCAATTCAAAATTCTAATGGAGTTTGCAACAATAACTACTCTTTTAAATACATCATAAAATATTAAAATGTAAAATAAAGTGCTTGTTATCACTGAATGGTAAAGATTGGTTGGTAGTAAAAGTGAATATGCATTGTTTATTGTATAAAACAATAAAAAAAACTTCATCAGCAACATTTTATATTGGCAAATTTCCAATGAAGTTATTTACATAAAGTTATTGGCAAATAAAAATAGAAAATGACATCATAGTCATGTCTGGCCAATGTCCAACATATATTATCTAAAATCATTTTAGATAAGATAAGGAAATAAAGCTTCATCAGCAACATTTTATATTGGCAAATTTCCAATGAAGTTATTTACATAAAGTTATTGGCAAATAAAATTTGAAAATGACATCATAGTCATGTCTGGCAAATTTCCAACATATATCATCAACTACTATTCTATACAAAGAAAGATAACTCCAATTGAATATTAATTGCTATTGCACAATATTGTGCAATTAGATATTTCTTGCTATTGTGCAATACTGTGCAATTAAAAATTAATTGCTATTGCACAATACTTGATATGGAATCTTGATTTGCACCAACTTGAAAACTGGGCCCATAATAAAAAATCAAAGTACATGTTTAGATAAAGCATATCAAATAAGCCCAAGAATTTATTTTTTGTTAAAATCAAACTTAGTTTAATTTTAATTAATTTAATCTACATACACAGTTAGATTTGGCATATCAAAGAACCCATTTATTCAATTTTTGATGAAATCAAACAAAGTTTAATTTTGGACCCCCATTTGGACCAACTTGAAAACTAGGCCAATAATTAAAAATCTAAGTACATTTTTAAATTCAGCATATCAAAGAACCCCAAGGATTCAATTTTTGTTAAAATCAAACTAAGTTTAATTTTGGACCCTTTGGACCTTAATGTAGACCAATTTGAAAACGGGACCAAAAATTAAGAATCTACATACATAGTTAGATTCGGCATATCAAAGAACCCCAATTATTCAATTTTTGATGAAATCACACAAAGTTCAATTTTGGACCCTTTGGGCCCCTTATTCCTTAACTGTTGGGACCAAAACTCCCAAAATCAAACCCAACCTTCCTTTTATGGTCATAAACCTTGTGTTTAAATTTCATAGATTTCTATTTACTTATACTAAAGTTATGGTGCAAAAACCAAAAATAATGCTTATTTGGGCCCCTTTTTGGACCCTAATTCATAAACTCTTGTGACCTCAACTCCAAAAATCAAATCCCAACCTTCCTTTTGTGGTCATAAACCTTGTGTTTAAATTTCATGGATTTCTATTTACTTATACTAAAGTGATTGTGCGAAAACCAAGAATAATGCTTATTTTGGGCCCTCTTCTGGGCCCCTATTTCCTAAACTATTCGGACCATACCCCCCAAAATCAATCCCAACCTTCCTTTAGTAGCATTGAACCTTCTGGTAAAAATTTATAGTGATCCATTCACTATATCTAAAGTTATTGTCTGGAAAATCTAGTTTTTCCCCTTTTATTGCCCCTAATTTCCCCTTTTTTTGCCCCTAATTCAAAAACATTTTGAGCCATAACCCCCCAAAGTCATAACTAACCATCCCTTAATGGTATGGAAAATTGTGGTATAATTTCAAAGAGATTCATTTAGCATATTAATCTATTGTAATAACTAGAGGCTTTAAAGAGCCTGTGTCGCTCACCTTGGTCTATGTGCATATTAAACAAAGGACACGCAGATGGATTTATGACAAAATCGTGTTTTGGTGATGGTGATGTGTTTGTAGATCTTTCTTTACTGAACATTCTTAATGCTTACAATTAACTCTATCTATAATGTAGTTGGCCCAGTAGTCATGGTCAGTTTCAGTAGAAATTATTTTGTAAAAATTTACAAAAGGAGTAGGTCCAGTAAGGACCGATTTTGGCCTCAAATTTCAGGTTCATCTGACGAAAGATTTTGACTACTTTTTTAACACTTAAGTGTCTATTTCATTTGAATCAATTTGGTTATGTGAAAGATTTTCACTGATTTAGTCATTAAAAACAATCTGATTCAAGCTCAAATATGAAAAATCTACCAAATATGCCGAAAAATGTCACTTTTCAGATGGTGTTTGTCAAAAATGAAAGTGGCCGCATCTGTGTTCATCCTCAACCTTTATATATGTTATGTATTATCATCAAATACAACTTATATTTCAATATTAAGGATGAACACGAATGCGGCCACTTTCGTTTTACACGAAAACCGTCTAAAATTTAACTAAAATGCCAGAATTGTGAAGATTTCAGTAATTTAGCATGACTTAATGGTGCTAGTACCCGATATATATGCATTGTATCGTCAAAAAGAGCCCATATTTATGTAGCAGAAGCATTCTAATGTCCAATAAAAAACTAAAAGTTTACATTTTAACAATTTTGTAAAACTGCTATATTTTGGGGTGAAAAGGGGTCTTGTCTTACTGGACCTACTCCTTTATGAAAATTGTTAAAAATTGATTATAAATGGCAATTGCTGTCATTATTTGTATTTACAGTTTATCTCTATATATAATTATATTCAAAATAATAACCAAAAGCTGAAACATTTTCTTAAAATTATCAATTCAGGGGCAGCAACCAAACAATGGGTTGCCTGAATGGTCTGAAATTTAGGGGCAGATAGATCTTGACCTAATGAACAATTTTGTGTCAGAAAGATTTGCTAGAAATGCTTTAGGTTTAGATATATGAGCCAAAAAATGCATTTTACCCTATGTACTATTATTAGCCATGTCGACCTTCTTGTTCGAACATCATCCATGCGGGGTCATCAATTTTTTAAACAACATACCCTAATGATTGTTTACAACTTTGGTTAAATTCATCTTAGTAGTTTCAGAGGAGAAGGTTCTTGTAAAAGATAAAAATTTACGAAAAATTCTTAAAATTGACCATAAAAGGGCAATAACTCCTTCAGGGGTCAACTGACCATTTTGGTCATGTTGACTTATTTGTAGATCTTACTTTGCTACACATTATTGCTGGTTACAGTTTATCTCTATCTTTTATAATATTCAAGATAATAACCAAAAGCTGCAAAATTTCCTTAAAATTACTAATTCGGGGTCAGCAACCCAACTATGGGTTGTCCGATATGTCTGAAAATTTCAGGGCAGATAGATCTTGACCTGATAAACAAATTTACTCTGTCAGATTTGCTCTAAGATATAAGCCAAAATCTACATTTTACCCCTATGTTCTATTTTTAGCCATGGGGGCCATCTTGGTTGGTTGGCCGCGTCATCAGACACAATTTTAAACTAGATACCCCAATGATGCTTGTGGCCAAATTTGGTTTAATTTGGCCAAGTAGTTTCAGAGGAGAAGATTTCTTGTAAAGGTTTACAGATGCAGGACACAGGATGCTGGACGACGGATGACGGACGCCAAGTGATGAGAAAACCTCACTTGACCCTATGGGCCAGGTGAGCTAAAAACAGCAAAAATTCTTTAAAAATTACCAATCGGGGGCAGCAACCCAACAACCAGTTGTCCAATTCATCTGAAAATTTCACAGCAGATAGATATTGACTTGATTTACAATTTAACCCCATGACAGATTTGCTCTTAATGCTTTGGTTTCAATGTTATAAGCCAAAATCTACATTTTCCCCCTTTGTTCTATTTTTAGCCATGGTGGCCATCTTGGTTGGTTGGCTGAGTCACCGCACACATTTTTTAAACAAGATACACTAATAATGATTGTGGCTAAGTTTTGCTAAATTTGGCCAAGTAGTTTCAGAGGAGAAGATGATTGTAAAAACTTACAAAAATTTATAAACTAGAGGGTCCAAGGACCCTGTGTCGCTCACCAGATATTTTTATTTACAATTGATGCATGATAAATGCAACTGTTGTACTGTCGTTTAGTTTCAGAGATATAATACTAAAAAGTGCGTTTGAAACCTATGTTTTATTTCAGCCATGTGGGCAGGCAGGGTCATCATACACAGTGGTTCCTGGATATCCTAGTGGTGATTTAAACCAAGTTTGTTTAAATTTGACATTTGTTTCAGGGGAGAATTTTGTAAAATTTATCTAACGAGAAATGCAAAGTAATGAGAAAGTTGTGAAGTTGTTTTGTTGTTGCGCAACCCCCCCGCTCCCCCTTTGCCAAAAAAACCAAAAAGGTAATAAAAAATTATCATATAAGAGCAATCTATCCTATTAATGATTTCTGCAAAATTCAGTTGATTGTGCAAGGGTTGTATAGCCAGCTGAGGTCGTTAAAAACTCTCTTTTGTTGTTGCAGATAGATCTTGACCTTATAAACAATTTTACCACATGTCAGATTTGCTCTAAATGCAATTGGTCTTTGAGTGATAAGCCAAAAACTGCTTTTTACCCCTATGTTCTATTTTTAGCCATGGCGGCCATCTTGGTTGGTTGGCCAGGTCACCGGACACAATTTTTAAACTAGATACCCGAATGATGATTGTGGCCAAGTTTGGTTTAATTTGGCCCATTAGTTTCAGAGGAAAAGATTTTTGTAAAAGATAACTCAGATTTACGAAAAATGGTTAAAAATTGACTATAAAGGGCAATAACTCCTAAAGGGGTGAACAGACCATTTTGGTCATGTTGACTTATTTTGCTGTTTACAGTTTATCTCTATCTATAATAATATTCAAGATAATAACCAAAAACAGCAAAATTTCCTTAAAATTACCAATTCAGGGGCAGCAACCTATCAACGGGTTGTCCGATTCATCTCAAAATTTCAGGGCAGATAGATCTTGACATGATAAACAATTTTAACATGTCAGATTTGCTCTAAATGCTTTGGTTTTTGAGTGATAAGCCAAAACCTGCATTTTAACCCTATGTTTTATTTTTAGCCATGGCAGCCATCTTGGTTGGTTGGGCGGCACACCGGACACATTTTTTAAACTAGATACCCCAATGATGATTATGGCCAAGTTTGGTTTAATTTGGCCCATTAGTTTCAGAGGAGAAGATTTTTGTAAAAGATTACTAAGATTTACGAAAAATGGTTAAAAATTGACTATAAAGGGCAATAACTCCTAAAGGGGTGAACAGACCATTTTGGTCATGTTGACTTATTTTGCTGTTTACAGTTAATCTCTATCTATAATAATATTCAAGATAATAACCAAAAACAGCAAAATTTCCTTAAAATTACCAATTCAGGGGCAGCAACCTATCAACGGGTTGTCCGATTCATCTCCAAATTTGAGGGCAGATAGATCTTGACCTGATAAACAATTTTACCACATGTCAGATTTGCTCTAAATGCTTTGGTTTTTGAGTGATAAGCCAAAAACTGCATTTTAACCCTATGTTTTATTTTTAGCCATGGCGGCCATCTTGGTTGGTTGGGCGACGCACCGGACACATTTTTTAAACTAGATACCCAAATGATGATTATGGCCAAGTTTGGTTAAATTTGGCCCAGTAGTTTCAGAGGAGAAGATTTTTCTAAAAGATTACTAAGATTTACGAAAAATGGTTAAAAATTGACTATAAAGGGCAATAACTCCTAAAGTGGTCAACTGACCATTTTGGTCATGTTGACTTATTTGTAGATCTTACTTTGCTGAACATTATTGCTGTTTACAGTTTATCTCTATCTATAATAATATTCAAGATAATAACCAAAAACAGCAAAATTTCCTTAAAATTACCATTTCAGGGGCAGCAACCCAACAACGGAATGTCCGATTCATCTGAAAATTTCAGGGCAGATAGATCTTGACCTGATGAACAATATAACCCCATGTCAGATTTGCTCTAAATGCTTTGGTTTTTGAGTTATAAGCCAAAAACTGCATTTTACCCCTATGTTTTATTTTTAGCCATGACGGCCATCTTGGTTGGTTGGCCGGGTCACCGGACACATTTTTTAATTTAGATACCCCAATGATGATTGTGGCCAAGTTTGGTTAAATTTGGCCCAGTAGTTTTAGAGGAGAAGATTTTTGTAAAAGTTAACGTAGGACGACGACGGACGACGACGACGACGGACGCCAAGTGATGAGAAAAGCTCACTTGGCCTTTCGGCCAGGTGAGCTAAAAATTAGTAAAAAATGACTATAAAGGGCAATAACTCCTTCAGGCGTCAACTAACAATTTTGATCATGTTGACTTATTTGTAGATCTCACTTTGCTGAACATTATTGCTCTTTACAGTTTATCTCTATCTATAATAATATTCAAGATAATAACCAACTAGAGGCTCTAAAGAGACTGTGTCGCTCACCTTGGTCTATGTGCATATTCAAGATTCATGACAAAATTGTGTTTTGGTGTTCGTGATGTGTTTGTAGATCTGACTTTATTGAACAATCTTGCTGCTTACAATTGTCTTTATATATAATGAAATTGGCCCAGAAGTGACAATGGAAAATATTTTGTAAAAGTTTGCCAAAATTTACCAAATTTATGAAAATTGTTAAAAATTGACTATAAAGGACAATAACTCCTTAAGGGGTCAATTGACCACTTTGTTCAAGTTGACTTATTTGTAGCTCTTACTTCCCTGTATATTATTGCTATAATAGTTTATCTCTATCTATAATAATATTCAAGATAATAACCAAAAACAGCAAAATTTCCTTAAAATTACCATTTCAGGGGCAGCAACCCAACAACGGAATGTCCGATTCATCTGAAAATTTCAGGGCAGATAGATCTTGACCTAATGAACAATTTTATACCCAGTTAATTTATCTAAATGCTTGGTTTCAGAGATATGAGCCAAAAACTGCATTTTACCCTATGTACTATTTTTAGCCATGGCAGCCATCTTGATTCACGGGTGGGGTCACCGGACACATTTTTTAAACTAGATACCCTAATGATGATTGTGGACAAGTTTGGTTAAATTTGTCTTTGTAGTTTCAGAGGAGAAGATTTATGTAAAAGATTAAAAAATTTACAAAAAATTGTTAAAATTGACTATAAAGGGCAATTACTCCTTAAGGGGTCAATTGACCAGTTTGTTCGACTTTTTTGTAGATCTTACTTTGCTGAACATTTTTGCTGTTTACAGTTTATCTCTATTTATAATAATATCCAAGATAATAACCAAAAACGGCAAAATTTCCTTAAAATTACCAATCAGGGGTAGCACGGTCTAGCACCCCAACAAACAATTGTCAGATTCATTTGAAAATGTCAGGGCAGATAGATCTTGACCTGATCAACAATTTTACCCCACGTCAGATTTGCTATATATGCTTTGGTTTCAGAGTTATAAGCAAAAATCTACATTTTACTCCTATGTTCTATTTTTAGCCATGGCAGTCATCTTGGTTGGTTGTCTGGTCATCAGACACATTTTTTAAACTAGATACCCCAACATCCAAAAAACAATTCTTTCCCTCAAGATGTGGTCAAAATTTCAATTCAAATTAACAATGGACTTTGAAACCATAATTACCCATCTAATAATTTAAAAGCAGTGTAAGGGTGGTAATTCAAATTTACTTAAAAGTAATTGTCCATTAACCAGAACACCCTTGATTTTACCCTTTTTGGCCCCTAATTCTTAAACAGGTTGAGCTATAACCTCCCAAAGCCAATCATAACCATCCCTTTCTGGTATTGAACCTTGTGGAATAATTTCAGAAAGATCCATACACCACTGTTCCATAAAATATTGACTGGAAACTAGAAAAATGCTTATTTGGGCCCCATTTTGGACCCTAATTCTTAAACTGTTTGGACCTTAAACCCCAATATCAATCCTAACCTTCCTTTTGTGGTTATAAATCTTGTGTTCAAATTTCATAAAAAAAATTCTATTCACTTATACTAAAGTTGTTGTCCGGGAACCAAGTGTCTCCAGACGACGCTGACGATGACAACGATGATGATGAGGGTGACTGATTTTAGCATGTGGCACACCAGACCTGCCAAATTTTTAAATCTCAAAGGGGGAATCCAGTGGGCAACCAGATTTTTAAGGGTAACAATTTTGAAATAGTCTCATATCTCTTTTTTTCTTTTGGTAGACTGATGATGATGATCTAATAAGCCTTGATTTCTTATATTGGCATGATTTGCACTCAAAGACCTTCTTATATTTGCACTATGACTCAAAAGACCTAAACCTAAATGTACTAAAGTTAGAAGGATAAAGATAGATTTTGAGTTGGTCTATCAGTTTTAATGAGAAAATTGATAAAATTTGAGTATGTGTTCATAGTTGCACTAATACCAGTGGAGGCTTATACACAGTAGAAGTAAATACAAAATAGCGTCCATTTTAAATCGGAACTAGACAGAAACACATTTGATTTTAAAAAAAGAAATGGATTTCAAGATAAATGCTGTTTTATAATGAGTTTATTACAGTTTTTGTTTTCAGTTAATTACGATTTTGTCATAAAACTACGGAAACTATTGCAAATTGTGCCGACTGACCAATTCTGTTCACATACTAATTAATTTTGAGGATTGTTTAAGGCTCCATCAGATAAGCAGATTACATGTAACATCAAATTATGACACCTGTTGTGAACGTTGAGTAACGTAGGGTCGTTAACTTAATAAAAAGCTGCCCCATGAGTGCATGATACGCCCTTTGCTTTTTTAAAGAATAAAGTTCAATGACTTCTCAATGTCAACTCAGAAATTCATGAACAACTGAAGGGGAGGTTATCTTAATAGATATAAGCAAGTCACTAAAGTTTCATGATGCTAAAAGCATTGTCTGAAAACTGGAAAATCACCCCTTTTTAGCTCACCTGGCCCAAAGGACCAAGTGAGCTTTTCTCATCACTTGTCGTCCGTCGTCGTCCGACGTTAGCTTTTACAAAAATCTTCTCCTCTAAAACTACTGGGCCAAATTAATCCAAACTTGGCCACAATCATTGGGGTATCTAGTTTAAAAAATGTGTCCGGTGACCCCGCTAACCAACCAAGATGGCCGCCATGGCTAAAAATAGAACATAGGGGTAAAATGCAGTTTTTGGCTTATAACTCAAAAACCAAAGCATTTAGAGAAAATCTGACATGGGGGTAAATTTGTTGATCAGGTCAAGATCTATCTGCCCTGAAATTTTCAGATGAATCGGACAACCTGTTGTTGGGTTGCTGTCCCTAAATTGGTAATTTTAAGGAAATTTTACTGTTTTTGGTTATTATCTTGAATATTATTATAGATAGAGATAAACTGTAAACAGTAATAATGTTCAGCAAAGTAAGATTTACTTATAAGTCAACATGACCGAAATGGTCAGTTGACCCCTTTAGGAGTTATTGCCCTTTATAGTCCATTTTTAACAATTTTACGTAAATCTTAGTAATCTTTTACAAAAATCTTCTCCTCTGAAACTACTGGGCCAAATTAAACCAAACTTGGCCACAATCATCATTTGGGTATCTAGTTTAAAAAATGTGTCCGGTGACCCGGCCAACCAACCAAGATGGCCGTCACAGCTAAAAATAGAACATAGGGGTAAAATGCAGTTTTTGGCTTATAACTCAAAAACCAAAGCATTTAGAGAAAATCTGATATGGGGGTATAATTGTTTATCATGTCAAGATCTATCTGCCCTGAAATTTTCAGATGAACCGGACAACCCGTTGTTGGGTTGCTGTCCCTAAATTGGTAATTTTAAGGAAATTTTACTGTTTTTGGTTATTATCTTGAATATTATTATAGATAGAGATAAACTGTAAACAGCAATAATTTACAGCAAAGTAAGACCTTAAAATAAGTCAACATTACCCAAATGGTCAATTGACCCCATAAGGAATTATTGCCCTTTATAGTCCATTTTTAACCATTTTACGTAAATCTTAGTAATCTTTTACAAAAATCTTCTCCTCTGAAACTTCTGGGCCAAATTAAACCAAACTTGGCCACAATCATCATTTGGGTATCTAGTTTAAAAAATGTGTCCGGTGACCCCGCCAACCAACCAAGATGGCCGTCACAGCTAAAAATAGAACATAGGGGTAAAATGCAGTTTTTGGCTTATAACTCAAAAACCAAAGCATTTAGAGAAAATCTGATATGGGGGTATAATTGTTTATCATGTCAAGATCTATCTGCCCTGAAATTTTCAGATGAATCGGACAACCTGTTGTTGGGTTGCTGTCCCTAAATTGGTAATTTTAAGGAAATTTTACTGTTTTTGGTTATTATCTTGAATATTATTATAGATAGAGATAAACTGTAAACAGTAATAATGTTCAGCAAAGTAAGATTTACTTATAAGTCAACATGACCGAAATGGTCAGTTGACCCCTTTAGGAGTTATTGCCCTTTATAGTCCATTTTTAACAATTTTACGTAAATCTTAGTAATCTTTTACAAAAATCTTCTCCTCTGAAACTACTGGGCCAAATTAAACCAAACTTGGCCACAATCATCATTTGGGTATCTAGTTTAAAAAATGTGTCCGGTGACCCCGCCAACCAACCAAGATGGCCGTCACAGCTAAAAATAGAACATAGGGGTAAAATGCAGTTTTTGGCTTATAACTCAAAAACCAAAGCATTTAGAGAAAATCTGATATGGGGGTATAATTGTTTATCATGTCAAGATCTATCTGCCCTGAAATTTTCAGATGAACCGGACAACCCGTTGTTGGGTTGCTGTCCCTAAATTGGTAATTTTAAGGAAATTTTACTGTTTTTGGTTATTATCTTGAATATTATTATAGATAGAGATAAACTGTAAACAGCAATAATTTACAGCAAAGTAAGACCTTAAAATAAGTCAACATTACCCAAATGGTCAATTGACCCCATAAGGAATTATTGCCCTTTATAGTCCATTTTTAACCATTTTACGTAAATCTTAGTAATCTTTTACAAAAATCTTCTCCTCTGAAACTACTGGGCCAAATTAAACCAAACTTGGCCACAATCATCATTTGGGTATCTAGTTTAAAAAATGTGTCCGGTTACCCCGCCAACCAACCAAGATGGCCGCCACAGCTAAAAATAGAACATAGGGGTAAAATGCAGTTTTTGGCTTATAACTCAAAAACCAAAGCATTTAGAGAAAATCTGATATGGGGTATAATTGTTTATCATGTCAAGATCTATCTGCCCTGAAATTTTCAGATGAATCGGACAACCCGTTGTTGGGTTGCTGTCCCTAAATTGGTAATTTTAAGGAAATTTTACTGTTTTTGGTTATCTTGAATATTATTATAGATAGAGATAAACTGTAAACAGCAATAATGTTCAGCAAAGTAAGATTTACAAATAAGTCAACATGACCGAAATGGTCAGTTGACCCCCTTTAGGAGTTATTGCCCTTTATAGTCCATTTTTAACCATTTTACGTAAATCTTAGTAATCTTTTACAAAAATCTTCTCCTCTGAAACTACTGGGCCACATTAAACCAAACTTAGCCACAATCATCATTTGGGTATCTAGTTTAAAAAATGTGTCAGGTGACCCGGCCAACCAACCAAGATGGCCGTCACAGCTAAAAATAGAACATAGGGGTAAAATGCAGTTTTTGGCTTATAACTCAAAAACCAAAGCATTTAGAGAAAATCTGATATGGGGGTATAATTGTTTATCATGTCAAGATCTATCTGCCCTGAAATTTTCAGATGAACCGGACAACCCGTTGTTGGGTTGCTGTCCCTAAATTGGTAATTTTAAGGAAATTTTACTGTTTTTGGTTATTATCTTGAATATTATTATAGATAGAGATAAACTGTAAACAGCAATAATTTACAGCAAAGTAAGACCTTAAAATAAGTCAACATTACCCAAATGGTCAATTGACCCCATAAGGAATTATTGCCCTTTATAGTCCATTTTTAACCATTTTACGTAAATCTTAGTAATCTTTTACAAAAATCTTCTCCTCTGAAACTACTGGGCCAAATTAAACCAAACTTGGCCACAATCATCATTTGGATATCTAGTTTAAAAAATGTGTCCTGTGACCCCGCCAACCAACCAAGATGGCCGCCACAGCTAAAAATAGAACATAGGGGTAAAATGCAGTTTTTGGCTTATAACTCAAAAACCAAAGCATTTAGAGAAAATCTGATATGGGGTATAATTGTTTATCATGTCAAGATCTATCTGCCCTGAAATTTTCAGATGAATCGGACAACCCGTTGTTGGGTTGCTGTCCCTAAATTGGTAATTTTAAGGAAATTTTACTGTTTTTGGTTATCTTGAATATTATTATAGATAGAGATAAACTGTAAACAGCAATTATGTTCAGCAAAGTAAGATTTACAAATAAGTCAACATGACCGAAATGGTCAGTTGACCCCCTTTAGGAGTTATTGCCCTTTATAGTCCATTTTTAACCATTTTACGTAAATCTTAGTAATCTTTTACAAAAATCTTCTCCTCTGAAACTACTGGGCCACATTAAACCAAACTTAGCCACAATCATCATTTGGGTATCTAGTTTAAAAGAGCCTGTGTCGCTCACCTGTTACTGTATTTACTGATGTCGGCCATCTTGGGTGGTAGGCGGGGTCATTAGACACTTTTTTAAATAGATACCCTAGTAATGATTGTGGCCAAGTTTGGTTAAATTTGGCCCATAGTTATAGAAAAGAAGATTTTTGTACAAGTTACAAAAATGACTATAAAGGGCAATAACTCCTTAAGGGGTCCTCTAATAATTTTGATAATGTTGACTTATTTGTAGATTTTACTTTGCTGAACATTATTGCTGTTTACAGTTTATCTCTATCTATAATAGTATTCAAGATAATAACCAAAAACTGCAAAATTTCCTTAAATTACCAGTTTTAGGGCAGCAACCCAACAACGGGTTGTCAGATTCATCTGAAATTTTGAGAGGGGATAGATCTTATTCTGATGGACATTTAAATCTTGAAAGATTTGCCCTAAATGTCTTAGTTTCAAAATATAAAGCAAAAACTGCATTTTACCACTATGTTCTAATTTTAGCCATGTCGGCCATTTTGTTTGGTAGGCGGGGTCATCGGACACATTTTTTAAACTATATACCAAAATGATAATTGTGGCCAAGTTTGGTTAAATTTGGCCCAGTAGTTTCAGAGAAGAAGATTTTTGTACAAGTTACAAAAAATGACGAAAAGTTGTTAAAAATTAACTATAAAGGGCAATAACTCCTTAAGGGGTTGACTGACAATTTTGGTCATGTTGACTTATTTGTAGGTCTTACTTTGCTGAACATTATTGCTGTTTACAGTTTATCTCTATCTATAATAGTATTCAAAATAATAACCAAAAACTGCAAAATTTCCTTAAAATAACCAATTCAGGTGTAGCAACCCAACAACAGGTTGTCCGATTCGTATGAAAATTTCAGGGCAGATAGATCTTGACCTCATCAACAATTTTACCCCATGTCAGATTTGCTCTAAATGCTTTGGTTTCAAAGATATAAGCCAAAATATACATTTTACCCCTGCGTTCTATTTGTAGCCATGACGGCCATCTTGATTGGATGGCCAGGTCATCAGACACATTTTTTAAACTAGATACCCCAAGGATGATTGTGGCCATGCAAGTTTGGTTAAATTTGGCCCAGTAGTTTCAGAGGAGAAGATTTTTGTAAAAGTTTACAGACGACGGACGCCAAGTGATGAGAAAAGCTCACTTGACCTTTCAGGTCAGGTGAGCTAAAAAATGAGAGGGACCTCACATCAATAGATATAAACAAGTCACAATTTCATGCAAATTGTTGATCAAATTTTTGACATAATATAGATTTTTGACACAAAAATAATGTGGTCCAAGATATTTAAAATTTTGAAATGGGAAATTTAATCTACCTAGAATAATCTGATATCTAAATTCCAATACAATATGGTTAGATTCAGCATATAAAAAAATAAATAATAATTTTTAATTGAATTCAAACAAAGGTTAATTTCAAACCCTTCAAAATATATGGAAAACAGGGCCTAAAAATAAAAACTCTAAATGCACAATAATAATCCCAGTGGCAGTGCAATTTGAATTGGTGCATGTATATCCTGCTGGGATTTATTTTTGGGATCCCGCTTTTTTTTCCGGGAATCCCAGTATATTCCAATCAAAATCCCAGTATATTTCCACTGGGATTTACATCGGGATCCCGCTTCTTTTACGTGAATCCCGAAATGTTATCCCAGTACATTTTCATTGGAAATTTTATCCCAGTGGGATCCCAATTGAAATCCCACAATATCCCAGTGGGATCCCAGTATATTTCAACTGGGATTCACATCGGAATTCCCGGATTTTGGGCGGGATTCCCGAAATTTTATCCTGGTGGAATTAGGTGGGATCCCACTTGGAATCCCATCAAAATTCCAGCCGGGATTCCAGTGGAATTCCAGATTTATTTTCTCTTGGGATTGTCGATCGGGTGACATAATAACAAAGAAACATAAGAAAAGCAATATGTCACCCGACATTGTCGATCGGGTGACATAATAATAAGAAAAAAAAGAAACGAACAATAACAATATGTCACCCCAACTCCGTTGAGGGTGCCATAATTAAAATGTCAATTGTTCTTGAACAATTGAGAGGTCTTTCCTTTTATAAAGTAAAATACATATTCCAATAGACGTAGAATGTATTGAAAAGTTCAGAAACCTAAAACAGGGGTTATGCCCCTTACAGAAAAGTCAAATCTCTTCGGTCAAATGTAAAAAAGTTGCGCCTCATCCACCTCAACGTTTTTCACTATTTATTATTTCTGTAAGTACAATCGTTTTTGAGATATTGACTAAAAAATTATAAGGTCAATGGTCAAGGTCAACCTTAACTAGAGGCTCTAAAGAGCCTGTGTCGCTCACCTTGGTCTATGTGCATATTAAACAAAGGACACAAATGGATTCATGACAAAATTGTATTTTGGTAATGGTGATGTGTTTGAAGTTCTTACTTTACTGAAAGATTTTGCTTCTTACAATTATATCTATAATGAACTTTGCCCATTAGTAACAGAGAACTATATTTGGTAAAAATTTACATATATTTACCAAATTAATGAAAATTGTTAAAAATTGACTATAAAGGGCAATAACTCCTTAAGGGGTCAATTGACCATTTAGGTAATGTTGACTTATTTGTAGATCTTACTTTGCTGAACATTATTGCTGTTTACAGTTTATCGCTATCTATAATAGTATTCAAGATAACCAAAAACGGCAAAATTTCTTTAAAAATTACCAATTGGAGGGCAGCAACCCAACAACCAGTTGTCCAAATCATCTGAAAAATTCAGGGCAGATAGATATTGACTTGATTAACAATTTAACTTCTTGTCAGATTTGCTCTAGATGCTTTGAATTCATAGTTATAAGCCAAAAACTGCATTTTACCCCTATGTTCTATTTTTAGCCGTGGCGGCCATCTTGGTTGAATGACCAGGTCATCGGACACATTTTTCAAACTAGATACCCCAAAGATGATTGTGGCCTAGTAGTTTCAGTGGAGATTTTGTAAAAGATTACTTAGATTTATGAAAAATGGTTAAAGATTGACTATAAAGGGCAATAACTCCTAAAGGGGTCAACTGACCATTTTGGTCATGTTGACTTATTTGTAGATCTTACTTTGCTTAACATTATTGCTGTTTACAATTTATCTCTATCTATAATAATATTCAAGATAATAACCAAAAACAGCAAAATTTCCTCAAAATTACCAATTCAGGGGCAGCAACCCAACAACCGATTGACCGATTCATCTGAAAATTTCAGGGCAGATAGATCTTGACCTGATAAACATTTTTATCCCTTGTCAGATTTCCTCAAAATGCTTTGGTTTTTGAGTTATAAGCCAAAAACTGCATTTTACCCCTATGTTCTATTTTTAGCGGTGGCGGCCATCTTGGTTGGTTGACCAGGTCACGCCACACATTTTTTAAACTAGATACCCCAAAGATGATTGTGGCCAAGTTTGGATTAATTTGGCCCAGTAGTTTCAGAGGAGAAGATTTTTGTAAAAGATTAATTTAATTTATGAAAAATGGTTAAAATTGACTATAAAGGGCAATAACTCCTAAACGGGTCAACTGACCATTTTGGTCATGTTGACTTATTTGTAGATCTTACTTTGCTGAACATTATTGCTGTTTACAGTTTATCTCTATCTATAATAATATTCAAGATAATAACCAAAAACAGCAAAATTTCCTCAAAATTACCAATTCAGGGGCAGCAACCCAACAACCGATTGACCGATTCATCTGAAAATTTCAGGGCAGATAGATCTTGACCTGATAAACATTTTTACCCCATGTCAGATTTGCTCTAAATGCTTTGGTTTTTGAGTTATAAGCCAAAAACTGCATTTTACCCCTATGTTCTATTTTTAGCCGTGGCGGCCATCTTGGTTGGTTGACCGGGTCACGCCACACATTTTTTAAACTAGATACCCCAATGATGATTGTGGCCAAGTTTGGTTTGATTTGGCCCAGTAGTTTCAGAGGAGAAGATTTTTGTAAAAGTTAACGACGACGGACGACGACGGACGCAGGACGACGACGGACGCAGGACGACGGACGCCGGACGCAAAGTGATGGGAAAAGCTCACTTGGCCCTTCGGGCCAGGTGAGCTAAAAAGCTTTAAAACACACTGAAAATCCTTTAAATAAGGTCAAAAACACATTATTCGCTATATGGGACATGACCTTGACCCTTGACCTTTGTCAAGGTACTTAGTCCCCAATGTCATTGTTGAAGACCCCATGGGTCTGAAGACCCCATGGGTCTAGGTCTCTAGGATCTTTGGTCAGATAGTAAAAGCTGATTTTGCCTTTTCAGAAACCTAAAAAAGAGTAATGCCCCTTACAGAAAGGTCAAATCTCTTCGGTCAAAATGTAACAAAGTTGCGCATTAATGACCCAAACATTTTCCACTATACAACACTTCTGAAAGTATTAAGGTTGCTGAGATTATCCCATAACAAGGTGTTAGGTCAAAGGTCAAGGTCAACAAACACATTTTACCGTGAGGTATTTTTCAAAGTCACATGAATTGATGATGAATGGTGAAGATCCTAGGTGTCTACGACTTACGGTTTCTGAGTTTTAGTGGCCAACCGACACCGGTTAATTTTAATAGGGGCATAACCCTACCAATGAGTCGTTGAATCTTTTCGATCCAAATGTAATGAAGAACCAGGGTCTGGTCCTGAACAAATTTCACCCTTTGTTTTTTTTCTACCTACAGTTAACTCTCGTTTGTCTCGAACTCGGTTGACCGAAATTTCGGATGAGTCGAAGTATTCACGTGGTCCCGAACTTTATTCCATACAAAAGTATGTAATTCGACTCCTGATGAGTCGAAATTGGATGAGTCGAAATTTCGGTTGAGTCGAACTAAATCTACGGTCCCAAGGTTAACAAAAGCATTCAAAATTCATTTTTTATCTCGAACTATAATACACATATGTCAAAACATGACCTCCGGGATTTAAATGGATTGAAGAGTTAATCTGACAATACACGTGTAATTAAATTTCCGGTCATTGACCACTGTATTGATTTATGACGAGTGTTTACCTAAGATTATCTTTTATAGAATTTTGATAAATAATTAGTGATACATTCTTAATGTTCATGAAAAAGTATTTAAAATGTTTACAAAACAATTAATTTGTGATTTACACTAATGAGCTTGGGTGTGTATAAAGTGAGGATTATGGCTTCCGTTGATGATCACCTAAAAACTACTCAAACGGCGTCTTTGATCTTGTTATATTTTCTTTTGAAAAGAAAGAGTGAGATAAAACAAAATGAATAGAAATCAAAATTTTCTTAAATCTTTTGTATCCGAGAATAAACAATTTTGTCAGCTATAACCGACCTGAATAACGAAACTATCGATTGGAATTTACACTCTTGGAAAACCCATAGGATTTTTTTTTAATTGAAACAACTGAATAAGTAAAAATAATGTCATTATAATAATAAAAGACTGTGACATACAAATACATCGATCTGATACTAGAATATCGATCCCCTTGCCATATTCACCCGGATTTATTTTAGCTTTACCAAGCTAAGCAAGAGTTGTGTCCCTTAGATTGTCGAACTTCCGGTGTTCGTTTGAGTCGAACTACGTGTATCTCGAAATATTTCTCTGGTCCGGCTGACTTCGACATAACGAGAGTCGACTGTATTACGGTTACGGTGTTGGCACGATAACAAGGTTTTTGGGTTTCGGAGGGATTACTCCGAACCGACAAAATATTTCGATACAGGGTGAGTTCCGGATAGGTATTCATGACACTGATACAAAGTGTGAACATGAAAGTGACACGTCTTACGGTTAAGGCTGCTAACTTCTTCAAAGTTTGGCGGAAGAATAATAATAATAAACAGAAGAAAAAGGAAAGACCATAATAATAAGAAAAAAAGAAACGAACAATAACAAGATGTCACCCCAACTCTGTTGAGGGTTCCATAAAAAGAAAAAGAAAAAGAAATGAAAAAGAAAGAGAAGAATAATAAAAATAATAAGAACTGAGCAAAAACAATAAGTCTCCAAACTTTGTTTGGGAGACTTAATAACCAGAAACAGAAAAATTTCCTTAAAATTACCAATTAAGGGGCAGCAACCCAACAACTGGTTGTCCCATTCATCTGAAAATTTCAGGGCAGATAAATCTTGGCTTAAAAAACAATATCATCCCATGTCAGATTTGCTCTAAATGCTTTGGTTTCAGAGTTATAAGCCAAAATCTACATTTTACCCCTATGTTCTATTTTTAGCCATGGCGGCCATCTTGATTGGTTGGCTGGTTCATCACACACATTTTTAAAACTAGATACACCATTGATGATTGCGGCCAAGTATGATTAAATTTGGCCCAGTAGTTTCAGACGAGAAGATTTTTGTAAAAGATTACAAAAATTTACGAAAAATTGGTAAAAAATGACTATAAAGGGCAATAACTCCTTAAGGGGTCATCTGACCATTTTAGTCATGTTGACTTATTTGTAAACCTTACTTTGCTGAACATTAATGCTGTTTACAGTTTATCTTTATCTATAATGATATTCGAGATAATAACCAAAACCGGCAAAATTTCCTTAAAACTTGACTTTAGAAATAAGAACCCCATGTCAGATTTGCTCTAAATGCTTCGGTTTCAAAGTTATAAGCCAAAATCTACATTTTACCCCATGTTCTATTTTTAGCCATGGTGGCCATCTTGGTTAGTTGGCCGGGTCATCAGACACATTTTTTAAACTAGATACCCCAATGATGATTGTGGCCAAGTTTGGTTAAATTTGTCCCAGTAGTTTCAGAGGAGAAGATTTTTGTAATAGTTAATGACGACGAACGACGGACGCCAAGTGATGAGAAAAGCTCACTTGGTCTTTAAGGCCAGGTGAGCTAAAAAGGGACATTCAGAAAATATCTTCAAAGCGAGTTAAAGGTTTTAAAAAGTGTTTGTTTTTAACAAAATCATCTAAAAATTTTAAGAGCACAAATTTTAAGCACACAACTTTAAATTGCAAATGCTTACTACCCTAAGCATCACAAAAACCTTCCTGAGCAGGTGTAAGGATCTTAATAATGATCAATATCAAGCCATTGTTTAAATAACCATGAACATATTTCAAATTCCAATAAAAACAGCTTTTTTACAGGTTCATGTATTGCATTTCTAAAACACAAAGAATCATTAATCAGGCGCAGATCCATAGCTTTGAGAAGTTTTCTTGTTATCCCAAACCATGTTTTTCAATAATTGGCACACTTTTTGTTCATCCGGTATATGGTTACTCTGAATAAACTTTTTAGATTAGTTTAGTTATTATATTACAGATACTATCTACCCGTTTTGCAATTGCTGTATGACCCCTTCAGGGGCAGATTCAGTCATTTCAAAAAGGGGGGTCCAACCATATGTCCCCATCGAAATGCAGTTATTGTCCAAAAAACTGTTTGGTGGTATTTTTTTGTTTGTTTTTGAGATTAACATTCACCATTTGCTTTACCCAATTCTGAACGTGTTTTTTAACAAACTGTCCGTGATTGTCGCCAGTAGCGAACAAAACGCAAAATTTGCAATAAATTTCGTCCTGTGTAGTTGAATAGACAATGCATGGGAAATAGTGCAGCCATGCATATTAGAAGCATCTTTTTAACCCGTACATTTCACGTTTATGAAAAGGAAAAGAACTAGGTGGATTCCAGTTTACATTTATAATGCTATACATCTGAGCACTAGGTACAGATGTGGAAATAAAGTTTGCTTATTCAGCAGGTGTCATTTTCTAAAAAAAAATCTTATGTATATGATAGGGTGAAAAAGTAATTTCTTCAAATCCAGATTACAACAAATGTCGTTTTAAGGTAGCACAATAGAAAGATTTTTTTACTTCCAATTACTAACCTTTAAAATGCTGTAACTTTCTTATGATTGCATACAAAATAATAAAAGAGGTATATATAGATAGATAAAAGATTAATCATTTAAATGAATGCAATATTTTTATTATGCAATTATGATGTAATCAATTATTATGTAATTAGTGGCAAAATCTTGGTCAGTTCACTTGAATGAATTTAGCTCCATCATTTCTTTAACTATACAGTAACTATACTATAAAATTTAATGAAATCTTAATCAACACATCATGGGCTTCAAAAGGGCGTCTCAAATTGTCCCTATGGTATTCCATTCTCTCATAAATCTCTAATTAGTGTAAACATCATAATGACATGAAAGAAGATAATGTTTAATTAGGTGTAAAATTTGTTCTATACATTCTATCTTAAATCTGAGACACCCTTTTGTAGATAATGGCCATAGGAACAACATATAATAAAATCAGCCCTCTAGGAATACCTATGCAGAAGCTAATTTCAAAGAGGAAATTTGGTGAAAAATAGTTTAGACACAGTTAACATTATAATTGTTTACATAATTGTTGCATAATACTAACATTGAATTAATTTGAAAGAGTAATCTGTTAGCTATCCATAACTACCACTGTTATACATTTTCAAGAATTATTAAGAAAGTTACAGCATTTTAAAACTTAGGAGTTGGAGTTATAAAATCTTTGTATTGTGCTACCTTAATCATAAAACCAACAAAGTAATAAACATAGGGATAGCTGCTTTTGATTGTCTTAATTAAATCCTTTGATCCTCTAATTATCAAGTCATCCTCAGGCCAATGTGATTATGACATGTGTATATTTAAAGGAGTGCAGCGATGTGTCATCCTATATTCAGTGCTGGATATTCAATCTATAGTAAAGATAACACAAGCGTTAGCCTTTCAAAAAGGGCTAGTCGACTCTTAGCTGATGAAAATGGAAAGTGCTCTCGCTTTGTAGATTAATTCATTTACTAAAATATCCACATGCATCAATCAACAAATTTTACCACACACGTGAGGTCACAGGTTATGTAGTAGTATATATCGTTTGACGTTGTTGTTTACGAAACTCCAGAAGATTCGACTATTTATAGATAAAAGTTACCTGTGTACCAATATCATGAATATGCATGATTAAGGGTGCTATAAACAGTTTCGTATAAAAAACTAGGGGTTATTCCCCCGACTAAAAATAACCATGGAGGGAAACCCCTGTTTATTTACTCAATTGGTGAAAAAGTATCATGTTTTTTGTATTTGATTGTAAAAATTAGTTAATTAGCTTTCAATTAAAACAGGTTGAATGATTGAAATAATTTTTAAAATTATATTAACTTTACATGTTTTGAGGGGAGACAACACTGTAAACATCCTATTTTTTTGGCAGTGAAAATTGAAAACTTATTTGCAGCCACTGTAGCTCTTTTCGGAGCAGGAAACCGTACCCTGAAACAAGATTTTTTTGAAAGGCCAGGTAAAAACCTACAAATTTCATACAGTTTTGATTATGTAAAATGTGCATGGATCATGTCTTCTTGGGTGTGCACATGACCTGGTTTCATGTTTTTTATGTTCAAATTAGACCTTTTCCCCCCCATGTTTATTGGATGGAATATTTTTAATATATTAAAAGTACACTTTATTTTTATTTCATTATAAACTAGAGAACATTCTGATTCCAGTGATATCTAGTTTTATACAAGTATCTTTATAAATCAGTCCACCACTAAGGGTCACTTATGCATGGTCCCTCAAAATGTGACGTCATAGAAAAAAACTGTTGATTGCACCCTAATGACCAGGCAAAATCTAATTGCTAAAATAGAGAGGACAAATCCGATACTCTACGGGATTGAAAGACATTTACTAGGTTTGGATTGTCCTAACCAATCAATAGTGAGAACCTCTCCAAACCCTCATAAATCCGCTAGTGTTATTTGATTAAATTTCGTCACATTTGCATTTGAACTTTAGCTAAAATACTAACTCTTATCTATAAAAAAAAAACAACAGCACTTTAGAATGGAATACCAGTGGGGGACTTAACATGTTGTCTTTCAGGAGTGAGGAGAGAGAAAAAAAATCCTTTAACAATGATTCCATTAACAATTTAAGAATATTTCACCCCACATTGAACAGTAGTTACTTTAAGTAAACAATCAATGTCAGTTTCTAATTATACTGTAACAACAAAAATGATATGAAACAAAACATCTTTATTAAACAATTATCTAATATTTAATGCCAAACAAGCATTTGGGTTTACGATTGCATTTTTTTTTAAAGAAAGCAAAAAATTTTAAAATTAATTTTAACAATAACATTATTGATATTTTTAGAACTGATACTAGATTGCGGTAATATTAGCATTGTGTTTGAGTTTCATAACATTTGGTTAAAGAACACTAAAGTTAGATAACGGAAACTAACTTTGGGACGTACGTACGGATGTACATACATACATGCAGACAAGGGTAAAACTTCATGCTCCCTCTGCTACGGTAGGGGCATAAGAATCAGATGATCTGCAGGGCGCAGCTTTATACGACCGCAGACGTCGAACCCTGAACAGTTGAGGGTAAGTATGGACACTACATTCAAGCTTGATATAGCTCTGTGAATTTGGATTGTGATTAAATAGTTGACACAGCATAGGTTTCTGACACAGAATGAATGTGGTCTAATAAACTTAACCCCCCCCCCCCCCCCCCCTTATTTTTTTTTCACCTACCTCTTTCCATTATTTCAAAAATAATCTCAATTCAAATTTCTAATGGAGTTTAAACAATAACTACTCATTTAAATTCATCATAAAATATTAAAATATAAAATGACATACAGTCATGGTTAAAATTAATATTAATTAATTGTATTTTCTAAAAATAAATTTACAGCTAATGATCTCAAGACAATAATAATTTCTTAATAATAATAATTACTTAATTATTATATGTATTAAATCACAGTATTTGATGTTTCTAGAAACAGCTTTAAAAATTTCATACTAGAACTAGCAAAAAAATAGCAAAGAGTACCAACATAAAGAAATATGCAAGCTAAAGTAAAAAAGGGACGAAAGATACCAAAGGGACAGGCAAACTCATAAATCTAAAACAAACTGACAACGCCATGGCTAAAAATGAAAAAGACGAACAGAAAAACAATAGTACACATGACACAACATAGAAAACTAAAGAATAAACAACATGAACCCCACCAAAAACTAGGGGTGATCTCAGGTGCTCCGGAAGGGTAAGCAGATCCTGCTCCACATGTGGCACCCGTCGTGTTGCTTATGTGATTACAAATCCGGTAAATAGTCTTATTCGGTAGGTCACATTCATGAAAGGGAAGGGGATTGTAGTTACGACGTAAGGAACATATCAAATATCATTTGTGAAACGGTTATTCCATAACGATCAACCGACTCGTAATGGCGTCCGTAAAATTTACGAAGCGATGATTTCAACTTCACCATTTGGAACTCTTGGTTTAATAGCTTCCTTGTGAGCAGTAACCCTCTATCAAGAAAATCATGATAGGAAATGCAAGCACGGGAATATCGTATCAATTGGGAGATATATACCCCGTATGCAGGTGCTGCTGGACTGTTGCTACTTGGAAAGCTGAAATCATCTCTTTTGTCGTAAAGTTTTGTTTTCAACCAACCCTCATTGTCAATTTCTAGATGTAATTGTCCATTAACCAGGAAACCCTTGTTTTCCCCTTTGTTTGGCCCTGATTTATAACAGATTGAGTCATTACTCCACAACTCCAATCCTAACCATCCTTTTGTGGTGCGGAAACGTCTATACACTGTTCCACAAGTTATTGTCTGGACACTAGAAAAATGATTATTAGGGCCCCTTTTATACCCCTTATTCCTAAACCAAAGGGACCATAACCCCAAAAATCAATCCAAACCTTCCTTTTTGTGGTTTAAATTTCTAAGATTTATATTTTTGGCAAATTTCAAATTATACTTCAGTTATTGGCAAATTTCCAATGAAGTTTATTATACTGAAGTTATTGGCCAATTTCCAATGGAATTTATTAATACCGAAGTTATATATATTGGCAAATTTCAAATAGTTCAAATATAACTTTTAAATTACCTCCCTTACACTGCTTTTAAATTGTCTTAACTGTCCTTTAACCAGAAAAAAACCCTTGTTTTTCTCCTTTTTTGCCCCTAATTCATAAATGGTTTGAGCCATAACCCTCCAAAGTCAATCTGAACCCTCCCTTAGTAGTATGTAATCTTGTGGTACAATTTCAGAAAGATTCATTCACTTTAACACAAGTTATTGTCTTGAAACTACAAAAATGCTTGTTTTTTTACCCTTTATTCCTTGACTAATTGACCCATATAACCCTTAAAATAAATCCCAATCTTCTACTTATAATATTAAACATTGTGGTACAATTTCAGATCAATTGAAAAACACAACTTATTGTCCTGAAACTAGATAAATGCTAATTCCTAAACCTTAGGGACCATAACCCCCAAAATCAACCCCAATCTTCCTTTTGTGGTTATAAACATTATGTTAAAATTGTATTCATTTCTATTTACTTATACTAAAGTGTACGTTGAGGCCATATAGTTGACAGTAAAAAATACACATGGGATTTAAAACGAGAGGTGTGAAAAAAATAGCCATTTATTATTAAAGCAATATAAAACTGACTCTTTATTGTTGCATATCCATTTCAGCAAGTACATAATAAAAGCTAGTTCTGTACAAATTAATTTACTACTAGATCCAATACACATTATCGCTATTTGTCCGCCATTACTGGACATCCCAAAAGTTCCCGTAAAATATTGACGTCACAATAAAAAAGATCTGACGCCACAACGGAAAGGTATATGATAAATAAGAATAATCAGCCTTCTCACTTATATATGTTCTTGACATGTCCCTTAAGGGTGTTTCTTTAGCAATATGATTGCATAACAATTTATAAATTTACAATTCACTAAAACACTACACTAAAAAAATAGAAATTTTGTATAAGAATAAGCTGAAAAAATCATATTGCCCAGTATTAACAGTTTCTGGGAGTATTGCCCAGCTCGAGATTTCCAACCTGGGTTTTCTGCCCAGGTATTACTTTGCCAACACTGTTGGTGGACAGTTGTTATTGCAATCATACCACATTTATTTATATACATTGTATAGCTATGTTGAAAAATGTAAATTAATATACCCTTTAACTGGTCTATCTTTTTATTCTTTTTCTCCAATAACACATTAAGATCTTCTTTATTCTTTTTCTCCAATAATACAGTGAGATTTCTTTTTTCCGCTTCAAGTTTTTTTATGGATCTTGTCAGTTGTAACTAATTTAAAAAAAAAAACCTCTATTTTATCTATATGTCAAGAAATTTGGTTGTTTATATATATATGCCATCACTTTTTCCAAAAAAAGCTTATAAATTAAAACAAGATTGCACATGCTGAAATGTCTTGCCTGTTTTATTTATCTTTAAATTTATATGCTAAAAGTCTACAAAACAAGTATCTCATAAACTTAACATTATTAATGTTATATGGTAATGAGGTCATGGTCAGATGAACCAGACAAGACAGACATGTTCACCTTACAATCATTCAATACACATAATATAATTGACCTGTTGCTTATACATGTAGAATCTCATAAACTGACAAAATTATGAAAATGTATCATTGACCAATGAACCATGAAAATTGGATCAAGGTCAAATGAAACCATCCAGACTGACATGTACCCATAACAGTCATTCCATACTCCACATTTAATTATCCTACTGCTGGTATAGTATTTGAGCAACAAACCTACTTTAACTCTGATTACTGATCCATGAAATGAGGTCGAGTTCAAGTGAATCCATTGCAAGGAACCCATATGCCAAATATAGTTATCCTATTACTCATAATAATTGAGAAATTCACATTACAAAGCATTTCAAGCAGTCACTTACCACGAAAATGAGGTAAAGGACATTGATGGACATATGACAGACGGAAACCTCGTCACATAAGGTATCTGCATACAAGATATGAAGCATCCAGGTTTTCTACCTTCCGAATTATAAAGCTTTATACAAATGGTTTATGCTGCTGCCGCAGGATAGTAATACCTATGTCATGCATACTGCCGTTAAAAAGCGAGACAAAAAGTCCCTAATATTTGTGTTACTTCTGTGCAACACAAAAAATAAACACAAAAGTTATTATGATAACTTAGAATAAAGTTGTCAACATTGAATGCTATATTGAGAAAACATTTTACTTTGTAGAAAAAATGAAAGAAACTTAAAAAAATAAAAACATTTTAAAATCAAGGTAAAACAGAACAAAAATATGGGTTTTAAGTTCAAGTATTTCTCTAAGTTTTTTTGCAATCAGCATATTTACCTGTGATGTGAGGCTTTCTTCTAGTGTATCTTCAAGCTCTGCCAATTTCTCTAATGAATCTTGGTATTTGTTTTCTGTGTAAAGAATTGACATGTACATACATTTAATCAGTTTCTGTGTGAAACATCATAAGGTGCATTTACTATGAACAACAAATCACATCATCACATCGTTATTCAATATAATAATTAAGTATTGTATTGTACACATGTTATAACAATGTTCTGTTGTTACAGATTGATTTTGCAGAAAAAGAAGTTTCCAAAATTTATGTTTCATCCATATTGATTATTTAGGGAAACAAAAAAAAACCATTTCTATTTGATTTATGAAACGAATATATGCAAAAGACATGTACATATACAATATTAGGTCAGTGTCAGGAATATATAAACTTTTGTAGATGAGGCTGAGAAACTGGGACAGGGCGAGGTTCTTAACCGAGCACTTTCCCAGTTTTTTGCCGATTACGAATATAAACCTATCGTTGTGTCATATGTTTTCATATCATCCATATTTCTTTGGTTTAGTTTGCACAAGCGTATATTGTGACGTGTTTTTCCGTTTCTATATTTGGAACACCAACAACACTACAACTTGACAATTTCAAAACATATGCAAAGTCGTATTAAGACGTTAGAACAAATTAAAAAAAAATGACCTGTTTAGCCATTTTATCTTATGTCAAAAATATGCATCACTAGAATAGTTGAGAACAAGAATGTGTCCTCAGTACACGAATGCCCCACTCGCACTATCATTTTCTATGTTCAGTGGACCGTGAAATTGGGGTAAAATCTCTAATTTGGCATTAAAATTAGAAAGATCATATCATAGGGAACATGTGTACCAAGTTTGAAGTCGATTGGACTTCAACTTCATCAAAAACTACCTCGACCAAAAACTTTAACCTGAAGCGGGACAGACGGACGAACGGACGAACGAACGAACGGACGGACAGACGCACAGACCAGAAAACATAATGCCCCTCTACTATCGTAGGTGGGGCATAAAAACTCTGAAGGGTTAAATGAAGAACAGCTATGTCGTTTGCCTATCACACGGCGTGTCTTTAAGACATGCAACTTGGTCGTTTTTATTACAAACCAGCGAGTTAAAATTAACAGGGTTCTTATATAAAATGGTTGTTCAAATTCCATTCATTTAATATTCTATTGACAATTTGTTTTATATATCTTTAATACATAAGATGAAAACATTGTTTGCTTTTTGCAATTAATCACAAAGTTTGAAAGGGCATTATAAATTAAAAAAAAATGTCTTTTGTAGAAACCAAGTGCCAATCTTAGAAAAAAATCACATTGTTACAATTTCAACACATGAAACATCAACCAAAATCTAATAATTAGTTAGATTTAGTACTGAAAGGAATTAAATAACTTTTTTTTTTATGATTCAGCAATAACCAAAACCACGACTTAAGAAAATATTCATTTCCAGATTTTATAGTCATTTCCTGTCCGCGTACTGACCCAGTTTTTACTTCATACGAAAACATATGACACTGTTTTTTGACATACGAAAATCGCAAAAAAATTGGAAACAGTAAAAAATTGTTGTAAGCCTCGACAAAAAAAATCTTGATACCTAAAATCATTCGACAGAACGAGTGAGTACACACAAAAATAAAAACTCAACGGTTCAAACCGTAAGTAGTTATCAAAATTACCAGGATTATAAAATAAGTACGCCAGACGTGCGTTTCGTCTACATAAGACTCATCAGTGACGCTCATATCAAAATAGTTATAAAGCCAAACAAGTACAAAGTTGAAGAGCATTTAGGATCCAAAATTTCAAAAAGTTGTGCCAAATACGGCTAAGGTAATCTATTCCTGGGACAAGAAAATCCTTAGTTTTTTGAAAAATTCAAAGTTTTGTAAACAGGAAATTTATAAAAATTACCACATAATTGATATTCATGTCAACACCAAAGTGCTGACTACTGGGCTGGTGATACCCTCGGGGACGAAACGTCCACCAGCAGTGGCATCGACCCAGTGGTGTAAATAGTTATCAAAATTACCAGGATTATAATTTAGTACGCCAGACGCGCGTTTCGTCTACACAAGACTCATCAATGACGCTCAGTGAAAATAGTTGTTAGTACGAAAACACATCACACGAGGATAATATTGTTTTTAAATTGCAACTTTAAATTGATACATTGATAGCTTTTTAAATCGTAACACAAATGTCAAACTTATTTTCATCCCTTAATGGACCCCTGATTGTGGAGAAAGTTCCATGATGAAATTGACATTATACAAAATATAACTATATATTTAGGGAATAAACACAAATAGTTGCAGTATAAAAAATCTTTACATAGACAATAACTGTTTAGTGTCTTTAAATATCAGCTGAATTTGTACGAGGCTAGGAAACAAGGTGTATGCGAGCTTTTAGCGAGCTATTACACCTGTTTCGAGCCGAGTACAAATACAGCTGATATTTAAAGACACTAAACAGTTATTGTCTTTATCCTGCAATTAATTCTATATATTATTTGTGTTTTGAAAGACACTAAAACGCATATTTTGCATTTATTTTCGATTTGAAATCCCTTGAGGCCCGTGTAGTAATACGATACAGTAATCACACATTCAGCTGAAGACGGGTTTGCAAAGAAAAGAATCTCGAATGGTCAACAATAATACATCGCTCAAGGTGAGTAATTATCTATTTTAACATAACAACTAATGTCAACAGTAAAAACAAATAACAAAACATTGTACAATTTGTAAAAGAAGTGTACGAGTTGTCCTACGCTTCAGACTCGACATTCACTAAACATGCATGCTGAAATAGACATGGTTGTTTTTGTTACACAATCATACACATTCAAGTTTTGAAATCAATAGTTGTCATCGTAAAAAAGACGGCTGTTCATGTGTGTATGTTATCGGAAAATTGGTGTGATTCTTATTACTCTAAAGAAATTATGTTAGAAAACAAACAGAACGTATAAAAGTAATCGTTAATTCGCAATTGATACATCATTGGAATGCGACTCCAATACACATTCTGAAGTCATGCAGGTTCATACAATACTCAGTCCAGCAGTGCGCGGGGTTTTAAGAGATATGTGTATAGTATACAGATATAGCATAGCGATATCTGTAGGGCTGTATCTGTTTAGTAGAACACCCAATTGCAGGCTAAATTCCTATTAAGACATTCACACACAATAGAATGTTCACAATCCTCTCTGTTGTTGTAATGGCTTAGTATGTTGACATAATCAACCCACTGTTTTCTTGGTTTCAAAAATTATTCACTAATTAAAGAAATTAGGTTTTTTTTTATACGTAAACAAGAATGTGTCCCAAGTACACGGATTCCTCATCCGCACTATCATTTTCTATGTTCAGTAAACTGTGAAAATGGGGTAAAAACTCTAATTTGGCATTAAAATTAGAAAGATCATATCACAGGGAACATGTGTACTTAGTTTCAAGTTGATTGGGCTTAAACAAAAAGAATGAATGAACGAATGAACAAACAGAAGGATGGAAGGATGCACAGACCAGAAAACATAATGCCCATAAATGGGGCATAACAAGTGAATACTGATAATTTTAATAATTGTCTTGCATTGCAAGAATATAACTAATACTGACACATTATGATAAAACTAAGTTATCCAATAAAAATATATATTTTATACTTTATTAGAATTAATGGTTCCTCGAAACAATCTTTGTTCTGTTAATGCGCAATCTATTGGTCTAACCATTTTGTTCAAAAATAAAAGAGAACATAGGTTTCACAAGAACTACATAATGTATACAGTTCTAATATTTCCTTCCATTTGATTAAAAAAACATCCCTCAATAATGACTACAAGTGTCCTTTTTTGATACTAAAATGTAAATGTACTATTATTTTATTACTTTACTTACCCAACTGTGACAACTTGTCCACAAGCTCTGCAATTGTAGAAGTTTCTGATTTTAATTTATTATTATTAGTACAAAATGTAGATATTTTACGTCAAAATACTACTGTCCGATCAAGATATGTGCAAGAATAAACTAGAAGATATGCAAGACAAATTATTTTTTCACTTTGCCAAAATGTCCCCAGTTCAAATCATGCCATTTCCAAGTTTTTATTAAGAAGGTATATCACCAAGCTTTTTTTCTAGCTATACAATGTGCAAGTCCTCAAATTTTGTTAGTATTTAATTTCACTAAAAAACACAATTATTTTAGAAAGAAAACTAAAGGATAGACTTTTGAAATAAAATATGAGACAAGAACTCCAACTTAACACTTTGAATGGGCCTTTCACAAAAACTAAATAGATATTTTTAACAGTTCAAGCTGGCAACAAACTTGTTTTGATGTTACAACATAAGTAAAAAGAAGGTGATAAATTAAATTACTAAATATATAAGTCTTAATCATTTTCAATCCAAAAAGCTTTCTGCAATTGTCAAAAGATAAGGCTACCCTTAACGAATTCTTTTTTTGATGTTGCCTACCCATGCATTGTAGGGTTGGGTAGAAAGGTAGAGATGTTTTTTTTAGCTTACAACATAGTTACATGCTTAAGACAAGAAAACAATGTAAGGGCATGTAAAAAACTAAAAAAATAAATGGGGAATGTGTCCATGGGACATATATGATGCCCCAGCTTGCATTTTATATAAAGTAATTAAGGAACTTAACTGAAGAGAGGTGAAGTGACGCTACCCTAAATTTTTACTTGATCTGTGTTTTGTGTTATAAGCATTGTGTATAAGTTTCATAACATTTGGTTGAGAGAAACTAAAGTTAGAGAACGGAAACCAACTTTTGGACGTACAGACAGACTTGTGTACGTATGTACAGAAGACCAAGGGTAAAACTTAATGCCCCCTCTGCTATGGCAGGGGCATAAAAATCGTGCATTGCAAATGCAATAAACAACTAGCATTCAATTTTTACTACCTTCAACTTGTACAGGATTTTAATTATAGTTGATGAACAAATGCTAAAATATTTGAACTATTACTATGCTATTTGCATTTAACGTTAAGTTTGATTGGATGATATCTCGAGTCAATTCCATGGTTGAATGTCGAAATCATTGGCAACAACCTTGTGTAATGGTTTTGATCTTGAAGAGCATTGCATAAGATTAGGTATAACAGTACTGTATTTGAAGAGTTGATCTAATATTGTTTGTATACTGCAACTTAAATTAATACATTGATAGCTTTTTCATCCCTTAATGGACCCCTGATTGTGGAGAAAGTGTTCCATGATGAAATTGACCTTATACAAAATATAAATATATATTTAGAAAATAAACACAACTGGTTGCAGTATAAAATGATACCTAAAATCATTCGACAGAATGAGCTTTTTTTTAAATTTGAGTACACACGAAAATAAAAACTCAACGGTTCAAACCGTAAGCAGTGAAAATTGTTAAAGTACGAACACATATCACACGAGGATAATATTGTTTTTAAATTAAAACTTAAATTAATACATTGATAGCTTTTTAAATCGTAACACAAATGTCAAACTTATTTTCATCCCTTAATGGACCCCTGATTGTGGAGAAAGTTTTCCATGATGAAATTGACATTATACAAAATATACCTATATATTTAGGAAATAAACACAACTAGTTATAGTATAAATGTCTTTAAATTCTTATTAAGACATTCACACATAATAGCATGTTCACAATCCTCTCTGTTGTTGTGGGCGCAGGTCAATTTAGAGAAAAATTTAAAACTACTAGGGGACATTTGAGCGCCAACATAAGAACCAATTTTAGCGCCGGAATAATCCGTTCATCTGTATTTTTGATAGCCCATTTTAGCGAAAACTTACGGGGTTGTACAATACTCACTAAGCTTTTGGCAGAAGATCAGGGTGATTTACAGCAAACAAATAATGGTCCAGATCGTTTACATGTGCACTTTATAATGAGCAATTTTATAGTTGTCGCCAGCTATTTGCGTTTTTCTTGATACTATTATGAAATTGCAGACAACAACGTTAACATATATAAAAAATACGAAGTCTAGACGAATATGCACCAAAAATCCAGACTAAACAAAGAGAAAAAACAGTTCATAATGCAATTCAGTATTGTCAGGAGGTTTATCCAGAGTCCATTACGTAGGTTCTCTAGGATATAAATTTCAGACTGGAACTAACTTTTAACATAAAATTAAATCTTTTAGACATTTAGTGCTGTATTTGAATGGATATCATATCCTTAATAGTGTGCTGTCTTGAGTCCATTAAAGTTTTTCATTTATTAAATATTATAAAGGGTTAAGAATATTTCGCTAAAATGGCAATTTAAATTTTCGCTAAAAGGGGTTAAAAATCAGGCGCAAAAATGGGTTCTACTTCAGCACTAAAACGTCCTATTTTTTCGCTCAAATGTCCTTCCAATGCGCTAAAATTTCCTCCGCCAGTTGTTGTTATGGCTTAGTATGATGACATAATTAACCCACTGTATTCTTGGTTTTAAAAATTATTCACCAATTATAGAAATTAGTTTTTATTTCATACCTAAACCAGATGCTCCGCAGGGCGCAGCTTTATACGACCACAGAGGTCGAACCCTGAACAGTTGGGGCAAGTATGGACACAACTTTCAAGCTTGATACAGCTCTGCATTTGGATTGTGATTAAATAGTTGACACAACAAAGGTTTCTGATACAGAATGAATGTGGTCTAATTATGAACTTATGAAAAATTAAAATTACCTATTTAGATTAAGCTTACCAAAGAAAAAGAACCCCATACATCAATTTTTGTTGAAATCAAACAAATTTAAATTTTGGACCCCAATTTAAAATCTGGGCCCATAATTAAAAATCTAAATACATGTTTAGATTCAATATATCAATGAACCCCAAGAATTCAATTTTTGTTAAAATCAAACTAAGTTATCTTTTATTTTGGATCATTTGGACAATAATGTAGACCAATTTGAAAACAAGACCCAAAATTAAAAATCTAAATACACGGTTAGATTTGGCATATCAAAGAACCTGATTAATTTAATTTTTGATGAAATCATCAAACAAAAGATTAATTTTTAACCCTTTGGACCAATATAAAAAAGGGGACCTAATTCCAAAAACTTAATACACGGTTAGATTCAGCATATTTAAAGAACCCCAAGAATTCAAGAATAAAACCCCATTGAAATTGGTCAAGAAATCAGCAATTTATACAAAGTATTAGAAAAGTATTGTTTTTGGCCCCTTTTTGCCCCTTTCCAGTTTGGGCCATAACCCCCAAATTCAATCACAACTTCTTATTTTTAAATGGAACCTTGTGGTATAATTTCAGAAAGAGCCATACACTTACACACAAGATATTGTCTCGAAACTAGAAAAATACTTATTTTGACCTCTTTTAGGACCCTCGTTTCTAAACTGTTGGGACCAAAACCTCCAAATCAATCCAAACCTTCCTATAGTGGCAAACCTTATGTTAAAATTTTATTTATTTCTATTTACTTTATACTAAAATTATCATCTGGAAACCATCTGTCTTTGGACGAGGCTTACGACGACAACGATGTGATACCAATATACGACCAAATTTTTTTTTCATTTTTGCGGTCCTATAAAAATCCCCCCCTTAATTGTTTTAAACCCCCCTTGGAGCAATAAACCCAATACTCAATCCCAGCCTTTCCTTTGTAGTATGAAATCTTAAAGTACGTTTTCAAAGAAATCCATACATTTGAACACAAGTTGTTGACTCGAAACTAGAAAAATAATTGTTTATGGCCCTTTTTTGGAAACTTATTACTTATACATCTTCAGATTTCAAATGTTTGGCTTTGAGCGTTCCTGATGAAGGTAAATCCAGAAAAGCGCTTCGGACGCAATAAATTTTAAAACATGTTGTTTTCCATTTTTTTCCTACATGTTTTGGGCAATTAACCCCAAACTCAACCCCAGCCTTCCCTATGTTATATGGAACCTTGTGGTACAATGTCAGAAAGATCTACACACTTACACACAAGTTATTGTCTGGAAACTAGAAAAATGCTTGTTTTGGCCCCTTTTTGGCCCTCAGTTCATAAACTGTTGGCCCAATAACCCCTTGAATGAATCCTAACCTTCTACTTGTGGTACAGTTTCGGAGCAATAGAAATACTAGAACACAAGTTATTATCCTGAAACTAGAAAAATGCTTGTTTTTGGACCATTTTGGGCACCTAATTCCTAAACAGGTTGTGACCATCATCCCCTAAATCAATCACAATCTTCCTTTTGTGGTATTGAACCTTTTTTTTTAAATTCATAGAGATCTATTCACTTAAACTAAAGTTATTACCCAGAAACCAATGTGTCTTCGGACGACACAGACGACGACATCATACCATTATACGATTCCCAAAAATGTTTTGGGGTCATATAAAAAAAAATCACTCAAGATTGACAACAAGTGTCACTCTTTAATACCAAAATGTAAATCTACTATTAGTTCATTACTTTACTTACCCAACTGTGACAATTTGTCCACAAGCTCTGCAATTGTAAAAGTTTCTGATTTTAATTTATTATTATTGATAACGAGTACAAAATGTAGATATTTTATGTCAAAATACTGCTGTTCTACAATGGCAAATACTGTCCGATCAAGATATGTGCAAGAATAAACTAGAAGATATTCAAGACAAATTATTTTTTCACCTTGCCATAATGTAGTTCAAATCATGCTATTTCCAATTTTTTATAATAAAGGTATATATCACCAAGCTTTTTTTCTAGCTATACAATGTGCAAGTTCTCAAATTTTGTTAGTATTTAATTTCATAAAAAAACACAATTATATGTTCGAAAGAAAACTAAAGGATAGACTTTTGAAATAAAAGACGAGAGGTCCAACTTATAAACACTTTGAATGATCCTTTCACAAAAACTAAATAGATATATCACTAACAGTTCAAGCTGGCAACAAACTTGTTTTGATGTTACAAAAAGAAGGTGATAAATTAGATTATTATATATTTAAGTCTTAATCATTTTCAATCCAAAAAGCTTTCTGCAATTGTCAAAGGATTAGGCTACCTTTAACAAATTCTTTTTTGACGTTGCCTACCCATGCATTGTAGGGTTGGTTGGATAGCTAAACAAAATAAAAAATTTGTAAGGGTTCCGCGGAACCCAGTCTCTCGCCTACTTTTGCTGTAAATTGCAGGATCAACAAAAATGAGGGAAAAAATCAATAAAAATATTCCGCTTGATATCATGTTTGGATTGTAGGAAGCTAAGTAATCTGTCCAAGTTTGGTAAAAAATCCTGGATATATAGTTTATGAATCTAATAAATGTTTTAAAAACTTTAACTGCAAACTGGATGTAATGTTAACTGGAAGAAAAACTAAGTCCGTTTATAAGTAAAATACGGATACACAGGTACAAAATATTAACAAAATTTCCTTCTAGATACTAGCTTTTGATCATAAACAAGCTTCTGTCTTAGTTTGGTACAAATAAAAAATAGTATAAGAAATTAAGTTATCAAAATTTTTAAAAATTTAACCACAGAGTGAATGTGTTGTTTCCTGGCAGAAAAAAAGTCCATTTAAAGTAAAATATGGAAAAAGTGGATTTGTCATTTTAAAAAATTTACTTCTGGATACTATCTTATGATTATAAACAAGCTTCTGTCCAAGTTTGGTACAAACCAAGGATAGTTTAAGAAAGTTATTAAAATTTTAAAAACTACAACCAGTGTCAACCACAGAGTGATGTAATGTTTTCCCGCAGAAAAACTAAGTGCATTTATAAGTAAAATACGGAAAAAATGGAATTTTATTTTCACAAAATTTACTTCTGGATACTATCTTATGATCATAAATAAACTTCTGTACAAGTTTGGTAGAAATCCAGGATAGTTTAAGAAAGTTATTTAAATTTTAAAAACTTTAACCACAGATAGAGTGCATGTAATGTTTTTCCGCATAAAAAACTAAGTCCATTTATAAGTAAAATACCGAAAAAATGGAATTTTATTTTCACAAAATTTACTTCTGGATACTATCTTATGATCATAAACAAGCTTCTGTCCAAGTTTGTTAGAAATCCAGTTTGGTTTAAGAAAGTTATTAAAATTTCAAAAACTTTAACCACAGAGTGAATATTTGTGGACGCCGCCGCCGCCGACGGAATGTAGGATCGCTTAGTCTCGCTTTTTCGACTAAAGTCGAAGGCTCAACAAAAATCCCTACCTTTCTACCCAACCCTACAATGCATGGGTAGGCAACATCAAAAAAAGAACTTGTTAAGGGTAGCCTAATCCTTAGACAATTGAAGAAAGCTTTTTGGATTGAAAATGATTAAGACTAATATGTTTTGTAATTTAATGTATCACCTTCTTTTTACTTATGTTGTTAGCTTAATTTTTTTTTTAAATCTCTACCTAATAACATAAGTTACATGTTTAAGACACTAAGAAAACAATGGAAGGGCATGTAAAAAACTTTAAAACAAATGGGGAATGTATCCATTGGACACAGATGATGCTCCTGCTGGCAAATCATATAGAGTTATAAAGGGACATTACTGAAGACAGGTAAAAGTGACGCTACACAAATGTTTACATGATCTGTATTTTGTGGTAATAAGCATTGTGCATAAGTTTCATAACATTAAGTTGAATAAAACTAAAGTTAGAGAATGGAAACGAAAAATTCAGCTATTTTTCCATTTGTAAAGGGCAAAACTCTAAAAAAAAGTTAAAGTGACGCCCCAAAAATTCAAACTTGATCTGTGTTTTGTGGTTATATACATTGCGTATATTAGTTTCATAACATTTGGTTGAGGCAAATTAGAGTACGTACAGATGAACAAGGGTAAAACTTAATGACCCCTCTGCTATGGCAGGGGCATAAAAATAGTGCATTGCAAATGCAATAAACAACTAGCATTCAATTTTTACTACCTTCAACTTGTACAGGATTTTAATTATAGTTGATGAACAAATGCTAAAATATTTGAACTATTACTATGCTATTTGCATTTAACGTTAATTTTGATTGGATGACATCTGCAGTCAATTCCACGGTTGACTGTCGAAATCATTGGCAACAACCTTGTGCAATGGTTTTGATTTTGAAGAGCATTGCATAAAATTATGTATAACAGTACTGTATTTGAAGAGTTGACATTATTATAATTTTGGATTTTGCATTGTTAGTCCAATTGCATTTGCAACCATCAAATCCCAAATTGACAGTGGCAAATTTTTCAAAAATAGGACTGCTATCCCTAAGTTCATTGCAGGGATAGCAGTCCTCAGGGGTTTACGCAGTATATATTGGACGAGTGATGTAGTCTTTCGGAACACCGGATGTTATTCGGAACACTTCTGTTCTTTCTATGACCACCTTTCAAATTTAATACATGCGCAATAGCTATGACCACCTTTCAAATGCATGAGCATTAGCGTACTAATCTGTTGAATATGCATTAGCATCTTAAGTTAAATCTTTTACGTATGATCTGAAATTTATTATGATATAATATTTTCTTGCACACGATTACAAGCTGCTAATATTAACCTACATGCGTAGTATTTTAATTAGTCAAACGATGTAACCAGATGTGTTTAGATATGAGATAGGATTTCATGTAAACAATGCGCTTTATATTCTGAACGAGAATAATTAAAAATAAAATCTTTAGAAAGAGTTTTATAGTAGCATTTTATTTTAGATTTTAAGTTTAGTGAAGATGTACATGTTGTAAAAAGCAAGCTATTTATTTTTATACTGAAATTAAAGGGAAGCCTTTCTTGCATATGATTAAATTACAGTTATTTTTTTTGGTTAAATATTGCAACTTTAATAAAAAAAAAAAAAAATGGTTATTAAAAATAAAATTAAATAGATATTGAATATGAAAAAATAAAATATTTTGAACAAGAACAATTAAAAATAAAATCTTTAAAAAAAGTATTAGCACTTTTTGAAATTTTACGTCTAGGATAGACCAAGGACATGGAAATATAATCATAAATTCGTGCCTCAAATAGGTGCATGTTAAAACGAGGATTTTTCAAAAAAAAAATCGTTTATTGAAAATAACGTTAAAATTAATTATGAAAGTTATGTCCGTATTTATTTTCATTAATATTGTAAATTTAAAGTTATTTTCTTTGTTTAAATATTGCAACATCATTTACTTTTTTAAAAAAAAACAAGGAGGTCACATAATAACCTCTGAATCCTTTTCGTCATTAAAATGCGACTGATAAGTATATATAGATATTCAATGTGAAGGGGGAAAAAATAACCGTGACTGAAATCTAAATCTAAAATTTATTTTAAAAAAATACACATTTGACCATGCAGATGTAAGAAATGATACTTCAAGCAATGTACAACGAATTAAATGTGCCACTTTAATTTCGACTGATAACCTAAAAATGAATCATGCATGCATTTTTAGCAGACTTAACCAGGTCGGCGATAAGATATCAAATATAAAAAAGAAGATATGGTTTGGTGTCAATGAGACAACTATCTACAAGAAACCAAAATAACACAGAAATACAAACTATGGGTCACCGTACGGCCTTCAACATCAGGCAAAGCATGTACCGCATAGTCGGCTATAAAAGGCCCCGAAATGACAATGTAAAACAATCAGTCAAAAAAGAAAATTAACAAAGTCCGTATCATCGTATGCGTAACTTAGTTGCTCACCAGAGGAACGCTACGGCGCAAGCATTTAAACCCGCGTTCCATGAGTTTGAAGTACGTCGTTCGAAATGCAAAAGCATACGCTTGGTGAACGCTTTTACTCCAGGAAAATTTTAATGGAACATAAAAAATTTCATTCAGCTCAAGCGTTTGTCAAGCGTATACCTGTAAACTGCACGTAAATATAATATACACGCTACACGAGCGTTAAAAACGCTATGTATAAAGTTTGAGACACGTTAAGGGCACATTGCATACAACAATACTCGTCGCCTTAAAGCTTTCATTCAGGAGAAGAAGTCCGATACAGGTGAAACTTCATCAAACATACAGAAGATATTACACCCTCTCCAACCATGCAACATGGGACTAGACATAGAAGTACAGGAACTACTCCCATTAGTTTGAGCTGTACAAGATCTACAAAAATATCCCGCCTGCCTCAAAGGTGCATAGGATCGACCATGGTCCAGCACTAATGATACAAGTACCAACCAGAGTTACAATGACGTGGTAGTAAGTCTTTAAAGGCCACCGAGCGGCCTCCAAAAATGAAAAAAAAAACACTATTTAGTCGGCTATTAAATGCCCTGACCATTAAGATTTAAAAACAAATATCAAACAAAACTAAACAGCCTTATTGATAACAAAATAATTTACGAAAAAAACTTGACCGACATGAATTATGAACAACAACTACTGTACTACATGTTCCTGGCTTTAGAATGGACATTGGCACATAAACAATGTGGTGGCCATAAACCCAACCCTCCCAAATGAACCAAACCTTAAGGACAACACATCGCAAGAAAAAACTGTAAAATATCAGTTGCAATTCACGTCCCTAAAAGTATGGGTACGGTGCACAATGATCACTTACATAAAAACAATAGACACAAATCACTGAAATAATCGCACTTACCGAATGCTATTGCAAAGCTATTGAATATGTAGACGAACCAGTGGACATAGACGGACTGGTAAACAGACGGGCAAATGTGACAGACTTATTGATAAACATTCACATATAGACAGACCTGCAGTTGCAACATGGGAATGTAGAAAGACTAGGAGAAACGTTTAGGTACGCTTTATGCACACCCAATACACGCTTTAAGCTCGTTGTGCACACGATACAGATATGATTGACAGGTTGAATGCATCAAAATTACTAGCGTATTGGTAGCGTGCATGATTCTTTTTACCACATCTATACGTTGATGTGTGAAGCCGGTATTACATTAAGTAAACAGGCAATGTCAGTTTCTAATTCTTATGCACAACAAAGGTAATATAAGACAATACATCTTTAATATATATATAATGCCAAACAAGCATTTGGGTTTACGATTGCATTTCTTTTTTTAAAGAAAGCAACTTGTTTGTTGATTATTACTTACAATGTCAGGTAATGAGAACCAAGTTATGTAAAGGGTTGTGGTGTTAAGATGCTGTTTCACACAGAGAAACATGTTTATATCAGTATTTTTGTTCAATAATAAAAGTTTAATAATTTCACCAATTCAACATATATATCAACCTCACATTTTCATTGGTGTTAAACTGATCATCGTTGTTCTAAAGAATTACTCAGCCCTTAGGCTGATATGTTCGGTATAAATGCATGTGTGTGTTCTTAATTTTATATGTGACCTTGTTACCCTCTAGTTGTGCTATTTATAAACGACCTTCCCTTGTGCATTGAAAATTGTGAAACAGACCTATATGCTGATGACACCACTTTTTATAAATCTGGGAAAAAATACAAAATATACATGATGATGTTCAAGAAGATTTATACAGGGTTGAGGAGTAGTGTAAAATGAATAACAAGTTCATTAATGCAAATAAAACAAAATGTTTGGTTACTGGAACAAAACAGAAACTATCAATTCAGACTTATAAACCAAACTTGATAATAAATTCAAAAGTTTTACTAAATTCTTTATGTGAAAAATTATTCAGTGTTAAAATTGACAGCACACTTAACTGGAAAAGTCAAATAGACCAAGTTTGTGCTAATATATCATCCAGAATATACCTTCTTTCTAAAATAAAAAAAGTTTTAGATATAAATGCAAGGAACACATTATTACAATGGGTCATTTTTTCTAGTTTCCAGACAATAACTTGTGTTGAAGTGTATGGATCTCTCTGAAATTGTACTACAAGCTTCAATACTACAAAGGTAAGGCTGGGAGAGATTGAGGTGGTAATTCAAAAAGTTTTGGGGTTTTCTAAATTTTTAAAGGGGTTCATTTTATTTTTTCAAAATTTTTCAAATTTCAAATTTTTGAAAAGTTTTAAGAAGAAATCTTTAATTGCACAGTATTGTGTCCAAATTTGCCCCACCTGTTCAGGGTTCAACCTCTGCAGTCGTATCAGGCTGTGCTCAGCGAAGCGTTTTATTATTTATTCTTGTTAATTTACCAATTATTCTCTGTTTTGTTAACCTCCATCCACACCCTCATGATGTAGATTTTCAAATGTATTATGGCAGTTATCAACTTTTGTCGGACTAGTATTGGGGTGTTTGACCAGTGGAATGTCGGACTAATGGGGTGTCAGACCAATTTGGTGTCTAACTAATGGGTTGTTGGAAGATAGGGGCGATCATGAAGTGAACCATGTACAAAAGGGAATGAAATTCACAAGAAAATAAGATACCATGACTTAAAGCATATCTTTACTTGAAAAAAAATGTAATTTAAACATTATATGATGAACATTTACTGTAAATAATGTCTTATAGAATATAAAGACTATATCTACACTTTAAGCAAAAAGTAAATTAATAAATTATTCACAAGTTCTAACCACATTATCAAACATTCAAACACAATTTATATATAGTCGCCCATAAAAATATAGAGAAAGTTGCGATCATCATGCACTAACAAGTTACTATGTACAAGTAACGACTATCAATAATCAAGTAACGACTATCTATAATCAAGTAACTACTATCATAACAAACAAAAAATTGGAGTTACAATGATCTTCTGTAAATTTTCAATGGCTATTATTTCAGTAACAATAGTAATGATAAAAATAATAAATTCTTTATTTAAAGAGGGTAAACTCAAGTTAGTTACAATAAACTAATCTTCCATGAGGCCCTCACATACAAATTACAATACAATCAAAACAGATATTTACACATAGTTAATTTACAGTCATGTAGTTCAATGTATTTTTATCAACATAAGATATAATGCTGTTTAAGATGTTCATGTAGTAAAAAAATCAAATAAAAATAAAAAATAAAAAATATACATTGAATACATTGTAGCAAACATTTCTTATCAGGATTGTGTAAGGTACTTCTTGATACTTTGATTAAAAGTAAAAGTGTTTTGAGCTTTATGCATTTATATATAGAAGTAAATATTTGTGGTATTTTATTCTATTGTCAACTGTCATCAGACCAAGTTTTTCAAATAAGGGGGCTGAGGGGGGATAAAGGATCTGCATCTAGAATTAATCTTGCTGCCCTTTTTTGGAGTTTTAAAATTCTTGTTACTTAATTTTCCCTTCATTTTACATTCACCCCAAATAAAAAAGCAGTAGTCTAACTATTTGAAGAAAAAACAATTTCTACATCATACGGTTACATTTACGACAAAATTTATGTCGATAAAAAACCTCCTGATCTGAGTCCTAATCTCCTGACCAAAATTTCCAAATCTCCTGATCTGAGTTTCACAGTCCATCACATGTATGTAGTCAATTAAGGGAAGAATATGCTTGTTAATGGTTCCTTATTCCTGCATGAATGGGACAATAACCCCCACTCATTCCCAGCCTTCCCTTTGTGATATGGAAATGTGTGGTACAATGTCAGAGACATACATACACTTACACACAAGTTATTGTCCAGAAACTACAAAATTTGTTGTTTTTGACCACTTATTAGCCCTTAATTCCTAAACTGTTGGCACCATAACCCCCAAAATTAAGCCAAACCTTCTACTTGTGGTATTAAACATTGTGGTACAATTTCAGAGCAATTGAAATACTTATACACAAGTTATATCCGGAAAATAGAAAACACTTGTTTTGGGCCCCTTATTCCTAAACGGTTGGGACCATCAACCCAAAAATCAATCCCAACCTTCTTTTTGTGGTATTGAACCTACGTATTAAATTAAAGAGATCCATTCACTTTCACTTAAGTTTTTGTCTAGAAACCAAATGTGTCTTCAGACAACGTCACAGACGACAACATGACATACCATTATATAATCAAAAAATTTTTGTTTGCAGTCATATAAAAAAGGACAAAAAATAAACAATAGATAATAATGAGGTGCTAAAATATAAAGACAAGAGAAGAATGGCAGAGACATATTGTATTATATGTCTCTGATAATGGGTATACAGTATAAAGCAAAGAGAAAATGGCAGAAAAATTAAAGAATACAGAAATGAACGACCCCCTCCCCCTATTATAGACACTCGAGATCTTTAGTAGAATGGTTGTTGAAATGGTATTTGAACTACTCTTTCTTGTGAATATATCGCAGAAACAGATAATAACATGCCACCTATCTAGTATTACTATTAAAGTAGTACCATGACCATATGCATATGGGTCATTATCAAAAAAGTGCAAATTTTGACAAGGTAGTATTTTGAAAAATGATGTCATTGTTTAAAACATTTGAATGTGGCCTTCTATTCTATAGTATGGTAGCAACAATATTCAGAAATATGCAATGGGGAAAATGAAGACTTCCTTCAATTTTAACAATTTTAGGTCATCCTTGAATTGATAGAATTGTGTCAATGGTGTTACCAATTTAAAACATACATTTAGGAACTGAATATTATTGTTAAACATCAAACAACTGTTCCAATTTTTTGTTTAGGTTTAAATTACGACTTATTGACATTATTCATATAGCTGTGCATTCTATTCAAACATAAATTTCAGAATACATTGTCGTAAAAAAGTTGGCTGTCCTAATTATGGCCATTGTAAATACTAAAAAATACACTTAAACTGAATATATGTAAAATTTATAAGATTTAATGATAATAATATACCCAATCTTTCGTATACGACCTAAAAACACTTTCATCTATGAATAAAAATAAAAAAATGTCGCATTTTTATATAGTAACAACACTGACCCTTCAGTAACTCCAATGACACAAAAGTATCACCATTGACATCATATTTCAAATATTACATTTATTAAGTACTGAACACAAAGTCAAGAACACAGAGCAAAAGAAAAAAGATAAAAAAAACTTCTTAGGCTATTAAATCTCAAATTATATAACATAACATCTATTACTAACTAGAGGCTCTAAAGAGCCTGTGTCGCTCACCTTGGTCTATGTGCATATTAAACAAAGGACACAAATGGATTCATGACAAAATTGTATTTTGGTGATGGTGATGTGTTTGAAGTTCTTACTTTACTGAACGATTTTGCTTCTTACAATTATATCTATCATGAACTTTGCCCATTAGTAACAGAGAACTATATTTGGTAAAAATTTACATAAATTTACCAAATTAATGAAAATTGTTAAAAATTGACTATAAAGGGCAATAACTCCTTAAGGGGTCAATTGACCATTTAGGTCATGTTGACTTATTTGTAGATCTTACTTTGCTGAACATTATTGCTGTTTACAGTTTATCTCTAACTATAATAATATTCAAGATAACCAAAAACAGCAAAATTTCTTCAAAATTACCAATTCAGGGGCAGCAACCCAACAACCGATTGACCGATTCATCTGAAAATTTCAGGGCAGATAGTTCTTGACCTGATAAACATTTTTATCCCCTGTCAGATTTCCTCAAAATGCTTTGGTTTTTGAGTTATAAGCCAAAAACTGCATTTTACCCCTATGTTCTATTTTTAGCGGTGGCGGCCATCTTGGTTGGTTGACCAGGTCACGCCACACATTTTTTAAACTAGATACCCCAAAGATGACTGTGGCCAAGTTTGGATTAATTTGGCCAAGTAGTTTCAGAGGAGAAGATTTTTGTAAAAGATTACTTTAATTTACGAAAAATGGTTAAAAATTGACTATAAAGGGCAATAACTCCTAAACGGGTCAACTGACCATTTTGGTCATGTTGACTTATTTGTAGATCTTACTTTGCTGAACATTATTGCTGTTTACAGTTTATCTCTATCTATAATAATATTCAAGATAATAACCAAAAACAGCAAAATTTCCTCAAAATTACCAATTCAGGTGCAGCAACCCAACAACCGATTGACCGATTCATCTGAAAATTTTAGAGCAGATAGATCTTGACCTGATAAACATTTTTATCCCATGTCAGATTTCCTCAAAATGCTTTGGTTTTTGAGTTATAAGCCAAAAACTGCATTTTACCCCTTTGTTCTATTTTTAGCCGTGGCGGCCATCTTGGTTGGTTGACCAGGTCACGCCACACATTTTTTAAACTAGATACCCCAAAGATGATTGTGGCCAAGTTTGGATTAATTTGGCCAAGTAGTTTCAGAGGAGAAGATTTTTGTAAAAGATTACTTTAATTAACGAAAAATGGTTAAAAATTGACTATAAAGGACAATAACTCCTAAACGGATCAACTGACCATTTTGGTCATGTTGACTTATTTGTAGATCTTACTTTGCTGAACATTATTGCTGTTTACAGTTTATCTCTAACTATAATAATATTCAAGATAATAACCAAAAACAGCAAAATTTCTTCAAAATTACCAATTCAGGGGCAGCAACCCAACAACCGATTGACCGATTCATCTGAAAATTTCAGGGCAGATAGATCTTGACCTGATAAACATTTTTTCCCATGTCAGATTTGCTCTAAATGCTTTGGTTTTTGAGTTATAAGCCAAAAACTGCATTTTACCCCTATGTTCTATTTTTAGCCGTGGCGGCCATCTTGGTTGGTTGACCGGGTCAAGCCACACATTTTTTAAACTAGATACCCCAATGATGATTGTGGCCAAGTTTGGTTTGATTTGGCCCAGTAGTTTCAGAGGAGAAGATTTTTGTAAAAGTTAACGACGACGGACGACGACGGACGACGACGGACGACGGACGCCAAGTGATGAGAAAAGCTCACTTGGCCCTTCGGGCCAGGTGAGCTAAAAATGTGAATAGAGTTACTAAATAGTGTCATTGGTATTACCAGCATACATCAGTTTATGAAAAATTTGTATATGTAATACATGATATTGTTAAAACATTGTTAAATAAGTATTGTTTTTCTGATATTTATATTGAAAAAATCAAGATTTTATTAAACGAAAGGTTAGATCAAAATCTCGTTTTGGATGGAGATTTTAATACAATACTTAATCCATTTTAAGACAAAATGGGTGGTTCAAAATATAACACACCTGCCAAATATTCCAGTAAATTAGCAGATTTTATAGAAGAATTTGAGTTATGTGATATTTGGAGGACACAAAATGTTGATTCTAGATTATATACTTGGCGTCAAAGAACCCCTCTTATACAATGTCGCTTAGATTTTTGGTTGATATCAAATTTTTTGTCTAGCAGTGTTACCAAAACATCCATTGTCCCGTCTATAAAAACTGATCATAGCTAGTCTTATCAAATTATACACTGTCTGGCGAGAACTTTAGTTAGAGAGGTCCCGGTTTCTGGAAATTCAACTCAGGTTTACTGACAGATAAAAGTTATGTGGATATAGAAAAAAAATACTTTATCAGAATGTAATAATAAATATCACAATTTAGAAAATAAAAATTTGAAATGGGATACCATAAAAAGTGAAATAAGAGGCGAAACCGTCAAATATTTGAAGTATAAAAACATGAAATTACGGGAAAGAGAGTCCAATCTAAAACTTAAGGCTCTAAAGAGCCTGTGTCGCTCACCTTGGTCAATGTGAATATTAAACAAAGGAAGCAGATGGATTCATGACAAAATTGTGTTTTGGTGATGGTAATGTGTTTGTACATCTTACTTTACTAAACAGTCTTGCTGCTTACAATTATCTCTATCTATAATGAACTTGGGCCAGTAGTTTCAGTGGAAAATGTTAATAAAAATTTACAAATTTTATGAAAATTGTTAAAAATTGACTATAAAGGACAATAACTCCTTAGGAGGTCAATTGACCATTTTGCCTCCCTGTGCGGGAATTTCTCGCTACATTGAAGACCTGTTGGTGACCCTCTGCTATTGTTTTTTATTTGGTCGGGTTGTTGTCTCTTTGACACATTCCCCATTTCCATTCTCAATTTTATAAAGGGCAATAACTCCTAAAGGGGTCAACTGCCCATTTCAGTCACGTTGACTTATTTGTAAATCTTTACTTTTCTGAACATTATTGCTGTTTATAGTTTATCTCTATCTATAATAATATTCAAGATTATAACCAACCAGATGCTCCGCAGGGCGTAGCTTTATACGACCGCAGAGGTTGAACCCTGAACGGTTAGGGCAAGTATGGACACAACATTCAAGCTGGATTCAGCTCTAAATTTGGATTGTGATTAAATAGTTGACACAGCATAGGTTTCTGACACAGAATGAATGTGTTCTAATGAACTTAAAATTTTTGTTTTCTCTTAGAGCAATTCACTATGCTGTTGAATATTAATCCTCTCAAAAAAATGTTTGAAGAAATTTTCTTTTTTGTTTATGAAATTTCAAATGAGAAAAATTGAACCCAATTTTTTTAATCACATCCCCCTTTCCCTTATTCCAAAACTAATCTCAATTAAAATTTCTAATGGAGTTTGCAACAATAACTACTCATTTAAATACATCATAAAATATTAAGATGTAAAAAAACTGCTTGTTATCACTGAATGGTAAAGATTATTTTAATTTATCAGTTGGTAGTAAAAAGTGAATATACATTGTATATTGTATATAACAAAGATTTAAGTTGATTCTGGACAAAGAAAGATAACTCCAATTAAAAAAAAATCTTGCTATTGCACAATATTTTGCAATTAGATATTTCTTGCTTACTATTCTGGACAAAGAAAGATAACTCTAATTAAAAAAAAATTTGATATTTCACAATATTGTGCAATTAGATATTTCTTGCCATTGCGCAATACTGTGCAATTGAAAAGACTTGCTATTACACAATACTTAATATAATAATTTTAGATCCTGATTTGGACCAACTTGAAAACTGGGCCCATAATAAAAAATCTAAGTACATTTTTGGATTCAGCATATCAAAGAACTTCAAGATTTCAATTTTTGTTAAAATCAGACTAAGTTTAATTTTGTACCCTTTGGACTTTAGTGTAGACCAATTTGAAAACAGGACCAAAAATGAAGAATCTACATACACAGTTAGATTTGGAATATCAATGAACCCCATTTATTCAATTTTTGATGAAATCAAACAAAGTTTAATTTTGGACCCCGATTTGGACCAACTTGAAAACTGGGCCAATAATCAAGAATCTAAGTACATTTTTAGATTCAGCATATCAAAGAACCTAACTGATTCATTTTTTGTCAAAATCAAACTAAGTTTAATTTTGGACCCTTTGGACCTTAATGTAGACCAATTTGAAAACGGGACCAAAAGTTAAGAATCTACATACACAGTCATGACAGTTAGATTCAGCATATCAAAGAACCCCAATTATTCAATTTTGATGAAATCAAACAAAAGTTTAATTTTGGACCCTTTGGGCCCCTTATTATGTTGGGACCAAAACTCCCAAAATCAAACCCAACCTTTCTTTTATGGTCATAAACCTTGTGTTTAAATTTCATAGATTTCTATTTACTTATACTAACGTTATGGTGCGAAAACCAAGAAAAATGCTTATTTGGGTCCCTTTTTGGCCCCTAATTCCTAAACTGTTGGGACCTAAACTCCCAAAATCAATACCAACCTTCCTTTTGTAGTCATTAATATTGTGTTTAAATTTCATTGATTTCTATTTACTTAAACTAATGTTATTGTGCGAAAACCAAGAATAATGCTTATTTGGGCCCTTTTTTGGCCCCTAATTCCTAAACTGTTGAGACCAAAACTCCCAAAATCAATCCCAACCGTTCTTTTGTGGTCATAAACCTTGTGTCAAAATTTCATAGATTTCTATTAACTTAAACTAAAGTTATAGTGCGAAAACCAAGAAAATGCTTATTTGGGCCCTTTTTGGCCCCTAATTCCTAAAATGTTGGGACCAAAACTCCCAAAATCAATACCAACCTTCCTTTTGTGGTCATAAACCTTTTATTAAAATTTCATAGATTTCCATTCACTTTTACTAAAGTTAGAGTGCGAAAACTAAAAGTATTCGGACGCCGGACGACGACGACGACGACGACGACGCAGACGCCAACGTGATAGCAATATACGACGAAAATTTTTTCAAAATTTGCGGTCGTATAAAAACAGCAAAATTTCCTTAAAATTATCAATTCAGGGGCAGCAACCCAACAATGGGTTGTCCAATTCATCTGAAAATTTCAGGGCAGATAGATCTAGACCTGATAAACAAATTTACCCCATTTCAGATTTGCTCTAAATGCTTTGGTTTTTGAGTTATAAGCCAAAAACTGCATTTTACCCCTATGTTCTATTTTTAGCCATGGCGGCCATCTTGGTTGGTTGGCCGGGTCACTGGACACAATTTTTTAAACTAGATACCCAAGTGATGAGTTTGGCGAGGTTGGTTTAATTAGGCCCAGTAGTTTCAGAGGAGAAGATTTTTGTAAAAGTTAACGATGATGGATGATGACGGACGACGGACGCAAAGTGATGGGAAAAGCTCACTTGGCCCTTTGGGCCAGGTGACCTAAAAACGACAAGACAAAATTCAGAAAACTCTTTCTTGTACATATTTAGATAAAGATATAAATAATCTTTTGATTGAATTAGACACTGTTAAAGAAGATTTAGAGCAAATAGTAAATAATCAATAATGGAGGCTATTATACGATCACATGCCGAGCACTGTGAAGGCAATGAAAGAAATTCAAAATATTTCTTATCATTAGAAAAACGCAATTATAACTAGAGGCTCTAAAGAGCCTGTGTCGCTCACCTTGGTCTATGTGAATATTAAACAAAGGACGCAGATGGATTCATGACAAAATTGTGTTTTGGTGATGGTGATGTGTTTGTACATCTTACTTTACTGAACATTATTGCTGCTTACAATTATCTCTATCTATAATGAACTTGGCACAGTAGTTTCAGAGGAGAAGATTTTTGTAAAAGATAACTAAGATTTACGAAAAAATGGTTAAAAATTGACTATAAAGGGCAATAACTCCTAAAGGGGTCAACTGACCATTTCGGTCATGTTGACTTATTTGTAGATCTTACTTTGCCGACATTTATTGCTTTTTACAGTTTATCTCTATCTATAATAATATTCAAGATAATAACAAACTAGAGGCTCTCAAGAGCCTGTGTCGCTCACCTTGGTCTATGTGCATATTAAACATAAACACAGATAAATTCATGACAAAATTGAGTTTTGGTGATGGTGATGTGTTTGTAGATCTTTCTTTACTGAATATTCTTGTTGCTACAATTATCTCTATCTATAATGAACTTGGCCTAGTAATTACAGTGGAAAATATTTCCTAAAAATTTACAAAAATTAACAAAAATTTATGAAAATTATTAAAGAGAAAACGAAAACGGGATCCATCGGGATCCCAATGCAATCCCGGTGAAATTGTCGGGATTAGCCGGGATTAGCATCTCATAGCCAGAAATTAGTAGTGGTTTTGCTAATTAATATTCATAATATGTAAATGAGAATTGTACCACGTGATAGTACTTTGAACTGGACTGGCTTGATAGGCTTGATATCATTAAAATCTTTAAAACACGGATATTATAAGTTGCCCGTCAGAGAGTCCTTATTTACAATCACTTTGATATTTCCGTAAAGTTGTCAGGCGGTCAAAATCAAAACAATGAACGCGAATTTAGTGAATTTTTCGTGCTTTCGTGAGTTTATTCTTCTTGAAATAGTGACATTTTAATTTTACGTGGGAACCTAAAGTTCAATGACTACACATACAAGGTTTGGACTTGCTTATTCTTTGGAAATTCAAGTTTCATATTTCACCCCGGCAACCTGTTTTTGTAATGACCTTGTAAGCCAATTTTCAACACGAAGTTTGCAAAATTGACGTTTCAGCCATTTTAGCTTGTATTTTACACTGCAATGTTAAAAGCCTCTCGCTTCGATTTTTAAAATAGCTCAGGAACCTGTATTTTTGCAACAACAGTCATTATGTTTCGTTTAAATGGTGTATTCATTTTCTGCCCCGGCAACCTGTCTATCACTTAAATTAAAATTAAAACAGACATTTTTTTCAAAATTCCCTATCATTTTAATGTAATTTCCGTGACCAGTATCCGATTTCTTTAGTATAATATTCAAATAAGCAAAGTGGCGTTGATTTCTGGATATGTGGAGTCGGGATCCCATTCGGGATAAATATCTGAAACTGGGATCCCATTCGGGATAACTGTGTGAAGCCGGGATTCCAGTCTAGATGAAACGGGATAAATATCGGACACTGGGATCCCGATCGGGGTAACTGTTTGAAGCTGGGATCCCAATCGGAACTGTTTAAAGCCGGGATCCCAATCGGGATAACTGTCTGAACCTGGGATACCAGCCTAGTTAAAACGGGAAATTGTATGAACCATAAATATGTCAGTGTTTGGTTTGTGTATACATATGTCTCTGATGACATCAAGTACAGGTTATTGGTGTTAATTACCAATGTGTACTTTGACACCAAAGCTGTCAGGTGAAGCTAATCACTTTTAAGTGTCACTTAATATTCAGTTTGACAGATATTTATAAGTCAGAAAAATGCCGAGATTTTCGCGATGAAAATGGCGAGCTCAAATGGCAGGGCGTCCGAAAAATGTCAACGGGTGTTTTGCCAGACAAGCTTGGGCGTTTCTGATGTTCCCCAAGTTCACACAAGTGCGTTTCTATTAGTTGTCGTCCGGCATCAATGATAAGATAATGATCGACATCGTAAAATGTTAGTTTCTCAACTTATGTAAAATGTAAAAAAAAATCATGGCCGCGTGCTTTGCACTGAACAGTTCGACCCTAGAAAATACTGTCCTAAATAATACGGCCACTAACTTTAATATAAGCATGCACCCTGTGCCGATTAATAAAGTATTGTTTTCTTATATTTATAAAAACTGGCCAGTAATTAATTTCTTTTATGCGATACCCTTAATTTATTTATAATACCGTTACGGAGACAGATCAACTTTTGGCCGATATAATTTGGGGCGAGATTGTCACTTCGACGTCAGTGTACTGGTAAAAACGTCATCAAAATCTGATTACGCTGATTTATGGAGGACAGGACCAAGATCCGATGCAGATTTTTTCAGATAAGTGCATTAATAATTTAATTTAACATGTGTATATGTGTATATAATGATTATAAAAATAATTAATTGAGGAACTATGATTTTTATGGTTTTATTTGAGCAAATCAACATCAGAAAGTCTAAAAGCATACGGCTGAAAATATATTTATTTTTAACATATACAATGAATAAACTTCACTTGTTGTCACATAACAGGCATAACTGGTAGGTATGTAAACATTTAATTCAGTTGTGTGTATGTTTATTTGGTGAAAATAATAAGTCGCTAGTTATTTATCTTCAGGGGATAAAAAAGGGGGAGGGTAATTAATTTGCCAAAAAATTTAAAATAGCCTTTCAGGACGTCATAATTATTTGGACTAGCTTCCAATCTACTGTATAAACATGCAATAATATTTCTATTGAATTTGTTGCTTCAAAACGTATTGAACAAATGATTCTTTGTGGATTTTTTTGATACTTTTAGGGGATTTAATGATATTTTCAAATGGAGCTGCCAACGGAACAGATTGCATGCAGATATTCCAGTAACCATAATTTACTCGGCAATACTAGTTGGAAGTACAGATCGAGACAGCAAATTAATTAACAGAAAGGAGAACATGTATCCTTTTACATAAATAACCCAGGAATCCCAGTGGCAGTGCAATTTGAATTGGTGCATGTATATCCTACTGGGATTTATTTTTGGGATCCCACTTTTTTTTCCGGGAATCCCAGTATATTCCAATCAAAATCCCAGTATATTTCCACTGGGATTTACATCAGGATCCCGATTCTTTTATGGGAATCCCGAAATTTGATCCCAGTTCATTTACATCGGGATCCCACTTCTTTTGCGGGATCCCGAAATTTTATCCCAGTGGGATCCCAATTGAAATCCCACAATATCCCAGTGTATTTCAACCGGGATTTACATCGGAATTCCCGGATTTTGGGCGGGATTCCCTAAATTTTATCCTGGTGGAATTAGGTGGGATCCCACTTGGAATCCCATCAAAATTCCAGCCGGGATTCCAGATTTATTTTATCGTTTGTCAACAATTGACTATAAAGAGCAATAACTCCTTAAGGGGTCAATTGACAATTTTGGTCTTGTTGACTTATTTGTAGATCTTATTTTGCTGAACATTATTGCTGTTTACAGTTTATCTTTATCTATAATAATATTCAAGATAATAACCAAAATCTGCAAAATTTCCTTAAAATTACTAATTCAGGGGCAGCAACCCAACAACAGGTTGTCCGATTTGTCTGAAAATTTCAGGGCAGATAGATCTTGACCTGATAATTAATTTTATCCCATGTCAGATTGCTCTATTAAATGCTTTGGTTTTTGAGTTATAAGCCAAAAACTGCATTTTACCCCTATGTTCTATTTTTAGCCATGGCAGCCATCTTGGTTGGATGGCGGGGTCACGCAACATAATTTTTTAACAATATACCCCAATGATGATTGTGGCCAAGTTTGGTTTAATTTTGCCCAGTAGTTTCAGAAGAGAAGATTTTTGTAAAAGATTACAAAAATTTACGAAAAATTGGTCAAAATTGACTATAAAGGGCAATAACTCCTTAAGGGGTCAACTGACCATTTTAGTCATATTAACTTATTTGTAGATCTTACTTTGCTGAACATTATTGTTGATTACATTTTACCTCTTATTATATAATAATATTCAAGATAATAACCAAAATCTGCAAAATTTCCTTCAAATTACTGATTTCGGGGCAGCAACCCAACAACCTGTTGTCCGATTCATTTGAAAGTTTCAGGGCAGATAGATTTTCACTTGATGAACGATTTTACACCATGTCAGATTTGCTCTAAATGCTTTGGTTTCAGAGATATTTGTCAAAATCTACATTTCACCCCTATGTTCTATTTTTAGCCATGGCAGCCATCTTGGTTGGTCACGCCACACATTTTTTAAACTAGATACCCCAAAGATGGTTGTGGCCAAGTTTGGATTAATTTGGCCCAGTAGTTTCAGAGGAGAAGATTTTTGTAATAGATTACTAAGATTTACGAAAAATGGTTAAAAATTGACTATAAAGGGCAATAACTCCTAAAGGGGTCAACTGACCATTTCGGTCATGGTGGCTTATTTGTAAATCTTACTTTGCTAAACATTATTGCTGTTTACAGTTTACGGTATCTCTATCTATAATAATATTCAAGATAATAACCAAAAACAGCAAAATGTCCTTAAAATTATACCAATTCAGGGGCAGCAACCCAACAACGGGTTGTCCGATTCATCTGAAAATTTCAGGGGCAGATAGATCTTGATCTGATAATTAATTTTATCCCATGTCAGATTGCTCTATTAAATGCTTTGGTTTTTGAGTTATAAGCCAAAAACTGCATTTTACCCCTATGTTCTATTTTTAGCCATGGCAGCCATCTTGGTTGGTTGGCCGGGTCACGCCACACATTTTTTAAACTAGATACCCCAATGATGATTGTGGCTAAGTTTGGTTTAATTTGGCCCAGTAGTTTCAGAAGAGAAGATTTTTGTAAAAGATTACAAAAACTTACGAAAAATTGGTCAAAATTGACTATAAAGGGCAATAACTCCTTAAGGGGTCAACTGACCATTTTAGTCATATTAACTTATTTGTAGATCTTACTTTGCTGAACATTATTGCTGATTACATTTTACCTCTTATTATATAATAATATTCAAGATAATAACCAAAATCTGCAAAATTTCCTTCAAATTACTGATTTCGGGGCAGCAACCCAACAACCTGTTGTCTGATTCATTTGAAAGTTTCAGGGCAGATAGATTTTCACTTGATGAACGATTTTACACCATGTCAGATTTGCTCTAAATGCTTTGGTTTCAGAGATATTTGTCAAAATCTACATTTCACCCCTATGTTCTATTTTTAGCCATGGCAGCCATCTTGGTTGGTCACGCCACACATTTTTTAAACTAGATACCCCAAAGATGGTTGTGGCCAAGTTTGGATTAATTTGGCCCAGTAGTTTCAGAGGAGAAGATTTTTGTAATAGATTACTAAGATTTACGAAAAATGGTTAAAAATTGACTATAAAGGGCAATAACTCCTAAAGGGGTCAACTGACCATTTCGGTCATGGTGGCTTATTTGTAAATCTTACTTTGCTGAACATTATTGCTGTTTACAGTTTACGGTATCTCTATCTATAATAATATTCAAGATAATAACCAAAAACAGCAAAATGTCCTTAAAATTATACCAATTCAGGGGCAGCAACCCAACAACGGGTTGTCCGATTCATCTGAAAATTTCAGGGGCAGATAGATCTTGATCTGATAAACAATTTTACCCGTGTCAGATTTGCTCTAAATGCTTTGGTTTTTTAGTTATAAGCCAAAAACTGCATTTTACCCCTATGTTCTATTTTTAGCCATGGCAGCCATCTTGGTTGGTTGGCCGGGTCACACCACACATTTTTTAAACTAGATACCCCAATGATGATTGTGGCTAAGTTTGGTTTAATTTGGCCCAGTAGTTTCAGAGGAGAAGATTTTTGTAAAAGTTAACGACGACGGACGACGACGACGGACGACGAACGCCTTCGGGCCAGGTGAGCTAAAAATAAATTTATAAACAAATTAGAACTTTGTAAACGACATTGAAATTGTGTCACAAGATGAAATTCTAAACGAAGAGAGACATTTCTATGAAAATTTGAACGCATCTAAAGAAGACCCTGATAAATATTCAGGTGATTCTAATTTTTTTGACTTAAATTTTATTCCTAAGCTTACAGATCTGGAAAAGGATATATGCGAATAATGCGATGCAGATATTTCAGAATCTGAGTGCGTTAAAGTTTTAAAAATATTTAAAAATTAAAGAACCTTAGTGAGCATGCTCACATACCCCACGTCCCCACATTGTCATTGGAGAAATTAAATAAGTATAAGAAAAAAAAATTGTATAAGAAAAAATACTGAATAATAATTTCCTGTCAATATACACTCTACATAAAAGAGGGACGAAAGATACCAAAGGCACAGTCAAACTCATAAATCTAAAACAAACTGACAACGCCATGGCTATAAATGAAAAAGACAAACAGAAAAACAATAGTACACATGACACAACATAGAAAACTAAAGAATAAACAACATGAACCCCACCAAAAACTAGGGGTGATCTCAGGTGCTCTGGAAGGGTAAGCAGATCCTGCTCCACATGTGGCACCCGTCGTGTTGCTTATGTGATTACAAATCTGGTAAATAGTCTAATTCGGTAGGTCACATTCATGAAAGGGAAGGGGATTGTAGTTACGACGTAAGGAACATATCCGATATCATTTGTGAAACGGTTATTCCATAACGGTCAACCAACTCGTGATGGCGTCCGTAAAATTTACGAAGAGATGATTTCAACTTCACCATTTGGAACTCTTGGTTTAATAGCTTCCTTGTGAGCAGTAACCCTCTATCAAGAAATTCATGATAGGAAATGCAAGCACGGGAATATCGTATCAATTGGGAGATATATACCCCGTATGCAGGTGCTGCTGGAATGTTGCTACTTAGAAATGGAAAGTTCACAATTGGAAAGCTGAAATCATCTCTTTTGTCGTAAAGTTTTGTTTTCAACCGACCCTCATTGTCAATTTCTAGATGTAAGTCAAGATATGAAGCCAACTTAACTGTATCTGTAGTATCCTTTATCTCCAATTCGATGGGATAGATGCGTTCTACATAGTCACCAAATTTTGAATTGTTTAGTGAAAGAACGTCATCTATATAGCGGAAAGTAGAGTTAAAGGATATTGCTAACTTCTTATCTTTCTTCCTAAGAAGTTCCTGCATGAAGTCAGCCTCATAATAATAAAGAAACAAGTCGGCAAGTAGAGGGGCACAGCTACATAGTATGTCCTTATTATCTACAAAATTTCATGAAATTCTGTTGTGCGTTTTCAGAGGAGTTGAGATGACAAACTGTTGCAGAAGTACATTGAAGCAAATAAGTCCAAAGGGGCATAACTCCTAGAAAAAAAATTGAATCGTAATTTCCTGTTGATATGCAAATCTACGTAGTATGTCCTTATTATCTGAAAAGGTTTCAGGAGTTTCATTATTTTTTTAGACTGGTGGTACCTTTCAGATTTTAGGGGGAACCAAACCCAAAGGGCGAGGGGTCTGGGGGCCGCCCAAGGCCCCCATTGGGTCCAGGGCTAGCCCTGGTAGGGGGCCAGGGGGCAAAGCCCCCCGGAAGCTCCTGGATTTTAGAGATTTCAGCCTTAATTTTTTACTTTAAAAAATAGGGAAAAGTCTGTAATATTTGCTTCAATTTTGGGTAAATTAACATTGAATTGGTTTTTTTTTTTTCTAGAGTAATTATCTGAAAATACATTGCTTATAATTATTTTGTAATCAGTTATAAAATATGTATGACCTATAATGCAGGGGTTTATATTCATGTGAAATGTTGTTTAAATGTTTTGTTTGTTTTTATACTTTTATTAAATGTTTTGCATTTGTTCAATATTGTCAACTTGTGAATGAAATTTCATAAGTTACATACAATGCAGTATATTATTAAAAAAAAAATGATAATAAAACTTATAGCTTTTTTTATTGCTTTCAACCTTTTGTTATAATCATAAGGGGGGGGGGGGGGGGGGGGGGGGCAAATTAATTATAGGCTTCTTAACTATAGTAATTAAGTAACTGTAAAACTGTGTTTTTTCACTTCTTCAGAGCTTTCTTTTTTTTTATTTTAGAAGTCTAAAATCTCGTCAGATATTATATTTTGTAAACGTAACAGTTATATATTTTACTTCAGATTGTTTCACGAAGTCTTACACTTAAAATTTCCTGCAGACAGCAGTCATTTAAATCACAACATAGAACACATATCGAGAAAACGGTGATCAGGGACAACGTACGGTTCAACGGGAAACTGATTTGATACAACTAAAGATTTTCTGAATTTCAAAGAATGTTCACCTTTATTAAACCTTTTATTCATAAAATAATCTGTGATACAAGCTGCTTTCCTTTTCTTAGGCATAGTTATGTTTTCGTTTAAATTCATCAACAATTTGCCGCTTGAAAATATAGTGCAAAATCGTCGCATTTTAAAGCGCTCTTATGATACAGATACAGACACGTGGTTTATAAGTATCACTTCTCCTTACTTTGGAGGTGTGCCTAAATTGGCAGAAGATAGATCTATACTTTAACACGGACCTCGACGAAGACACCTATAAACATACACATGAACGGCGTAACCGGAGATTATCACTTTAGGAAAGAAAGAAAATTTTACACATATTTTTTCTTGGTATTTTTATTTTTTCTGCCGGTACCAGACGATTCCGTAGACGGGTAAAAGTACCGGGTACCGGGTCTTAATGAATGCACTGGGTTTCGTGAAATTCTGTTGTGTGGTTTGAGAGGAGTTGCGATGACAAACTGTTGCAGTAGTACATTAAAGTAAATAAGTTCAAAAGGGCGTAACTCCTAGAAAAAAAATTGAATCGCAATTTCCCGTCGATATGCACAACTACATAGTATGTCCTTATTATCTGAAAAGGTTTCGTGAAATTGTGTTGTGTGGTTTGAGAGGAGTTGTGATGACCAACTGTTGCAGTAGTACATTAAAGTAAATAAGTTCAATGGGGAGTAACTCCTAGAAAAAAAATTGAATCGTAATTTCCCGTCGATATGCACAACTACATAGTATGTCCTTATTATCTGAAAAGGTTTCGTGAAATTCTGTTGTGTGGTTTGAGAGGAGTTGCGGTAACAAACTGTTGCAGTAGTACATTAAAGTAAATAAGTTCAAAGGGGCGTAACTCCTAGAAAAAAAATTGAATCTCAATTTCCCGTCGATATGCACAACTACATAGTATGTCCTTATTATCTGAAAAGGTTTCGTGAAATTCTGTTGTGTGGTTTGAGAGGAGTTGCGATGACAAACTGTTGCAGTAGTACATTAAAGTAAATAAGTTCAAAGGGGCGTAACTCCTAGAAAAAAAATTGAATCGCAATTTCCCGTCGATATGCACAACTACATAGTATGTCCTTATTATCTGAAAAGGTTTCGTGAAATTCTGTTGTGTGGTTTGAAAGGAGTTGCAATGACAAGAAACAGGACTGACGGACGGACTAACGGACGGACGGACGGACTGACGGACGGACGGACGGACGGACGGACGGGTCAAAAACATTATACCCTCAGCAACTTAGTCGCGTGGGGTATAATAATAAAAGCCCTGGTACAGACGGGTTTACTGCTGAGTTTTACAAATTTTTCTGGATTGATATAAAAAGATATATGTTAGAAAGCTATGAATATTCCTTCGAAACCGGAACCCTCTCAATAGACCAAAGACGGGGTATTCTTACTCTTATTCCAAAGAAAGATAAAGATAGAACACTCTTGTCGAACTGGCGTCCCCTTTCTATCTTAAATTTTGATTATAAATTATTAGCCAAAGTTATTGCGGAAAGAATGAAATTATTTCTTCCAAAGCTTATAGATCTGGACCAAACAGGATATGTAGCTGGTAGATACATTTACTCATTGCTGATAATATATTAGGTCCAAGACCACAATTGTCGTCCCTTGATTTTCGTTGTTCACGAATATAGTCCCTAGTGTTGACAGTGGGTTACTTGCCATTAATTTTTATACCCCTTCCAAATTTATTTCTCCATGTTTATAATGCCTCAAATTGCAAGTAGGGGGGTGAAATTACACTGTAAAAAAATTTGGGTCCAGAATTTTAAAGGAAAGTAGTGATTTGGTCCAGCTGAAAAAGGTTGAAAATTAGCACTTCGGAAGCTGTCAAAAGATTTCAAGACGCTCTTAACATAAAATTGTCCATATTTTGAGTTAGAGCCGATGAAGTTTTCTATAATTTTGATATAATTTGTCCCAAAAGTAGTACAACACACTGTAAAAGTTTCTTTGAGAAAGCGCAGGTGGGATTTTTTTTATTTTCATTTATGTTCTAAAAGAAATGCACTACGAAATAATTGTGTTCTCGGACCTAAGAGGTGAAATCTGTAAATATAGAATCTGTACTTTGGCAACTTCCCTAAATGTTTTGATGGTGTCAATTTGTCAAATAGCCTGAAACTAAAGGATTTAAACTTTAATTTTATAGAATTTCTGCAAAAATGACCAATTTTGGCATTTTATGGTCAAAATAGGCATTTATAGCTTTTTCAATATTGATGCATAAATGGCATCCTGACTTTCTATCTGACAGGTTTTCGTGTGTCAATATTTGTGTTTCTATGCCTTTATCTAGTTCTTTTACTTATTTATGAACTCTGAATCTACAGAAAAGAAGATTATCTCAGACAATATGTGCAAAATGTGTTGTATAAATGACCCTTGTCTAACTCCCTGTTTGGATGAAGTAAAAAGTGGGGAGCTTGGTACATAAAATTTGAAGTCCATAATAAAGACCTCACTAAATTTGTATCAAAAGCACTTTACAATGTCTATTATTATACCTTACGTATATTTCAAACAATTCTATTGGGTGAAACGTAATCACGTGACATGGAATAATTCAGTTAATTTTCATTCAATTGCAAGGAAGAACAAATAACCCTAAAGAATTTACACCAGCGGTGAATAACCCTATTATTCACTGGTGAATAACCTTTTGAGTTTGTTTATTTGTACTTGAGTTACCTCCCATAAAAATGACGTCACAAACGTAAATAAACACAAGAGTGCACACACTGAAATGTCTCGCCTTCTATACTAATCATTGATATTATGTTGATAGTCCTAAGTATAAAGCTAAGCTTTATTACAACTGTCACATAAACTTAACATTAACCAAAATAACTAAACAAAGACCAATGAACCTTGAAAATGAGGTCAAGGTCAGATGAACCAAGCCAGGCAGACATGTACAGCTAACAATGCTTCTATACAACATATATAGTTGACCCATTACTTATAGTTTAAGAAAAATAGACCAAAACACAAAAACTTAACACTGTGCAATGAACCGTGAAAATGAGGTCACGGTCAAATAAAACCTGCGCAACTGACATAAAGGTCATAAAATATTTCCATACACCAAATAAAGTTGACCTATGGCATACAGTATTAGATAAAAAGACCAAAACTCAAAAACTTAACTTTGACCACTGAACCATGAAATAAGGTCAAGGTCACATGACATCTGCCCGCTAGACATGTACACCTTACAATCATTCCATACAACAAATATAGTAGACCTATTGCATATAGTATGAGAAAAATAGACCAAAACACAAAAATTTAACTATAACCACTGAACCATGAAAATGAGGTCAAGGTCAGATGACACCTGCCAGTTGGACATGTACACCTTACAGTCCTTCTATACACAGAATATACTAGCCCTATTGCTTATAGTATCTGAGATATGGACTTGACCACCAAAACTTAACCTTGTTCACTGATCCATGAAATGAGGTTGAGGTCAAGTGAAAACTGTCTGACAGACATGAGGACCTTGCAAGGTACGCACATATTAAATATAATTATCCTATTACTTATAATAAGAGAGAATTCAACATTACAAAAAATTTGAACTTTTTTTTCAAGTGGTCACTGAACCATGAAAATGAGGTCAAGGACATTGGACATGTGACTGACGGAAACTTCGTAACATGAAGCATCTATATACAAAGTATGAAGCATCCAGGTCTTCCACCTTCTAAAATATAAAGCTTTTAAGAAGTGAGCTAACACCGCCGCCGCCGCCGGATCACTATCCCTATGTCGAGCTTTCTGCAACAAAAGTTTCAGGCTCGACAAAAATGGCAGCGTTCACGTTACACTGGAAGCCCATCGAGAGACGAGGAAATACGGCATTGGACATAAATAGAGCTGAGAGTGGCAGCAGCCGATGATGTCTCTTATAAACGTTCCTTTTCAGGGCCATCAATATTTTACAAAAAGATTCTACTGTTGTTGTATATTCGAGAAAATCGAACACAAATGTATTTCCAAACGTCAGTCTGTGTGTTATGTTAAAAATATAGACTAGTAAGTGTTCGAAATGCACTTCCACTGTTAGTTCGGTATAATAAAACAATTGTGGCCCCTTAGAATCGATGAATATCCAAAATTGTCAACCCTCAAAAGTTATTTCACTTCGGGCTGCGCCCTCAATGAAATAACCTTCTCGTGTTGACCATTTTGGATATTCACCTCTTCAACGGGCCATAATTGTATATTGTACCTGTTCCATTTCACATAATATCTTTCTGTTCTTCTGTAGGATAGCAAGGAATTTAAATATAAGTCTGTTGAGAATAAATTGCATGCAAGGGGGGGGGGGGGGATTTATGAAAGCTATTTAATTAAATTCATTTTTTAATATGGTTATAGTATAATGTATTCCAAAGTATTCTTAAGACGTATCATATGCAGAGTATTCACACCACTAACTTGTAAATTTTTACTATGTCTTATTTGCATAATGTCAATAGTATACCAATGCCATATATGTCATGTCATTCACAGTGTCTTGTAAAAATGTATGTATGCACTGTAGTTTGAACACCAAAAAGATCAATAAAAAATAAAATAAAAAGTATTGTTTTTCATAAATAATATAATTTTTCGCTTGTTAAACGTGAAAAAAATACAAAACAATGCTGATTGTCATGATATTTTCAGTAGTGTTACTAAACTGGTCAATGGTGTTATTTTATCAAAGTTGTCTCACCATTGACTGTAACACCAATGATTTAAGGTGTATTTAAGATTCAGTTACGAAATAAGTGTTCCATTCCCCTATTATATATGTTGTTACTGGTGCATGTTTCTATAATCAATATATTTCATAATTCAAAGTTAAGGAAATGTTTTAAAAAAATGATTTTTACAAGGGTACACCATGCATGGACACTATTTTCATTTATGATATAGCTTTTACTTACTTTAAGATTTTTTCACTTTAATTTTCAACATAATTGTTTGTTTTCATTGCATAACATGCTTACAGGTAACATTGCTAAGGGAGAAACTGTTGTAAATGCCCAAATCTTGCGAAAGATAACTCTTATCCTACTAATTTGTCCTTTGGTTAAACCATTGACTGAAAAAATGTAGCATTTCCTTTTGGTGAAAATATTTATTATTAAACCAACTTACACCTCCTAAATCATTAAAAAATGTTTGTATGTATCAAAATGCAATAAAAAGTGATAATATCAGATTATTACATGGCATTTTTCATATCGCATGTATTATCAGCCCTAGGTTCAATATCAGCCCAAGAGCAGCATGGCTCAAGGGCTGATATTGACCGAGGGCTGATAATACATGCGATATGAAAAACGACATGTTAAGATCTTTTTATCATATGCTTCAACAGAAGAGAACAATAACAAATTCATATATTGATCCTTTTACGTGGTTCCAGAAGTTTAAAGAGTAAAAAAGTTCACGGCCGTCGGGACAAAAATTTGATACATTCAATATGAAATTTTTCTATCATATGCCTCAACAGAGAGAGAACTTTTTTTTTTTAATATGGACGAATAAACAACAAAATAATTCAACAATATACATAATGATCATTGTTTGGAAAAGTCAACTTTTTAAAGAAACTTTCTAAATTATGTTTCAGAAAAACTTAAAAAATGCATTTATCAAATAATTGTTTTTTTGTTTTTTTTTATTTTTTGTTTTTTTATTATTTTAAACAATATACTTTCCAGTATTCAAATAATTGTTTTGTACACTACTTTGTAATGTTTTTCACTGAAATCGTAGCATTGAGGTGTATTTTCCGGAATGAACCGAGTATTACTGGAATGCCATGTGATAACGTTACGGAAAGGCATATGATAACAATCGAAGCATGTGATAAACTTTTCATATCAGCCCGCTAAGCACCAACTCGAAAAATGTGGAATTTACGTCAATTTAATGCTATTATCATACGGTAAAATCTATATGTTATTTAGTCTAAGTATATGATAAATCATAACAAATGATATGAATAATAGTCCTATTTCAAGTCTGAAAGGATTTATAGTAAAAATAACAGTTATAATTCTGGCTATCTCCATGGATTTAAGAAAACATTAACTAAAGGATGTTTTTATAACATTTCATGTAATACTGTAAACTGTATATTGTGTATCACAAAATATTCATATCTAACATATACAAGTGTTATTTTGATATATTTTCATGTCTGTGACTTAAAAAGACCCAATAACATAGTTTTGCATGTTTTTTGGATAATGACCGATATAAAGAAATCGAGAACCTTGCAAGTTTTTGTTAACTAATACAAGATGTGTTCTCATAATATGGGAACACATTTTACTGCAAAAAAATGTCATCAGCAGTGCAATCTCTCATCATACAGAACAAAAGAGGGAATAAAGATAACATAGAGACATTCAAACTCGTACACAGAAAATAAACTGACAACGCCATGGCTAAATATGAAAAAAACAACCAGACAAACAATAGTACGAAAGACAACATTGAAAAATAAAGACTAAGTAACACGAACCCCACACAAAACTGGGAGTAATCTCAAGGATTTGATAAAGAAATCCACATGTAGCACACTTTGTGTTGCTCATGTTAGTACAAACCCGGTAGTAAGTCAAATTAGATAGGTTACATTTGTGAAATGGAATTGGACTGTAGTTACAACATAAGGAACATATTCAATATCATCTGAGAAACAGGTAAAATCAAAGTGATGGAAATCACTCATGGAAAGATTAGAAGAGTAGTTTGAATTATTTCATATTAAGGTATGGTGGAGAAAAATGAACATTTATAAAGCACTATTGCTGAAAATTGCATTTACAGCAGGTCTTTAGAAGGAAACTTGCTTTTCCAGTATGAGGATGAAATGAGCTCAATTAAATACTATGGGTCTCTTAATTTTGCACTATTTTATTTAAACTGCAGTTTATATCTTATCGAAATTATGTTGCCAGTTCTGAACATGTTTCAAAAAACAAAAAGTGCAAAAATTCTTCTAGTAAATGTTACCAACTATCCTTGTAAGACATAAATCTGGACCAACAGCTTAAAACTTTAAAGTGTCAACAAAAAAAACTTGAAAAATGTTGTTTTGGGGTATTTTGTAAGTTGAAACAGAGGTTATATGGCATTAAAAATTAAAAGTTTTAGAGTGCCTATTGATCAATTTTTAAAGTATTTTTCAACACAGGGCATTGAAAAACTTATCTTATTGAAATGTGGATTCTTTCTTGATTGCAAAAATATATATTCACTTCTAAAATAGACTTAATGATTGATGGAAAATAAACTACGGTAATAAACAATGGTTTGTTATAATTAAAAGTTTTAAAATTTTTAAACTGTTTCAAGCCAATTCCTGATAAAAAAAATTGTACTAATTTAATTGTTGATTAATTACAGGTGAATATTATTGGAAATTTATCAAGTAAATTATAGGCCTTACTTAAATACCTTTCATTTACTCATATTTATATTCATATTTCATTTTCTTTTTAAGATCTTGTTAATCCATTAATCATTTATCTTTCAGATATAATTTACAGAATCACTTTATGTAATGTAGATCAAAAGTAATTGGCAATGAATAAATCTATCATCCTTATAAATACCAAACATCTAATATACACATTTGTGTATTCAATTATGAGGTCAAATACTTGTGTATTAAGAATTATATGTATGTTGAGTGTTCTGTATAATTATGTAAGACTGAGGTTGATGGGTAATGTGGTCAATTTGATTGGCAGTTTAGGAGGTGGGGCATTGTAATTTAAGGTCCACCTTGTCTCTGATTGTTTACTGATAATGACAGTTGTCAATCATACTAGTTGAATCAATACCCAGTTACCTAATCAAAATGTCAAAATCAACACACCTTAATGACATACATTTTTGTAATGACATACATTTTTGAATTAACTGCTCCAATAATATACCCAGTTTTTTTCAGTTTATATGTGTAGTATGTGCACATACATGAGAACCATAGGGAACTATATTTCAGTGTGAATACATTTAGTAACAGTAGCTAACCTGTTCTGTTGTTAGGGAGGCCGGTGCCTAAGTAAAGATTTAGAACAAGTTCTAATCTTTCCAAAAAACTCGTAATGGCATCCATTAAATTTACGAAGGGATGATTTCAACTTCACAATTTGGAACTCTTGGTTTATTAGTTTTCTTGTGAACACCCTCCCAATAACGTTCACGTAATCAAAGAGCTAAATAGCTCTGAGGGGAAAGACGGCCCTAATGTTTCTTTTCAATTTTTTTTTTTGGGGGGGGGGGGGGGGGGGGTATCTTTTGATAGTCTTCATATAAAGAATGAAAAAAATAACAGCTAGAACAGAAAGGTTGACAATATTGAAATCAATTGTTGTTTAATGTAATTTCCTTTCCTTAGTTTAGGATTCAATTTGGACCAATGGAAGAGATCTTCTAAATCTAAACATTTGATTAAAGTTGATAGTTTATTATTTAAAATTCAACTGAATTCTGTCATTTAACAACAACTACAATATTTTTGGAAATCTAAATTGTGTTCCACTGAACTGCAGGCTAGGGCTATTTTCCATTTTTTGTGACAGTACTCTAAGATTTTAAAGTTTTTTCATAAGATAGTTTGGACTGAAAAATCTATTCAGTTTAAAATTTCCATTGATAAAGTTCCCAGTTACAACTCTCATCACAGGGATACAGGTACTAATAAAAAAACAATATGATTGATGTAAACTGTGTGAAGCTTGTTTCCAAATCCTACATTTTGAAATATTTCTAAATTTCATGAATAAATAGGTACACACAACAAAATGCAACATTTTTAATTTAATTCAATTTATTTGTACCATTACAATGATTATGTAGGTACACAAAAATTTAGTTTAAATGGAAGACTACTAATCATATATCAAATGAAATGTCACATTTTAAGTGTCCAGATACATTAAATTTTATTTTAGTGGATAATTACTAATCAATTGAGGTGCTCCTGAATTGGAGGAAGATTCTCAAAACAGAATTTTACAGAAAAAAATTTTAAAAATCGTTTCTCTCCCCTATCTCATGTATCCCCACGATCTTTGTTTACTTTGAAAGTTGTTCACCTACAAATTAAAGTATTGCATGTTGATGTTTGAATCATCTACAGCAAACATTACTATGTTTAAATTTAATTAGTGCACGATCTCTAAGAATGATTTAAATAACCAGAGAAGGATATACCTGCTTCTGCGTAGTGTGGCATTCCAACAATTACGTCACTATAAAATACACGGTGGGTTGGATATATTTAGAATATCTCGTCATACTGATTTTTCCGGATTGTAAAAGAAACGTAAATAGTGTAAAGGAGAGCTCAAGATACTATAATTTCGCGAGAAATAGAAGGGAAATGCGTGAAAAAAGTGTTTAAAGTCAAACTATTCATTTGTGTGTCTCCCTCTCATCAATTTCAGTAAGATTTGTTGGGGGGTTTTCCACACTATAAAAACAAAATGAATGATGTGAGGGAATGTCACTCTGGTCAACCCTATAGGGGATTGACGGCTTGAAGCGGTCTTTCCCCAAAAACTATGGTCTCTGACACAATCAAAACTGTAAAAAGTGTACTTTTACCATAAAGAGGGACTATTATTTCCAAACATTATTAATTCCATCCACCTATACTGTACGCGAACCTAAAGATCCAAAACTGATTTACACAAAAAAACTGTTACCACAAAGATATATATGTCTCGCTTTTTTGCTATTTTGATTATGCAAATGTTGAAATCAAAATAGCAATACTTTAACATCTTACACAAGTTATGCAAATATTCAAAGTCAATGAACCATGACTGAGTTACAATATCCATGTAAATGAGATGTGCCAATGCTAATACAACTGCATACCAAATACCATTGAATTATTATAAGTCGTTCCCAAACCTAAATACAAACATTAACTTGCAAACTATGTAAAAGTTTCAAAGTAATGAACTATGCAGAGGGGATGGGGCTATATAATCTCCATGGAAACAATACATGCAAATGCCAATAAATTTGCATACCAAATATCATTGAATTAACATTAACAGTTCATCTTACACTGATCTTATCACAAACTAATATATATAAACTAAGATAAAGATTAGTTTCAAAGTCATTAGACTGTGACTGAGGGGCGAGGCCAAATATTCTCCATGGAATGAGATGTTCCATTGCTTATACAACTGAATACAATTAACATTGGCCTACCACTAATGGTTCCCCTTGTCTTACAGTACCACAAACTAATACTTGATAACTTAGAAAAATTTCAAAGTCAATAGACAATGACTAAGAGGGCAGAGCCAAATTATATCCGTGGAAATGCGATATGCCAATGCTTATACAACTGCATACCAAATATTATTGACCTGCCACTAATGGATCCCCTTAAACTGACCTAATCACAAACTAAACATTGTTGACGCCGCCGACGCGGGAAACAGCATACCTATGTCTTGCTTTTTGACTCCGTCAAGGCGAGACAAAGACTGAGAACTATCAAAATGTAAATTGATAGAATCATTTTCACAACGTTTTGGACAACCATAATACTTCTGTTGTTTATAATACTGAATCATTTACCTTAAAGTTTAACTTGTTTGTCTTTGGCTATAGATAACAGTGAGCTTAAGCTCATTTAGTCTCCTAGAGGCCTTCCAGTGGGGATTTAGATAGAATAAATAAGAGTTAAATAAGTACATGAAGGTGAACGAGACGAAAAAAAGAAAGTTTAAGTATTCAATATTTAAATCAATATACAAGGTTCAGTCCTCTGCTAGTTATTCGTATTATTTTATTAGGCGTTAAGAACTGTTTGCGACCCCACAGTTTAAATGTCCTTAACACGTAAGATATGACAACTGGGCATTAAAAACAAACACCTCAAATCTGACCCAGTCAATTGATAACCTTACCACGTCAAAATGTTCTTGTCCACGCTGTTATGAAAATGATTCTAATACACTCAAAAATTGGTGAGTTTCAGTTTATAACATCAATAGTTAAATTGTCCGATCGGTGAAAATTTTTCTCTACAAAAAAAAGACTTTATTATGGTTGAAACTTTGATTTAAATGAATAAACTTCAATTGAACAGTCATGAAACATTTTCCTCTGGACATCAGACAATTAAATCACTAACATGCAGGTGAAAATAGCCAATGTATGTACTGCTATATAATTAAGCGATAATAGATGTAATTGCATATTTATAAAACAAAATGTTTTTTTTCTGTTTATTTTTATTTTTATTTGTATTCTTTGTTGCATCTTCAAAAACACAATCAAACTTTGTCACAGGAATTTGTTTTGTTTGGTTTACCACTGTCTCAAAATGTATTAGCTTTAAATAATTAACTATTTGAATTATGTACATACATTGTTGCATAAAGAAAAACTGAACTAATGTTCTTCCAAAAATAGATCAAAACATCTCTGTACACTTAACCAATCACCTCACATACAATCATTTAAGCAGTAAGGCTTAATTGGAGCCTTCACTTTCTTATTTCACTTATTTAGTTATTCCACAAAACTTCACAAAGTACATTTAGTTTGACAAAATGTTCCCTACTCTGCGGCTTAACCATTCTTTATTTTGTTTGAGTAAAAACATCCAACTATTTTCGCTAATACATATTTACCAACCAACCTTGATAAATTGCATTACCTGTTCCTAGTCATTCAATGAATTAGGTCAAGTGATTTTTAATAGATTCTACATATTTAAAATGCAAGTAGGAAAAGAATTCTTCCGACTGGCAGTAAACCATAGATACCAAAGTTGCAAAAGTTGGACTTCCTTTTGATTGTGCATGGTGTATAATTTTTAACAAATGTCAGAGTACTGACGTTATATCCGATGCCTCATGTAGAGAGTGTCATGCTCTCTTCTGCAGGTTCAGAACCATTTAAACGACTCTTTGAGGGGCCATCAATGGCCTTTTGTTTGAATCTGTAGCAGGGCAAATGTCTGTCCCTTTTCGATATACTTTCATTGTCAGACCAAGTTTCATTGACCTTTTCTTCATCCGGGATTGCAACAATTACAGATCCTACTTATTGTAAATATTGTTGAATAGTTCACATCCTGAACATGCTTGTAATATTTGCCACTGGACATTAAGCAAAATTATATTATTGCAAGTACTTTAAATGTTCTCATTGTTAAGAGAACTCTCAGAAGGATTAGTTTTAACTAATGGGATTAACCTCTTGAAAAAAAAGATTATCTATTTAGAGTATTAGTCACTGTCGGACTATTGGGGTGTCAGACTAATGGGGTGTCAGAATAATGGGGCTGCCCCGTTCATTTCAATGAATTGCCATGACTATGCATTTCATTCAATGTAATTAGATAAGATGTATAACTGAAGAAAGTGAAGATATAAATTAGAAACTATTATTAAGTATAGTTTTAACATATACTAGGCAAAAAAAGAAACGTTAATTGCTTATAAGATCATTTAAATTTTTTATAACAAAAATTGATAACAATAATTTAATGGAATAGTAAGCTAACATGATTTTGAAGAGAACAACAACAAGTTTTTTTATTGAAAACAATATTGCACATTTTTGGACAATTTTAACAGGGCGAGTACAGATACCTTGTATGACAACCTCTTGCATTTATGACCACCTGACACCTCCGTCGCATGGAATCAATAAGATGTCGAATAAAATCTTGAGAGATGTTGTTCAATTCCCTGAAAAGTGCTGTTCGGAGCTGGGCTAGCGTTTCCGGTGGATTTTGGCTATTTCTGATAAGTCGTCCAAGTTCGTCCCAAAGATGTTCAATTGGTGATAAATCTGGAGACATTGCTGGCCAAGGCATCACACAAGTATGGTTATTCTCCAAATAGGTCATCAAAATGTGTGCCTCGTGACAACAGGCGTTGTCCTGCTGAAAAACGTGGTTAAAACGATGTCTTCGGAAAACAGGAGAACAACTGGAACCAGAATTTCGTCCCATTAAAATTGAGAATGGAAATGGGGAATGTGTCAAAGCGACAACAACCCGACCATAGAGCAGACAACAGCCGAAGGCCACCAATGGGTCTTCAATGTAGCGAGAATTCCAGCATCCGTAGGTGTCCTTCAGCTGGCCCCTAAAATATGTATACTAGTACAGTGATAATGGACGTCATACTAAACTCCGAATTATACACAAGAAACTAAAATTAACAAGAGGCTGTCACAACGACAGCCAACCGGATTTATTAACATTTATTTGTGTCCTGGCAATATCACAAGAACCATTACTGATGAATGGTGAAAGTGAAAATCGTCAATATCAAATTTGACCTCCATTTTGTCATCAGTATCAACATATTAAAATTTGAAAAGCTTAGATTGAATGGTTCATGAGTAAATGCAACAACGTGAATGGAAACACCATTTTACGATCTTTCAAGAACCATAACTCCTGAACAGTAAAAGTCAAAATCGTCATTATTGAACTTGACCTCCATTTTGTCATCAGTAACAACATATAAAAATTTCAAAAACTTTGGTTGAATGGTTCATGAGAAAATGCACGGACACGACTAGAAACACCATTTTTCAATCTTTCAAGAACCATAACTCCTGAACAGTAAAAGTCAAAATCGTCATTATAGAACTTGACCTCCATTTTGTCATCAGATCATGTGTAAATGCACGGACACGACTGGAAACACCATTTTTCAATCTTTCAAGAACCATAACTCCTGAACGGTAAAAGTCAAAATCGTCATTATTGAACTTGACCTCCATTTTGTCATCAGTAACAACATATTAAAAATTGGGAAGCTTTGGTAGAACAGTTCATGTGTAAATGCACGGACACGACTGGAAACACCATTTTTCAATCTTCCAAGAACCATAACTCCTGAATGGTAGAAGTCAAAATCGTCATTATTGACCTTGACCTCCATTTTGTCATCAGTAACAACATATTAAAATTTGGGAAGCTTTGGTAGAACAGTTCATGTGTAAATGCACGGACACGACTGGAAACACCATTTTTCAATCTTTCAAGAACCATAACTCCTGATCGGTATAAGTCAAAATCGCCATTATTGAACTTGACCTTCATTTAGTTGTCAGTAACAACATATTAAAATTTTAAAAGCTTTGGTTGAACGGTTCATGAGTTAATGCACGGACAACATTTGATTGCCGCCCGCCCGACCGACCGCCCGGCTGCCCGCCCGCCGAACATCCCCAAATCAATAACCGACATTTTTGTCACAAAAATACGGTTAAAAATCATACAAGACTAACAAATGCCAGAAGCTCCTGACTTGGGACAGGCGCAGAATTGCGGCAGGGTTAAACATGTTTATGAGATCTCAACCCTCCCCTATACCTCTAGCCAATGTAGAAAAGTAAACGCATAACAATACGCACATTAAAATTCAGTTCAAGAGAAGTCCGAGTCCGATGTCAAAAGTTGTAACAAAAGAAAATAAATAAAATGACAATAATACATAAAAAACATCAGACTACTAGCAGTTAACTGTCATGCCAGCTCCAGACCTCAATTAAACTGATTGAAAGATTATGTCTTCATCATATGAATATCAGGCACAATCCCTTCCGTTAGGGGTTTTGTATCATACTATCATAAAATATATGAGAAGAACATAACCCATGTCATGCCAATAACTGTTTTTAAAAAAAATAAATGTGTTTAGTTCCGATGCAAAGACCCTATAAGTGAATCAATATTAAAGCCAAAATATGCAATCTTTAATGACCTGACAACAGTATCGTAACTATATCCCTTCTTAATGTGTCTGTTTAAAGGTTACCTTGTTGCATTTAGGTAACCAACGATGATTTTGAGCTCGGTGCATTCCTGGTAAGTAATTCTGCCCCACACCATGATTCCGCCACCACCAAACCAATCTGTTTCCTGCACGCACGCATTGCGTCTCCGGTAGACCCTGGCTCTGCCGTCCCTAAATTTCAAGTTGAATTTAGATTCATCAGTAAAAAGAACCTGTCTCCATCTTTTCCTATTCCATCGAATCCGTACCTTGTCCATTGAAGTCGTGCCATCCTGTGACGCTGCGTAAGGATAGGTCCCATCAATGGACGACGAGCTCTAAGACCAACTTGACGCAATCGGTTACAAACTGTTTGAGTAGATATTCTGTTGTTATGTCTTCCGTGGGTTTGTCGTGCAGTTTGTGATGCGTTTACAAATCGATTCCGGAGATGAATAATGCGGATGTGTCTGTCTTGACGTAACGTAGTTTCACGTGGCCTGCCACTACGGGGGCAACATTTGTTGTGCCAGTATCTCTAAGACGAGTCTTAAGCCTTTCAATAGTCATTCTAGAGACATTAAAATGATTTGCAGCCTGCACTTGAGTAATTCCTGCTGCCAACATCCCAATAGCTTGTTCTCTCAGACGGGCATTGTTTAACGTGTAACTTTTTCAATTTTTTAAACCGACCTTTTGTTAACAATCTTGTTCGACACTATAAATGACGAAGAGGACAACTTGATCCCAACTCTATACAGGTAAATTTTTGAAAAAATGGTTATTTGTTTGAAATCAGAAAATAATGTCACGTCATTTCCGATATTTTCATAAATGATTACTTTTGATAGATAAATCATTCAGGTTACTAGTTTTAATCATTAAACTTATGTGATATTTTCAAATTAAAAACCAATGTAACGGTTTTTTTTTTGCCTTGTATATTTAATATAAAAGAGGCATTATATTCTTAATGTTGTTGACATGTCACTGGTTGTTCCCAATAGTATACCAATATTTGTATAAATGATCATGAAAAATTGAAAGTTAACCTTAATATATTGAAACCAGATGCTCCGCAGGGCGTAGCTTTATACGACCGCAGAGGTTGAACCCTGAACGGTTGGGGCAAGTATGGACACAACATTCAAGCTGGATTCAGCTCTAAATTTGGATTGTGATTAAATAGTTGACACAGCATAGGTTTCTGACACAGAATGAATGTGTTCTAATGAACTTAAAATTTTTGTTTTCTCTTAGAGCAATTCACTATGCTGTTGAATATTAATCCTCTCAAAAAAATGTTTGAAGAAATTTTCTTTTTTATTTATGAAATTTCAAATGAGAAAAATTGAACCCAATTTTTTTAATCACATCCCCCTTTCCCTTATTCCAAAACTAATCTCAATTAAAATTTCTAATGGAGTTTGCAACAATAACTACTCATTTAAATACATCATAAAATATTAAGATGTAAAAAAACTGCTTGTTATCACTGAATGGTAAAGATTATTTTAATTTATCAGTTGGTAGTAAAAAGTGAATATACATTGTATATTGTATATAACAAAGATTTAAGTTGATTCTGGACAAATAAAGATAACTCCAATTAAAAAAAAATCTTGCTATTGCACAATATTTTGCAATTAGATATTTCTTGCTTACTATTCTGGACAAAGAAAGATAACTCTAATAAAAAAAAAAATTGCTATTTCACAATATTGTGCAATTAGATATTTCTTGCCATTGCGCAATACTGTGCAATTGAAAAGACTTGCTATTGCACAATACTTAATATAATAATTTTAGATCCTGATTTGGACCAACTTGAAAACTGGGCCCATAATAAAAAATCTAAGTACATTTTTGGATTCAGCATATCAAAGAACCCCAAGATTTCAATTTTTGTTAAAATCAGACTTAGTTTAATTTTGGACCCTTTGGACTTTAGTGTAGACCAATTTGAAAACAGGACCAAAAATGAAGAATCTACATACACAGTTAGATTTGGTATATCAAAGAACCCCATTTATTCAATTTTTGATGAAATCAAACAAAGTTTAATTTTGGACCCCGATTTGGACCAACTTGAAAACTGGGCCAATAATCAAGAATCTAAGTACATTTTTAGATTCACCATATCAAAGAACCTAACTGATTCATTTTTTGTCAAAATCAAACTAAGTTTAATTTTGGACCCTTTGGACCTTAATGTAGACCAATTTGAAAACGGGACCAAAAGTTAAGAATCTACATACACAGTCATGACAGTTAGATTCGGCATATCAAAGAACCCCAATTATTCAATTTTGATGAAATCAAACAAAGTTTAATTTTGGACCCTTTGGGCCCCTTATTATGTTGGGACCAAAACTCCCAAAATCAATACCAACCTTCCTTTTATGGTCATAAACCTTGTGTTAAAATTTCATAGATTTCTATTTACTTATACTAACGTTATGGTGCGAAAATCAAGAAAAATGCTTATTTGGGTCCCTTTTTGGCCCCTAATTCCTAAACTGTTGGGACCTAAACTCCCAAAATCAATACCAACCTTCCTTTTGTAGTCATTAACATTGTGTTTAAATTTCATTGATTTCTATATACTTAAACTAAAGTTATTGTGCGAAAACCAAGAATAATGCTTATTTGGGCCCTTTTTTGGCCCCTTATTCCTAAACTGTTGTAACCAAAACTCCCAAAATCAATCCCAACCGTTCTTTTGTGGTCATAAACCTTGTGTTAAAATTTCATAGATTTCTATTAACTTAAACTAAAGTTATAGTGCGAAAACCAAGAAAATGCTTATTTGGGCCCTTTTTTGGCCCCTAATTCCTAAACTGTTGTAACCAAAACTCCCAAAATCAATCCCAACCGTTCTTTTGTGGTCATAAACCTTGTGTTAAAATTTCATAGATTTCTATTAACTTAAACTAAAGTTATAGTGCGAAAACCAAGAAAATGCTTATTTGGGCCCTTTTTGGCCCCTAATTCCTAAAATGTTGGGACCAAAACTCCCAAAATCAATACCAACCTTCCTTTTGTGGTCATAAACCTTGTGTTAAAATTTCATAGATTTCCATTCACTTTTACTAAAGTTAGAGTGCGAAAACTAAAAGTATTCGGAAGACGACGACGACGCAGACGACGACGCAGACGACGACGCCAACGTGATAGCAATATACGAGGAAAATTTTTTCAAATTTTGCGGGGTTATAAAAATTAATTTGATCACAAGCATTGTGACAAATGTTGTTTACGCGTTTTTTGTTATCTTTACACAACTTTTGTTAATTAAATATTCCGTTAGCAGTGGGTTCTGACAATATCAGTTACATTTGTAATATGACCATAGACATATTTTTTACATTTATGATTATCATTCAAGTTATTCGTCCACTAGTTACGACTTCTTCTTTTGGAGTTACAATGATCTTCCGTAAATTTTGGTTATTGTTTCAGTAACAAAGTCACATATAATATTAAGAAAACACACATACAACAATACCGTATATATCAACCTAGCGGCTGTGTAATTCTTTAAAACAACAAGTGTACTCGCAGAAATTACAAAAAGACGATTTTACCTGCTTTGGACTCCACCGTATGTTGGGATCACCGTAGCTGCAGATACAATGATCAGTTTAACACCAGTGATTGTTGCTCTTTGTTGAAGATTTGATTGCATACAAGTGACACCAGGAACAGAATTGTGTTTTCTGCTAGTACTCTTCCAGCAGTATACCAGACTTTTTTGTATTAGCTTTCCATTGGTTGTTATGGAAAGCCCATAAGAAGATGACACACAAGTATTTACTCAGCCTAGTAACATACTGCCAAAAAGGTCTTTTGCAAATATGGATAAGGTAATGTACTAAAATGTCACCTTACCGTAAAATCAATCTAAGACATACATAGAATGAACTTTTGATAAAATAAAAAAATATTTTAAAGAACTAACCTTCTGCTTCTTCTGATTCCCTCATGAGTGCATCTACATTTGGTGCACTTGCCTAAAATGTAATAATATCATAACTTATATTTGCAATCAGAAAAAAATAAATGTAATTCTATAACATATTTGATTATGGACTCCTTAACAAAACATTTTATGATGATTGTATGTTGCAAAACAATTTTAAGTTACATAGCTCATTGGTCTGATTGTTTCTCTTAAAGTTTAAAAAGAATTTCCAGGATGATAAATATGAAATAGCTATCAAATAAACTACTCTTGGAATTCTTTTAAACTAATAGTGGCTTGAAGTAAGCAATGAAACTTGTTTTTTACATCTAAAATTGAAATGACAAAATATTGCAAATTCCCCATGGATCAACATGTTACATACAGTGTATGTATACCTGCTGACCCAAAAATCAATATCAGTTTTGAGGCCTTTTCCAAATATGTTTTGTAAAGGATAGAAATATGGTTCAAAAGATATCATATATGAATTATCAAGAGAGGGTGGCTATATTATCTTCATTGAAATTATACTTGCAAATACCAATAAATATGCATACCAAATATCATTGACATAATATTAGAAGTTCATCTTAAACTGATTTAATCACAAACTAATACAGTCGGAAACCAGGTTGAAATAGAACAAAAGAATCGAAGCTCTTTGTTAGAGAAGGCGATAAATGTTTACTGTATTGTTTACTATAGTGACAAAATTTTAAAAAGTTAATAGAAACAAACAAAATTGCAATTTTCTTCTCAATTACGAAGTGTTTTATTTTAAAAACATCATTTGCATAAGTTTTCAATTTATCTAGTACATAGTTAAGCAGAACAATTAGATATCAAGTCGACGACATGGGTATCTTTCAAGTTGGATGAAGAAAATGCATAACCTCCGATTTTTATGAAAAAAATACCACGGACGGAAAACATATCAATCTATTAGTTCAGTAATTTTCGTGTCTGCCCTTCCATTATGTGACTGAAGAAAAAATTCCAAAAAATGGGTAACAATTGAATCGAAAAGAGAAAATCGAGTGCACCTTTTTATGTTAGGGCGTGTTTGAGTTGAGTATTTTGTCTTGATATCGTACAAAATAAGAATATTTCATACATCGTCTCGCTTCAGATTCTATCATTTTTATATATTAAAGCTACAGGTTGACTTTATAACACAAAAAAATCACAGTACTAAAAGATGAAATATATGGGTCAAGTGAAATACCTATCTAATGAGTCACAAAAACAGAGAAGGTGTGTTCGAATAGCTATTTTTTTACTGAAAGTACTTGCCGACAGTCTTTCAAGTTGGATGATGAAAATGCATATCTTCGAAAAATTCTAATTTTTTGTGTGTGATTACTAGGGTTTATAGTCTTCATACACTAAACAAATCTAGTCTGCCCTTCCACGAAATAATTAATTAGAATTTTTTAAAATGTTTATGAATTTTCGAAAATTCCACCTGACAACCGATCAGACAATAGTTTTAAGTTGAATCAATGCAGACAAGATTATTAACTGATGCTCATTAGCTAGTTGATACATTTGTCTTTTAAAATACAACTGACATATAAGGATCGTAATGGTGCAATGTGGATAAATTTATCGGTTTCCAAGAGCAATATTGGTAGCGCGTCATCCCTACAATGGCTTCCATTTCTACGATTGTGAAAATGAACTGGCGTAATGGGGAGATAATTTTGACGAAGTAGACTCCTGACTGAATACATGTAATCTAAGCATAAATTTTAAAGTCGATAGACTATGATTAAGGGGGCGGGGCCAAAGATTCTCCATGGAATAAGATGTTCTAATGCTTGTTCAACTGAGTACCAATTAACATTAGCCACCACTAATGGTTCCCCTTGAACTTACCTAATCACAAACTCATACATGTTCACTAAACAAAATTTTCAAAGTTAATAGACCATGACTAAGGTGGCTGAGACAAATAATCTCCATGGAAATGAGATATGAAAATTAATGCTTAAACAACTGCATACTAAATATCATTGACCCTTCCACTAGTGCTTCCCCATAAACTGACCTAAACACAAACTAATACATGTAAAATAAGCAAATCTTTCACAGTCAATACACCATAAATGAGGGGGAAGGGCCAAATATTCTCCATGGAGGAAATAAGCTAATTCTTATACAACTGCATACCAAATGTGATTGACCTACCACATGTGGTTCACCATAAACTTATCCTAATCACAAACTAATACATTCAGTAGATGAAGCCTACACTGGAAACAGAATACCTATGTCTTGCTTTTTGACTCCATAAAGGCTAGACAAAAACTATTTTGTTAAAGATAGTATGGATAAAAAGATTATTTCACAATACTGATGTTAATGTCCAGACATCATTCATCATTATATTAATGTATATAGTTTACACTTTTTGTATATTATATAGAAATAAAATGATTTAGCAACTTTTTTAAATCAGTTGATGAACAATTGAGTTCAATATGTTCATATCCTCATGCTTTGATATCATTACTTAATTCTCTCAATTCAAATTTTTTATTTGTCATTCAATGCTCATCAAAACATCTAATTACTCATGTCACTTACTACAAATCTTTCTCGGATATCACTTGTGACTACCTTTTCTTTCGTTTTTAAAACAAATTTACAAGATGGAAAATAATAGGCATGTTGTTCCCATGGATTGTCTCCAATTTCCCAGTGTTGTAGACCCCCATCACAGTAAAAGCATCTACATTCATCACCACGCCCTGAAACATAAATAAATAAATGAAGAATGTGTCCATTGGACAACAAAATGACAACCAAATTTCAACTTGATCTATGATTGGATTATTTTCATTGGACGCTGACAAATACTTTTAAGGGTTAGATTCCACGTTCTACCAGACCGTAACTAAGGAAGCCACCATTTTGAATTCAGATTTTTTTTGGGTATGTGAATTTTCAAAAGATAAGCAGGAAAGTCACATTTTGAGCATCAAAAATCTTCTTTTTGTTATTATTGAAACCATTATGAAGCCTACGAAAAGTATAAATAGGTCTTGTATTTTTTGTTTGAGTATTCACATGACATCACATAGTTGAGATGCTAAAGACGATGCAACAGTTTCGCAGATTTATTAATTAATGACATTTTTTAGCCAAAATTTTTATAAAATGGAATTTTTTTTTAATGTTTGGCATAAGAATGGAGATTATTGTATTGTATTTTAAGCTTGGCATTTGTAAAACTTGATTTTACTGTCGCAAATATCAGTTAACGAAGGCCAAACTTAAGATACAATACAGTTATCTCCTAAATTACCATTTTTTTTCCATTTATAAAGAGACATAACTCAAGAACTGTGAAAGTGACGTCATCCTAAATTCAAACTTGATCTGTCTTTTTTGGTAATAATATATTAGCATGGTGTTCACGTTTGTATAATGTCATATTGCTTCTGTCGTAAATTATTGCCATCAATTCCTTGATCATGTTAAACCTTTCTAAACTAAACTATGGGTAAACAAAAGGTTTATACAAAGATAGGTTATGAGATATTCTTTCTATTCAACCAAGTTTAAATTTCAGTGCAAAAAAAAATGTGCATACATCCATGTCATTTTGTCTCTGGTTAACAGTGGTCTCATTGGAAAACATACCACATCTCTTTGTTTTAATATTGGTTGACTTCATAAAAACCCTTACCAGTGTAAAAGAAGCCAGCTTTAGCTATATCTATTGATGTAGGTCTAACAATATTGTTAGGCCAATTGCTGAATGTTTTTAGTCTGTCTCCTTCGTCTTTTAGATTAGGGAACTTAGGATTGTAACTCTGAAACAAAAAAACGTTTATAAAAAGATAAAATGCAATGTATTAAAAATTTTATTTTGACAAAATTGTTTTTACAAATGCTTTTACTTCATATTTCCTATAACATGTATAATGCCATTTTCATAAATATACATACTAAATTCATTTTTTTGATTTTTTAATAAACTCTGTCATAAAAAGTTACAATATATGCTACATTTGTGGTAAGGCTGTGACTTGGAAGACCAGGGCAGTATGTTGTGATAATTGCGATAAATGGTACCACAAACAATACCAACATATCCACACAGGTGTATTCAGATTCATGAATGCTAGTAATGTGTCCTTGGAATGTATCAATTGTGGATGCCAAAATTTTCAACTGCTTTATTTAACTCCACCTATAACATTGAAACAGAAAATCAGTTCTCAAACTTAACCACAACCTCTCTGGTCAGTAGCCCTGATGTCCCAGTAGCCACTTCATCACCAAAATTGAATGACAAAAATCAAAACATTCCATCTAAACCAACCTCGTCTAAATTTAAAAGACAAATTAGAGTGGTAAACATTAACTTTCAGTCTATCTGTAATAAAAAAAAAACAGAACTTGAAGAAATTATTAACTCTGCAAAACCTGATATAATCATAGGTACTGAAACTTGATTAAATCCAAATATACCATCAAATGAACTCTTTCCACCAAACCTTTACAATGTGTACCGAGAAGATCGAACACAAAACTACAAAGGAAAAAGTTATTGCAGAGTATTAATCATGTTAATTGCTATCACCAAAGAGTTTATAAGCTCCAAATTAGATGAATTCCAAACAGATTGTGAAAATGTATGGGCGGAAATAAACATCTCAGACACCAAAACGATCATTGTCGGATGTTATTACCGACCCCCATCAGATGACGGAACATCTCTTGAAAAATTAAATAGTTCTTTAACAAAAATCAAAAACATCTCAAATTTTAACATATGGCTTGGAGGAGACTTTAACTTAGGCCATATTGATTGGTCAGTTCCATCTATGATTGCTGGAAAACCAGAACAAAAATTACACCAACAACTCCTAGACATAGCTTTTGACCATAATTTACAATAAATGGTAGACACAGAAACACGCAAAGACAGAACCCTAGATCTGTTCTTCACTAATAATCCATCTAGTGTAAATAAAATGACAACTTTACCACCAATTGGAAAGGCAGACCATGATATAGTGTACCTTGAAATTGACACATGGCTGAAAAGGGTACGGGAACTACCTAGAAAAATCATGAAATTTAATAAGGCAAATTGGGAGAACATAAAAGCTGATCTTACTGTATTGTTAACATCAATACAAGAACCAGATGCTCCGCAGGGCGCAGCTTTATACGACCGCAGAGGTTGAACCCTGAACGGTTGAACCCTGAACGGTTGGGGCAAGTATGGACACAACATTCAAGCTGGATTCAGCTCTAAATTTGGATTGTGATTAAATAGTTGACACAGCATAGGTTTCTGACACAGAATGAATGTGGTCTAATGAACTTAAAATACTTTTTTTTTCCTTTGAGCAATTCACTATGCTGTTGAATATCAATCCTCTCAAAAAAATGTTTGAAGAAATTTTCTTTTTATTTATGAAATCTGAAATGAGAAAAGTTTACCCCCCCCCCCATTTTTTTTCTCACATCCCCCTTTCCCTTTGTTATCACTGAATAGTAAAGATTGTTTTAATTTATCAGTTGGTAGTAAAAGTGAATATACATTGTGTATTGTATAAAACAATGATTTAAGTTGATTCAACTACTATTCTGGACAAAGAAAGATAACTCCAATCAATTGAAAATTTCTTGCTATTGCACAATATTGTGCAATTAGATATTTCTTGCTATTGCGCAATACTGTGCAATTGAAAATATTTGCTATTGCACAATACTGTGCAATTGAAGATTTCTTGCTATTGCGTAATACTGTGCAATTGAAAATTTCTTGCTATTGCACAATACTGTGCAATTGAAGATTTCTTGCTATTGCTGAATACTGTGCAATTGAAAATTTCTTGCTATTGCACAATACTTAATATAATAATTTCGGATCCTGATTTGAACCAACTTGAAAACTGGGCCCATAATCAAAAATCTAAGTACATGATTAAATTCAGCATATCAAAAAAGCCAAAGAATTCAATTTTTATTAAAATCAAACTTAGTTTAATTTTGGACCCTTTGGTATTTAATGTAGACCAATTTGAAAAAGGGACTAAAAATTAAGAATCTACACACACAGTTAGATTTGGCATATCAAAGAACCCCAATTATTCAATTTTTGATGAAATCAAACAAAGTTTAATTTTGGACCCCGATTTGGACCAACTTGAACAGGGCCAATAATCAAAAATCTAAGTACATTTTTAGATTCAGCATATCAAAGAACCCCAAGGATTCAATTTTTGTTAAAATCAAACTAAGTTTAATTTTGGACCCTTTGGACCTTAATGTAGACCAATTGGAAAACGGGACCAAAAATTAATAATCTACATACACAGTTAGATCCGGCATATCAAAGAACCCCAATTACTCAATTTTTGATGAAATCAAACAAAGTTCAATTTTGGACCCTTTGGGCCCTTTATTCCTAAAAACCTGTTGGGACCAAAACTCCCAAAATCAAACCCAACCTTCTTTTTATGGTCATAAACCTTGTGTTTAAATTTCAAAGATTTCTATTTACTTATACTAAAGTTATGGTGCGAAAACCAAGAATAATGCTTACTTGGGCCCCTTTTTGGTCCCTAATTCCTAAACTGTTCAGACCTTAACTCCCAAAATCAATCCCAACCTTCCTTTTGTGGTCATAAACCTTGTGTTTAAATTTCATTGATTTCTATTCACTTATACTAAAGTTATTGTGCGAAAACCAAGAATAATGCTTATTTGGGCCCTTTTTTGGCCCCTAATTCCTAAACTGTTTGAACTAAAACTCCCAAAATCAATCCCAACCTTCCTTTTGTGGTCATAAACCTTGTGTCAAAATTTCATAGATTTCTATTTACTTAAACTAAAGTTATAGTGCGAAAACCAAGAAAATGCTTATTTGGGCCCTTTTTGGCCCCTAATTCCTAAAATTTTGGGACCAAAACTCCCAAAATCAATCCCAACCTTCCTTTTGTGGTTATAAACCTTGTGTTAAAATTTCATAGATTTGTATTCACTTTTACTAAAGTTAGAGTGCGAAAACTAAAAGTATTCGGACGACGACGCCAACGTGATAGCAATATACGACGAAAAATTAAAAAATTTTGCGGTCGTATAAAAATACAAACACAGTAATGTAAATGAATTGTGGGAAAATTTTAAGATAGACCTCATAAAATCTAAATAAATAAATGTACAACACAAATTGATAACTTACAAACATAGATTACCTTGGGTAACAGACAAACTGCGTAGGCTTATCAATAAGAAAAACAAAGCTTATCAAAAAAGAAGAAAGATCCAGAAAAATAAAAAAAGTACAAATAGTACAAAAAGAATTACGAACAGAATATTGGAAATATATTGAAAAAATTATCTGTGACATACCAATAGACGACCCTGGTCAATATGAAACATCAAAATCAAAACCAAAAAATCTGTTCAGCTATATCAAAAGCACACGTCAGATAACACTGGTGTTGCACCTTTGAAAAAAGACGGCAAACTAGTCACAGGCACTGAGGAAAAAGCGAACATTTTAAATCAACAGTATTTACAGATGAAACAGATGATAACATCCCAGACAAAGGTACAAGTCCCCACCCGAAAATGCCAAAAATTACAATCACTGAAGCAGGTATTACTAAATAACTGTCAAACATAAATCCACATAAAGCTTGCGGCCCGGACAATATCAATGGCAGAGTCCTTAAAGAACTAAAGGAAAAAATCTCACCAATTCTTACTCTGGCCTTTGTTAGTCTTGTATTATTTTAATTTTAGTTTCTTGTGTACAATTTGGAAATTAGTATGGCGTTCATTATCACTGGACTAGTATATATTTGTTTAGGGGCCAGCTGAAGGACGCCTCTGGGTGCGGGAATTTCTCGCTACATTGAAGACCTGTTGGTGACCCTCTGCTGTTGTTTTTTATTTGGTCGGGTTGTTGTCTCTTTGACACATTCCCCATTTCCATTCTCAATTTTATTGATATTTAAAAAGTCACTTGAAACTGGAGAAACACATAAGGAATGAAAACATGTAGCCCCAGCTTTCAAAAAGGGGGGAAATACAAACCCGTAAACTACAGGCCAATATCTTTAACCTGCATATGTTGCAAGGTCATGGAGCACATCATTACAAGTAGCATCATGTCTCATCTTGAAAAACATCATATATTATACGATCTTCAGCACAGCTTCAGAAAATCAAGCTCGTGTGAAACACAATTAATAGACTTCATTCAAGAACTAGAAAAATCAAATAATAGAAACACAGAAATTGACTAAATCATAATGGACTTCGCTAAAGCGTTCGACAAAGTTTCACATCGTCACCTCCTTTACAAACTCAAATTCTATGATATTGAAAATAACACACTAAATTGGATTCAGGCATTTTTACAGGACAGAACACAAACAGTAGTCGTTTATGGCATTTCCTCCACCTCAGTACCCGTAACATCTAGTGTACCACAAGGAACAGTATTGGGCCCAATACTGTTTCTCATCTATTTAAATGACTTACCGGAACAACTACAACTACAACACAGAAAGCTCAGACTCTTTGCTGATGACAGCATAATTTACAGGGAAATAAAATCACAAGATGATTGTCATAAGCTACAACTTGACCTAGACTCAGCAGCTCGATTGGAGTCAGATTGGCTTATGGCATTTCACCCTGATAAATGTACCAACCTTTCTACCTCTCAAAAGAAAAATAACTACCGCATAATTACATCCTCCACAATCAAATCCGCGAATCAGTTACATCCGCAAAATATCTAGGCATTACCTTACAATTAAATCTGAAGTGGAACAAACATATAGACAACATAGTATCAAATGGGAACAGATCACTTGGTTTTTTAAAAAGAAATTTAAAAGTTACAAACACAGAAACAAAATCAAGAGCATATCAGGCACTAGTAAGACCCAAACTGGAATATAGTTGTAGTGTCTGGGACCCCGATATGAAAGAAAAAACAGATGAAATTAGAAAAAGTACAGAGATGAGCTGCTCGTTATGTACACAACAACTACGATTACACGAGCAGTGTCACAAACATGTTAAATCAGTTGAAATGGCCACCACTAGCTGAGAGACGCTTAAAAACAGACTTATTTTATTTTATAAAGTGATACATTGTCGTGTAGCCATTCCATCGCATATTCTTGAACAAACATACAGCAGAACAAGACAAGATCATACTCAGACATACAGAATAATCCAAACTTCCAAGGACACATACAAATGGTCATACTTCCCGTGAACAATTATTCAATGGAATTTACTACCACAAACTGTAATTGAAACCACCACTGTTGACAGCTTTTGAGATCGACTAACACCAGCTGTTCTCTCTAGCTTCAAATAAACAAATTCAAACATAACATGCACATATATTTTTAATCACAATCTGTATATACAAACACTCTAATTGTTATAATTTATTTTTATGAATTTTGTATAAAGTTTTGTCAATCACGCATGCACAACAACGTGTATTTTTCAATATTGAAGCCTTGTTGATCTTAAAGAAGAAAAAAATAAGATATATCTGCTATGTAGTACAGCTAAGACAGTACTGAGGACTTCTAATCAATAATGATCAAAGTATTTGTGTCATTTGAAATTCCTATTTTGACATACTGTCACCTGTTAAATTTAGTTTTCCAGAGACGAAAATTATAATTTTTTAGTTTAATAACACTACAGAAATTTAGTATAATGCATTTGTTACTTTAAGTACAATCTGTGGTAGAATAGATTTAGTTTATAGCTAATATAGCATTGTGAGTTTCTTTCACTTCAACAATTCAACTAAATGGGGAATATGTCGATGGGATACAGATGATCAGGAGTCGAAATTAGCGCTGGTCCAAGACCAGAAGAATTTGCATTGGACCAGTAAATTTAGTCAGCTGCTGCTCCTTTGGACCAGTAGAAATTTGTCAAACAAATCACTGATTGCATGGCAATCTTGTTTTGTTTACAAAAAAAATTAATGACCTGTGAAATCAATTACACAGTACTGGGCGGTACTAAGTATTACAATTGATCAAGTTAATTAATATCGTGGGTGAGCCTCCTTTACAACAACACAGAATGTAGAAATATTTGGAAGGAGTTAAACCGCCGGACAAAAAAATTAAAATATGTGACACACAAAAAGAAGATCGAAATGAATATTTTGATATCAACGATTTAAGGAAACATAAATATAAAAAAATCCTGGGAAAAAGATCGCTAATGGTTAAATTATCTAGTTAATCCCAATGTTATTGAATTATTGGATTTGTATAGGCACTGCCTTTGTCCAATCCCTTTGTTTAAATGTACATTTGATGTTTGAACAATAAAATATTTTGAATTGAAAAAGTTATTGAATTGTATAACATATGAAATTTGCAGTGTCAACCCAAGATAAAAAATGTATTTTTCAAACGGGATCTTCAAATTTTAAGTTAGATTCTGTCCTTTGAGTCTTGTTAATGAACAATCAGAACAGCACAAAAAATCTACGGGAATAAAGGAGAAGAATTTTAGCACATGATGAATCAAAGGCAGGGAAAATCATTCAAACTGTAAACTTTTAATCAGGATCGGCAATTTTTCTTGTCAAACTTATGTAAAAGAAAGCAGGAGGAACATTCATGCCATGTTTGGTTCCATTCCATTCAGTGGTTCTATATAAGAAGTTCAAAATGTTAAAAGTTAACTACAATGACGACATACGACAGAAGCCAATTTGCATCGTTGCGATGAAATGAGAATAGCTCACTTGGCCCTCACGAAGCCAATTTGTATCGTTGAGATGTGATGAGAAAAGCTCACTTGGACCTTCTACCACATAACAACTGTGACATCTACCTTCATAACAAACAAGACTTTAAAAAATAGTTATAAAGAAATTTTGATGTTGTCATTATAAGTTTGAGTTATTTCCCTTTGAACAGAAATATGGTTTTACATAGGACTTTAACATTATATGTGATATAATTGTCATGGAGTGTTATTTGGCTTATATTTTTGATAGAAGGATTTTGTATAAAAATATGTTTCATCTTTTATGTTTGGATTTTGTAAATTTTTAATTAAATTGTTAAATAAATTTTTACCTTATGATATGTCACAGTTTGATCAAAAAAATTTGTTTTGAAATCTTAATTAAGAAATAATTGATGCAAGCTATACTTTATAGTAGTAACATGGGTAGGCATCATATTCGTGATTATTTTTGACCGAGCTATAGTGAGGGCTAAAATAACATGCATATAATGCCTATCGATGTTACAACTACAATTAAGTATAGCTTGCATCAATTATTTTGATTCTGATTAGGACAATTAAGGTAATTTCTCTGTCCGATGTGTATAAGTGTAGAGCCATTGTAGCCTAATCAATTTAGCTCTAAAATCACTCAACCTCCAACTAATTGCAACACAAGCTTTTTTTTTAGTGCAAATCATAATATAAACTTGTACTAACAACATACTAAAACTATATACATTGATATAATTTGCGGAAAAGTTTTTTTTAGGTGAAATATGTGGTTTTTAGAGAAAAAATGCTGAAAACTGGAAAAGAAGAAAAATATTATTTATTGTTGGTTTTTTTAGACCTAAAGCTTGTGGAAGACAGGAAACCTTATCTTAATAGACTATTATGTAGTCCTTTAGCTATTATCATTCATATTGAGGCAATTTTGAGGAGAAATGAGTGATTTTTAGTGAAAAAAACATGGAAAACTGGAAATGTAGAAAATCTCTGTTGTTAATGGCTAATATTTTTGAAGTTTGATCTATATAGAAAAAAGAACATACTATTTTATGTTTATTTTGTGAAGTCATTTAGTTATCAATATTAATCATGTTAATTTTTGGGTAATTTAGTTGAATATATGTTTTGAGACAGAAAACCCAATAACTGGAAATAAAAAGTCTTGGTTATTGGTGGGTAAAGGGGGGGGGGGATCTGCAAAAAGAAAAATAATTGCCATTTCACGATGAACGAACAATTAAAAATTTCTTGCACGTTGATCTTTTTATCGATTTCACGAAACACGGTGAATAACGAACCTTTTTCACGGCTGCACGTGAAATAAAAATGGCAAAACACGTTGCACGAAAATAACCCTTTCCCACCCTCCTTTTAAGGATAACAAAATACAATATTAAAAGGCAAGATAATTGCACATTACGTGTGGTGTTAAAGAATCCAGTTTTAAGTGCAAAGCCTTCCGGATATAGTTGAATTGGGATATAAATAGAAAATACTATCTGTCTCAGGTCCATTTAAAATATACCGCGGTATTCGACAACGGTGTCCGATTTCTGCGTTACTGTTTGTTACAACTGTTGAATTAATGGCCATAAGATTAAGAAAAAATAAAGAACTTAAGGGAATAACAATAAAATTAGACGGACAATCTTGTAATTTAAAAATCTGTCAATTAGCAGACGACATAACATTATTTCTTCAGTCTCGTAAAGATATAAGTCTAGCTCTCAGTATAATAGAGACATTTGGAAGTCTATCAGGGCTGAAACTTAATAGGAATAAAACAGAAGGAATATGGTTAGGGAGATTAAAAAGTAGTAAAGATAAATATGAAAATATAAACTGGACAAATAAACCAGTCAAAAGTCTAGGTATTTATTTTGGATATGATATTAAATAAGGAATGTCAAACATTGAACATAGAAAAAATCTTGGATAAAATTACAAAACTTGTAGACAGATGGTCAAAAAGAAATTTAACATTGCTTTGAAAAATTTTAATTGTAAAAGCTCTTCTGCTACCAAATTTAACTTATTTTGCAACTAATGGTATTATTACTAAAGATAAGTTGCAAATCATCAACAATATAATTTATAGGTTTGTTTGGAATGGCAGAAAAGATCAAATAAAGAGGTCAATATTAACAAAAAATTATGCTGAAGGGGGCTTAAAAATGATTGATCTGGAGTCTTATATAATGTCAATACATATAAAATGATTAAAAAAATAATACAATCAGAAAATGCTAACTGGTCAGTGTTGCCTAAACTATACCTGAATAAGTTTGGCAAAAATTTGCTAATTTTCAAGATAAATATAAGAAATATAAAATTAATTGATAAAAAAATATGGAACAATACACCATTATTCTATCAAGAACTGATAAAATCATGGATTCATGTAAATCTGAATGAAGCTAAAAATAATAAAATATGGAACTTTTTAGAGATCAAAAAGCAAATAATATGGGGCAATAACTTGATAAAATTTAAAGGACAATGTCTGTTTTTTGATAAATGGATTGAAAGTGATATTCTATTTATAAATGACATAATTGACAATAGAGGACAAATATCAGAAAAAGTAATCAATTTAAAACTAAACCAGATGCTCTGCAAGGCGCAGCTTTATACGACCGCATAGGTTGAACCCTGAACGGTTGGGGCAAGTATGGACACAACATTCAAGCTGGATTCAGCTCTAAATTTGGATTGTGATTAAAAAGTTGACACAGCATAGGTTTTGGACACAGAATGAATGTGGTCTAATGAACTTAAAATAATTTGTTTGTCTTTGAGCAATCACTATGCTGTTGAATATTAATCCTCTCAAAAAAATGTTTGAAGAAATTTTCTTTTTATTTATGAAATCTGAAATGAGAAAAATTAAACCCCCCCCCCCCCCACCATTTTTTTCACATCCCCCTTTCCCTTTTTTCAAAACTGATCTCAATTCAAATTTCTAATGGAGTTTGCAACAATAACTACTCATTTAAATACATCATAAAATATTAAAATGTAACAAAAAGTGCTTGTTATCACTGAATGGTAAAGAGTGTTTTAATTTATCAGTTGGAAGTAAAAGTGAATATACATTGTGCATTGTATAAAACAATGATTTAAGTTGATTCAACTACTATTCTGGACAAAGAAAGATAACTCCAATCAATTGAAAATTTCTTGCTATTGCACAATATTGTGCAATTAGATATTTCTTGCTATTGCGCAATACTGTGCAATTGAAAATATTTGCTATTGCACAATACTGTGCAATTGAAGATTTCTTGCTATTGCACAATACTGTGCAATTGAACATTTTTTGCTATTGCACAATACTGTGCAATTGAAGATTTCTTGCTATTGCTGAATACTGTGCAATTGAAAATTTCTTGCTATTGCACAATACTTAATATAATAATTTTGGATCCTGATTTGAACCAACTTGAAAACTGGGCTCATAATCAAAAATCTAAGTACATGATTAAATTCAGCATATCAAAAAAGCCAAAGAATTCAATTTTTATTAAAATCAAACTTAGTTTAATTTTGGACCCTTTGGTATTTTATGTAGACCAATTTGAAAACGGGACTAAAAATTAAGAATCTACATACACAGTTAGATTTGGCATATCAAAGAACCCCAATTATTCAATTTTTGATGAAATCAAACAAAGTTTAATTTTGGACCCCGATTTGGACCAACTTGAAAACTGGGCCAATAATCAAAAATCTAAGTACATTTTTAGATTCAGCTTATCAAAGAGCCCCAAGGATTCCATTTTTGTTAAAATCAAACTTAGTTTAATTTTGGACCCTTTGGACCTTAATGTAGACCAATTGGAAAACGGGACCAAAAATTAAGAATCTACATACACAGTTAGATCCGGCATATCAAAGAACCCCAATTATTCAATTTTTGATGAAATCAAACAAAGTTCAATTTTAAACCCCTTTGGGCCCCTTATTCCTAAAAACCTGTTGGGACCAAAACTCCCAAAATCAAACCCAACCTCCCTTTTATGGTCATAAACCTTGTGTTTAAATTTCAAAGATTTCTATTTACTTATACTAAAGTTATGGTGCCAAAACCAAGAATAATGCTTACTTGGGCCCCTTTTTGGCCCCTAATTCCTAAACTGTTCAGACCTCAACTCCCAAAATCAATCCCAACCTTCCTTTTGTGGTCATAAACCTTGTGTTTAAATTTCATTGATTTCTATTTACTTATACTAAAGTTATTGTACGAAAACCAAGAATAATGCTTATTTGGGCCCTTTTTTGGCCCCTAATTTCTAAACTGTTTGAACTAAAACTCCCAAAATCAATCCAAACCTTCCTTTTGTGGTCATAAACCTTGTGTCAAAATTTCATAGATTTCTATTCACTTAAACTAAAGTTATAGTGCGAAAACCAAGAAAATGCTTATTTGGGCCCTTTTTGGCCCCTAATTCCTAAAATTTTGGGACCAAAACTCCCAAAATCAATCCAAACCTCCTTTTTGTGGTTATAAACCTTGTGTTAAAATTTCATAGATTTTTATTTTCTTTTACTAAAGTTAGAGTGCGAAAACTAAAAGTATTCGGACGACGACGACGACGACAACGTGATAGCAATATACGACGAAAAATTAAAATTTTTGCGGTCGTATAAAAACAAAAGTAATTGGATTGCTGAATTTTCAAAACTTAAAAAAGCCATACCAAATCACTGGGAGCTAGGAGAAGCTTAAAACTGAGAGATCATTCAAAACTAAAGTAAATATTAACAGAAAAAAAATTAGATTAAGAGACCATGAGGATATACTGGGCATTAATAATAAAGATATTTATAAGATAGTGCAAAGTAGAATAAAAACAGAAACACCCATTGGTTTTTTGAAATGGGAAAAGATATTACATACAGGAAATATAAATAGTACGTGAACTCAAAGACACGATAAAATTCACTTTTGAATACTTAAAAGATAATAAAATTAAGATGTTCAGGTGGAAATTAATGCACTTCATCTTGGCAAATAAAGAGCTATTATTTCAATGGAAAATTTCTGAAAACAGTCTTGTTCATATTGTAATGAACAAGACAACTACAAACATTTTTTTATCACATGCGCATATAACACAAACTTCTGGAGATCAATGAGAGATATATTTAACAAACTAGGTATTGACAAACGTCATGTTATAAGCCTACACTCTCTAGTAATAGGATACAAGATTCATGATGATGCTTATTTTGGACTCAATCACTTGCTGAGCTTAATGTTTTTTTCAGTCTATAAATCAAATTATAAATCCAATAATTAAGGCAAAAAAAATAGACATAGTGAAAATTTTTAAATATGAAATCTCGAGTACAGTTGATTTGTATTATACGGCCAATATGGAAATAAACAAAATGTTAAAAAAAGTGTTGCAGATCTTGAAATAAACAAAATTAACTTTTGGAAAAAAACAGAGTGTATGTTCTAGAATGTTAATATTGTGTACTTGTTTTCAATATTTCACCAGTGGACCAGTAAAAAAATATGCTACTATAATATAAGTATAGGTGTCTATATATATATATATGTACAAAAAATGTATGAAAACACATGAAGATACATGTACAATGTATGTGAATGCATCTTTTTGTAAAGGTCTTTATACATGTTATATGTGTGAACATGTACAAATGATGTATGTATGTAACTAGAGCATATGTGTGAATGAATATATATGTAAGTGTGAATGCATGTATGTAGGTATGTAAGCTAGTATGCATGAAAGTGAAGTATAAAATTAATTTGGAAAGAAAAGGGGGGATAAAGGTAAAAAAAAAAAAAGTTTTTAGACAATATTCATGTATCCTATTATATCTGTACAACAAAGATTAGGTACATTTTCATATGTTTAATGATGTTTTTCTTTTTTTATGTGAAACTATATGAACATATTATATACAAGAATAATAAGGATAATTCTAATGTTTACAATATAAAGGTCACAGACTGTTCACAGGTAATAAAATTTGGGTCAAATTTGTAAAATCAACAAGAGTGCACACCCTGAAATGTCTCGCCTTCTATACTAATCATTGATGTTATGTTGATAGTCCTAAGTATAAAGCTAAGCTTTATTACAACTGTCACATAAACTTAACATTAACCAAGATAACTAAACAAAGACCAATGAACCTTGAAAATGAGGTCAAGGTCAGATGAACCATGCCAGGCAGACAAGTACAGCTAACAATGCTTCTATACAACATATATAGTTGACCCATTACTGATAGTTTAAGAAAAATAGACCAAAACACAAATACTTAACACTGTGCAATGAACCGTGAAAATGAGGTCACGGTCAAATAAAACCTGCGCGACTGACATAAAGATCATAAAATATTTTCATACAACAAATATAGTTGACCTATGGCATATGGTATTAGATAAAAAGACCAAAACTCAAAAACTTAACTTTGACCACTGAACCATGAAAATGAGGTCAAGGTCACATGACATCTGCCCGCTAGACATGTATAGCTTACAATCATTCCATACAACAAATATAGTAGACCTATTGCATATAGTATGAGAAAAACAGACCAAAACACAAAAATTTAACTATATTAAACCACTGAACCATGAAAATGAGGTCAAGGTCAGATGACACCTGCCAGTTGGACATGTACACCTTACAGTCCTTCCATAGACTGAATATGCTAGCCCTATAGCTTATAGTATCTGAGAATTGGACTTGACCACAATAACTTAACCTTGTTCACTGATCCATGAAATGAGGTCGAGGTCAAGTGAAAACTGTCTGACAGACATGAGGACCTTGCAAGGTACGCACATATCAAATATAGTTATCCTATTACTTATAATAAGAGAGAATTCAACATTACAAAAAATTTGAACTTTTTTTTCAAGTAGTCACTGAACCATGAAAATGAGGTCAAGGTTATTGGACATGTGACTGACGGAAACTTTGTAACATGAAGCATCTATATACAAAGTATGAAGCATCCAGGTCTTCCACCTTCTAAAATATAAAGCTTTTAAGAAGTGAGCTAACACCGCCGCCGCCTGATCACTATCCCTATGTCGAGCTTTCTGCAACAAAAGTTGCAGGCTCGACAAAAATCATGACAAAAGCTTATAAGAAACAAACAAAAAGAATACTTTACTTACCATTCTTTAGTATTAACAAACACTTCCAAAGAATTGTATAAATCCAAAGGTACGAATTAACAAAAGTTAACAGAAACAGTGACCACGCTGTATCTCATTCATATTTTCATATGTTTCAAAATTCTATTAAAAGAACCGATAACGGATTTTTCTCCGTAAATTTCACAACACATTGTCTGTAACATCTTTAAGTACTTCGATAAGATTTTATATGATATTATGTTTATTTATAAAGTAATGATAGAAAATAGAAATGCATTAAATGGCTATGTGTAAAATAAGATAAGTTTTACTGTATATTCTCCCTGGATATCAGTTATAATTGTATGAGACAGGGATACTTGATGGAATGCTATACATTAAGTAATTTGTTAAAACAGCAAAGAGTGCAATAAAGAATTTATGAATGTTAAAAAAAAAAAAAAAAAATACTATCTGATGTTTATCTTAAGAAGTCCTATAGGAATTAGTATTAAAAAAATGTAATTCTTGTGTAAAATATGATGTGTACAGAAAAATTGTGAAAATGGAAATAAAAAGCTCGGTTATTCATGGTTAAAACTTTTAACATAGGATCTTTATAGACAGACTTTATTGCAGACTTGGGGTCAATTACATTGGAATGTAATTCATTAAATTACACATTACATTGCAAAAATGGTCAATTACACTAATTACACATTACACAGTTTTTGAAATGTAATTAATTAAATTACAATTACTTTACTAAAGTAATTAATTAAATTACACATTACATTTCATCATGATATTTTTTAACAATAATTTACATGTTTATATAATGCATGTGTAAAATTTTCATGTAAGCAGAGTTTAAGCGTTGCATTTGATAATCATTTAATATAGTTATTTGTTATTTTAATGTTTTGTCAATTATTCTGAATCTCTCATGTCTGAAAACAGCAATTGTAAATAGTCAAGATATAACATTATTTTTGTTAATGTATGCTGATGACATGATTTTGATGTCTGAAACAGTAGAAGGTTTACAGGAAATGTTAAATACTTTGTCAATTTACACAGAAAAATGGGGCTTGTCTGTTAATACAAAAAAACAAAAATTGTTGTTTTCAGGAAGGGTGGAATTGTACGGCCTAATGAGACATGGGTCTATAACGGTCAAACAATGGATATTGTGGAACAATTTTGTTATTTAGGTGTATTAATACCGTATAATTGTAAATTTCTTAAAACACAGAAACATTGTGCAGAACAAGGTAGAAAAGCTATGTTCAGTATGAGAAGAACTACATCATCATTATGTTTAAATGTATTTACAATGCTTAGTCTTTTTGATACTTATGTTAGTAGCATATTAATGTATGGGTGTGAAATATGGGGAGTACACAAATCTCCTATGATAGAAAAGGTCCATTTGGACTACTGCAAAATGTTATTAAGTGTCAAAAGAACGACCCCAAATGTGATGGTCTATTTTGAATTAGGTAGATTTCCACTGCAGTATGAGCGTAATTATAGAATACTTAAATTTTGGTTCAAAATTTTAATTAGTGACAATTGTATATTAAGGTCTTGTTATAAAGAACTTGTGTTAAATTGTTCAAAATGTATGAATTGGGCAACATATGTTAAAAGATTGATATATAGTCTTGGTATGAATAATTTGTGGGATAATCAGTGGTTGTTAAATGTAGACAGCTCATATTTACCTTTGATAAGACAGCGTTTGTTTGATCAAGCTAACCAAGAGTTACAATTTTTATTAGATTCTTCTTCAAAGTGTAGATTATATAAGTATGTTGTAACAAATGTAGTTTTGCAATTTTATTTACAGAAATGCATTCCTGTACTTTTTCGTAAATGTATAACAAGGATTCGTTTGTCTTCACATAACCTTTGTATTGAAACTGGACGTTATGTTGGTACTAATAGAAATGAAAGAAATTGTATTTTTTGTGATTTAGGAGTAATAGAGGATGAATTTCATTTTATCCTTCAATGTAGTAGATATACTGATTTGCGAAAAAAATATATAAAAAAATATTACTGGTCTAGGCCATCAACTTTTAAATTAATAGAATTATTGTCAGGTGAAAACACAAAACAGCTTTGTAACTTGGGAAAGTTTTTACATTTCTCTTTTAAATTAAGAAACAGTTTATTGTAATAAAAGATATTTTGTATTGATGAAACTTCTGACGTCACCTATTGTTTATTATACATATTGTTTATACTGTTTGTAATATGCCATATGTATACACTGTACATGTATATGATTATACTGATGAGCGGTAAGGCTCAAAGTTAATAAAGAATTTGTGAATTTGAATTTATAGTCTTTCGACAGGAGCTAATATGGTACAAGATATTGTTTGATCAGGACATGGAAGTTTTTTTATTAGAAGATCATTATATTGATAGGAGAGGGAATTTGTTCCTTTTAACTTGCCAATACATCAAGGGGTATTTTGACATCTCAGAAATGAACTCGTTTGAATTAAACATAATATGAATAAGGAAATTATAAATGAATTTAAAATATTTTTTTTTATTTTACTTTAAAAATATAAAAAAAGTGCTTGTCACAATATTGAAATAATTTTTAGTACAAACAATGTATATAATGTCTCAATATTAGCAATATTTTGCTAATTAGATAAAATATCTGTAATAGTGGCATTGCCCCTGGACATTTTAATCTGATTAATTGCTGTTTGTTTTTATAGCTGTTAATTTTTATTTCTATAATCCTTTTGTGTATACTAATTTGACAAAATGATTGTATGCAGTGATTTTAAATTCTAAATGAACTGTCTCAGAAAGATGTTTCACAGGGACACATTTTATTGTTTTTGTTTAACAAGGTGTTTATTACTTATCAATCTATTTAGTTAAAGATCTGTAGGTCAAATAAAATATATAAAAACTTAAGAAAAAATTACAGACTTCATTATTAAAAAAGCATTGATATTTATATTTGAAAAATATATATAATTTTACAATTTATATTATAAAACACAAATCCTAAACTGTAACACCATAGAAGTACATGTAATTGAAATGTAATTCAAAAGTAATTGAGCATTACATGCTTTTTTCAATGTAATTAATTAAATTACCATTACATGTAATTAAAAAAATGCTCAATTACACATTACATTCAATTACATGGAAAATTGTAATGCATTACACTTAATTACCATTACATTTTTAACAAGAAGTAATTGTAACAGGATGCTGTTACGAAGTCTCCCAAACAAAGCTCCCATAACTCGCCATTCATATGGTCCCATGTTCATTTGATTTGAGTTTTTGTCCCATACAAGAATATATATGGTTTAGGGGTGGGGACATTGATCGTTTACAAGTTTTCAAACAAGAGGGGGTGGGGTGACCCCCTCGGGACTTCCCTTCTATATCATTTCATTTGTTTTATTGTCCCCTACAAGAATATATATGGTTTAGGGGTGGGGATCTGGACCGTTTACAAGATAATAGCACATTCTCAAATTGAACAGGGTGGGGGCGATCCCCAGGAACTTCCCTTTAATTTCATTTGATTAGCCTTATTGTCCCATACAAGAATATATATGGTTTAGGGGTGGGGATGTTGACCCTTTACAAATTTTCAAACAAGAGGGGGTGGGGTAACCCCCTACGGACTTCCCTTTTATTTCATTTTATTTGTTTTATTGTCCCTTACAAGAATATATATGGTTTAGTGGTGGGGATGTTGACCGTTTACAAGTTTACAAACAAGACAGGGTGGGGTGACCACCTCGGGACTTTTCTTTTATTTCATTTCATTTGTTTTATTGTCCCCTACAAGAATATATATGGTTTAGGGGTGGGGATCTGGACCGTTTACAAGCTAATAGTACATTCTCAAATTGAACGGGGTGGGGGTGACCCCCAGGAACTTCCATTTAATTTCATTTGATTAGTTTTATTGTCCCATACAAGAATAGATATGGTTTAGGGGTGGGGATGTTGACCGTTTACAAGTTTTCACCTACAAGAATATATATGGTTTAGGGGTGGGGATCTGGACCGTTTACAAGATAATAGTACATTCTCAAATTGAACGGGGTGGGGGTGACCCCCAGGAACTTCCATTTAATTTCATTTGATTAGTTTTATTGTCCCATACAAGAATAGATATGGTTTAGGGGTGGGGATGTTGACCGTTTACAAGTTTTCAAACAAGAGGGGGTGGGGTGAGCCCCTAGGGACATCACTTTTATTTCATTTCATTTGTTTTATTGTCCCCTACAAGAATATATATGGTTTAGGGGTTGGGATCTGGACTGTTTACAAGATAATAGCACATTCTCAAATTGAACGGGGTGGGGATGACCCCCGGGGACTTCCTTTTAATTTCATTTGATTTTTTTATCGTCCCATTCAAGAATATATATGGTTTAGGGGTGGGGATCTGGACCGTTTACAAGATAAAAGCATATTCTCAAATTGAAGGGGGTGGGGATGACCCCCCAGGGACTCCCCCTATATTTCATGTGATTTGTTTTATTGTCCTATAATCATTTCTGAAGACTGCATGTATCTATCACTTACAGTTTTCAAGTTATATTCATTTGAAAATTTTAAAAAATAAAATCCCATAGGGTTCTATAGTAAACCCCTCCCTCCTTTCTACCCCCCAAAATACCCCTTAATAGACCCCAATGCACAAACGAAACATTGATGGCTCACCTAGACATGTTAGTCTAACATATTGTAAAATCCTAAGTAAATCTGACAAGCCGTTTAGGAGAACCGCTGCGGACAAGTTCATTTTTAAAGTGGCGGAAGAAGAGGAAGAAGCGGAAGAATAATCAAAATAATAAGAACTGACCAAAAACAATAAGTCTCCAAACTTTGTTTGGGAGACTTAATTACCCCATCCCTGCTTTATTGTATTATGTTTATATGCATATGTAATCCTCTTGTTATTTATATCAATAATAACCAATTTGTTGAGTGAAATATTTTGTTTTACGAACTAATTACAAAATAAGAATGTGTCCCCAGTACATGGATGCCCCACCGACCATTAAATTGAGGTCATAGCTGTAATTTGGCATTAAAATTAAAAATATCATATCACAGGGAGCATGTGCACCTGTAAGTTTCATATTAATTGGACTTCAACTTCATCAAACACTACAATGACCAAAATCTTTAATAGAAGCAGGACCGACGGACGAACAAATGAAGGGACCCACAGACAGAAAAACACAATACCCTAAAGTAAGGGGCATAACAAATGAAAATTTCAAAAGCTTGGTTACTTCCAGCTTGATTATTTAAAAACGTAAAATTGAGAATTGAAACAGGAAATGTGTCAAAAAGAAAACAAGGCCCCTATAATCGGTCTTCAAAAGAGGGACGAAAGATACCAAAGGGACAGTCAAACTCATAAATCGAAAATAAACTGACAACGCCATGGCTAAAAATGAAAAAGACAAACAGACAAACAATAGTACACATGACACAACATAGAAAACTAAAGAACACATGACACAACATAGAAAACTAAAGAATAAACAACAAAACTCCATCAAAAACTAGGGGTGATCTCAGGTGCTCCGGAAGGGTAAACAGATCTTGCTCCACATGTGGCACCCATCGTGTTGCTTATGTGATAACAAATCCGGTAAATAGTCTAATTCGGTAGGTCACATTCATGAAATGGAAGGGGATGTAGAAACGACTTAAGGAACATATCCGATATCATTTGTGAAACGGTTATTCCAGAACGGTCAACCAACTCGTGATGGCGTCCGTAAAATTTACGAAGGGATGATTTCAACTTCACCATTTGGAACTCTTGGTTTAATAGCTTCCTTGTGAGCAACAACCCTCTATCAAGAAAATCATGATAGGAAATGCAAGCACGGGAATATCGTATCAATTGGGAGACATGTATCCTGTATGCAGGTGCTGCTGAAATGTTGCTACTTAGAAATGGAATGTTCACAATTGGAAAGCTGAAATCATCTCTTTTGTCGTAAAGTTTTGTATACAACCGACCCTCATTGTCAATTTCTAGATGCAAATCAAGATATGAGGCCCCTATAATCGGTCTTCAACATAGCAAGGCCCCTATAATCGGTCTTCAACATAACAAGTAAATCAAGCACACGAAGATGGGCTTCAGCTGACCCCCTTAATTATTGTGTACACTAATTCAGCAATATGGAAACCACCCTTGAAACTCCAATATATACACATGAACCAAAATTATCAACAACAAAAACCATAAACGCAAGACAAACTAAGGCTAGAGGTTCCTGACTTAGGATAAGTGCAATAATGTGGCTAGGAGAAAAAAAACATGTAGTGTGAGAACTCAACCCTCCAATAGTTTCTCTAGACAATGTATAATAAATAAACACACAATAAAACTCAGTTTTTAAGAAGTGCATTTTGTGGAAGTTTGAAATTGTTTTCTTAAGTAACTGTTATGTATTTATTTATAGTAGTTAAATATGTAGGTATAATAAACAAACTACCTTTGATTTTGTCATGTTAATTGCTGGAAGAGTTATTTTTTTCTAGTGTCATTGCATCGTCATTGATTGTAGTCCTTTTTTTGTGAATTTTTTCATTAGCTACTTTTTCAACATTTGAATTGCATAAAGTCACAGTTAAACACAGACCAATATTACTTAGCAAGCTCTATCAATATCCAGGTTTAATTTCAGATATGTCAGCTTTTTATTATTTTGGAACATGCACTAGTGCAATGAATTAGCATGAAATGTAGATATTGTTTAAGGCAATTTCAAGGAAAGCTTTGTCAGTATGATTACAATTTTTACTCAAGAGCTTGAATTTAAATAGTAAATGTACAAAAGTTGTCCAATTTTGGATGATGAAAATGAGATAAGCCCGCTGTTGAATGAATTGATGGGATCACTTTCTGGAGGAAGGGTTAATAGTAACAGCACCTTTTGTGTGTACCCTGTAAACCTTTATGTGGTGGTCTGAAACATTAATCAAAGGATAATGACAGAGAACAAACTTTGGTTGTCTGCTGTATGAAATATTATGGTCAAAGATATATTTGTATATAAAGAAAAGCATTACCAAGTTCCTTCTTTAAGAAATCTCATTGAATTAATTTAATAAAAGGAAATCAGCTTTAGCTTAACAACTGTAAAAAAGTGGGCGACTTATGGCCAAAGTAGTCCTGTCTAATCTGATTTTTTTGTTAGTTGTTTAGGTTGCTTTCTAATTGACTTTAAAAACCTCAAATCTCTCATTATTCATAATTATACTACATAATTACTCATAAGAACGAAACTAAACAAATATTTAAATAAAATACACCTTATGCCTAAAGAATATAAACTAGAGGCTCTAAAGAGCCTGTGTCGCTCACCTTGGTCTATGTGCATATTAAACAAAGGACACAAATGGATTCATGACAAAATTGTATTTTGGTGATGGTGATGTGTTTGAAGTTCTTACTTTACTGAACATTCTTGCTTCTTACAATTATATCTATAATGAACTTTGCCCATTAGTAACAGAGAAAAATATTTGGTAAAAATTTACATAAATTTACCAAATTAATGAAAATTGTTAAAAATTGACTATAAAGGGCAATAACTCCTTAAGGGGTCAATTGACCATTAAGGTCATGTGGACTTATTTGTAGATCTTACTCTGATGAACATTATCGCTGTTTACAGTTTATTGCTATCTATAATAGTATTCAAGATAATAACCAAAAACAGCAAAATTTCTTTAAAAATTACCAATTGGAGGGCAGCAACCCAACAACCGGATGTCCAATTCATTTGAATATTTCAGGGCAGATATATATTGACTTGATTAACAATTTAACTCCTTGTCAGATTTCCTCTAAATGATTTGGGTTTCAGAGTTATAAGCAAAAAACTAAATTTTACCCCTGTTCTATTTTTAGCCGTGGTGGCCATCTTGGTTGGATGGCCAGGTCATCGGACACATTTTTCAAACAAGGTACCTCAAAGATGATTGTGGCCAAGTTTGAATTAATTTGGCCCAGTAGTTTCAGAGGAGAAGATTTTTGTAAAAGATAACTAAGATTTACGAAAAATGGTTAAAAATTGACTATAAAGGGCAATAACTCCTAAAGGGGTCAACTGACCATTTCGGTCATGTTGACTTATTTGTAAATCTTACTTTGATGAACATTATTGCTGTTTACAGTTTATCTCTATCTATAATAATATTCAAGATAATAACCAAAAACAGCAAAATTTCCTCAAAATTACCAATTCAGGGGCAGCAACCCAACAACAGGTTGACCGATTCATCTGAAAATTTCAGGGCAGATAGATCTTGACCTGATAAACATTTTTACTTCATGTCAGATTTCCTCTAAATGTTTTGGTTTTTGAGTTATCAGCCAAAAACTGCATTTTACCCCTATGTTCTATTTTTAGCCGTGGCGGCCATCTTGGTTGGTTGACCGGGTCACGCCACACATTTTTTAAACTAGATACCCCAAAGATGATTGTGGCCAACTTTGGATTAATTTGGCCCATTAGTTTCAGAGGAGAAGATTTTTGTAAAAGATTACTTAGATTTACGAAAAATGGTTAAAAATTGACTATAAAGGGCAATAACTCCTTAAGGGGGTCAACTGACCATTTCGGTCATGTTGACTTATTTGTAAATCTATCTTTGCTGAACATTATTCCTGTCTACAGTTTATCTCTATCTATAATAATATTCAAGATAATAACCAAAAACGGCAAAAATTTCCTCAAAATTACCAATTCAGGGGCAGCAACCCAACAACAGGTTGACCGATTCATCTGAAAATTCCAGGGCAGATAGATCTTGACCTGATAAACATTTTTACCTCCATCAGATTTCCTCTAAATGCTTTGGTTTTTGAGTTATAAGCCAAAAACTGCATTTTACCCCTATGTTCTATTTTTAGCCGTGGCAGCCATCTTGGTTGGTTGACTGGGTCACGCCACACATTTTTTAAACTAGATACCCCAAAGATGATTGTGGCCAAGTTTGAATTAATTTGGCCCATTGGTTTCAGAGGAGAAGATTTTTGTAAAAGATTACTTATATTTATGAAAAATGGTTAAAAATTGACTATAAAGGGCAATAACTCCTAAAGGGGTCAACTGACCATTTCGGTCATGTTGACTTATTTGTAAATCTAACTTTGCCGAACATTATTGCTGTCTACAGTTTATCTCTATCTATAATAATATTCAAGATAATAACCAAAAACAGCAAAATTTCCTCAAAATGACCAATTCAGGGGCAGCAACCCAACAACGGGTTGACCGATTCATCTGAAAATTTCAGGGCAGATAGATCTTGACCTGATAAACATATTTAGTCCATGTCAGATTTCCTCTAAATGCTTTGGTTTTTGAGTTATAAGCCAAAAACTGCATTTTACCCCTATGTTCTATTTTTAGCCGTGGCGGCCATCTTGGTTGGTTGACCGGGTCACGCCACACATTTTTTAAACTAGATACCCCAATGATGATTGTGGCCAAGTTTGGTTCAATTTGGCCCAGTAGTTTCAGAGGAGAAGATTTTTGTAAAAGTTAACGACGACGGACGACGACGGACGACGACGACGACGGACGCCGGACGCAAAGTGATGGGAAAAGCTCACTTGGCCCTTTGGGCCAGGTGAGCTAAAAAGGGACGAATGATATTAGAGGGACAGTCAAACTCATAAATCAAAAACAAACTGACAACGCCTGGCTAAAAATGAAAGAAGACAAACAGACAAACAATAGAACACATGACACAATATAGAAAACTAAAGAATAAGCAAACTATAAATGTTTAGCTTTTAAGGTCCACTAAACCTTATCAGAGATCTCTTGGTAGTATGTTTGAAACCATGATTTATTGTAAAATCTCCCCACTCTAAAAACATAAGAAGATGTTGTATGATTGACAATGGCAAAAATGTCCACAAGAGATAACAATGATGAGGGTGTGGATGTTAACAACTATCGTTAAAATATAAAACTGTCAAGACAATGAATGGAAAAATAAATATGACAGACAGCAAACAATAACCATCATGTATTAAAGGGCCACTTACTTTTGATAATCATAATCATAGTGTGAAAGGTTAACAATGTTTGCATGCACTTAGCCCTCCCATAAAGAGGAACAGTTTTGAAATAGCAAACAACGTAAGTGCAAATTGTAAAACTCAGTTGGAAAGGGTTCAACTCAAAAAGGCCAGCACAGAGTATATACTAAACCAAAATGACACTGAGTTCTAATAGCTAGTTTCAAGCTAATTACAGTTGATGAATAAATACTCTTGGCACCGACTAAAATATAAGTCAGTACACATTCGATTAGAAACCAGCGAAAAGTTGGTTCAGTGTTATTACTATATATTATCATGATTATATTGATGTTTTGGGAGGCGACTTTCCTGGTATGGAACTTGCGCCCTTGTGGGTTTAGTGGTACAGCCAAAGCTTTATTTATATGGTGTTTAAGTACTTAGATCATCGCTATTTACAGGAGTAGTAATTTGCTTCAGGAGCCTAGAATTTTTGTTTGTGAACAAATATTTAACATACAATCATTTTACACTCATCATTCTTTTTTTTCTGAAAAACATTGTTCGATTTTATATCTTATTATGTTTGTTCAAGAAGAAAATGGAAAAAAAAAAAAAAAAAAAGACTTTAAATTTCAAAAATTAAGTCTTGCAAATTTTTTTTAATTTTTAATGGCCATACACATGTGTTTCGAGAACACCTCCCCCAACTATAATTAATTTTAACACAGGGGAAGATTTCTTTCTTGAACCTAGTAAGATTGTGAGTATGTTGGTTAATCAAATTCAGAATAGTCTTCTGTTATAGGTTACATATAACTATTATGGAGAATTAGATCTTTGAATTTTAAAATATCAGAACACAATCTCGGTCTATATCTTTATTTAAATATACAAATTTTAGGACAGGAAAGTGAAGCATTTGTAAAATTATTCTTTTGAATTGAGATAAGTATGCATTGTATTGTATTACTAGAACTTGTTTAAAAAATACAGAACATTTTTTTTTTATAATTTATGTTTTTTCAACTTTGGTAAATAAGGGAAAGCAACTCATATTACCTTCCTTTTACCACAAAATATTTTCGTGAATTAAATATGTCAATTTCCAAATGCAACACAATACAGTCTAATAAATGAATTAGTAACTACATGTGCATTATTTTAGAGTTTGGAAATGTTTTAAGTTTATGAATATATATAATGCTTGCCAATTTTATAAAATTCATTATTCTGCAAGTATATTATCAATGTTATCAAATTATTGCAGGATTAGGCTTTGTTGATAAGTCTATTTTTCCTAAAAAGAGTATTATTGACATGTCGAGACAGCGTTGTGAAATTTTGGAATAGCAGTCAGTGTTTCTGAAGTGTAACCTCTTTCTACTCATGACATTATACTGAACCTATGACCTATGAGATGCAATTTATCTCTGACTCATATTTAACATTTGAAAATACTTTTGAGAATCTTTTATTGAGGGACTTTACATTTAGATTTTGAAATTAAGTTCATTTTAAGAATAAGTAGTTTTGGCATATATTTTATATTTTACATTGTAAAGAGGAATAGTTTTACTTTGGTTTTGATATTCAGATTTGATTCTTTGTACTTTAATTCGATTATTATTATTTGGCATTATTTACTGACTACTTGTTATCATCATTCATCTAAATTGATATTGTTGATTAAATTATGAAAACTTTCCTTGCTTTTTAGCTATGCCTATCAGAACATTAAGTCTAGCAAAAGACTGACCCAATTTGGTTTAATATACCATGGCAAAGTAAATATTTTCAAAATATCTTTTCTAGAAAGTTAAATACATATAAACTACTATTGGAGTATGTAAAGGCGGTAGTTGCTTGCACATGGTTTCATTATAGATAAGCCCCTGCTTGTTCTATAACGTGTCATGGTATAAACAAAAAGACTAGAGGCTCTTAAAAGCCTGTGTCGCTCACCTTGGTATATGTGCATATTAAACAAAGGACACATATGGATTCATGACAAAATTGTGTTTTGGTGATGGTGATGTGTTTGTAGATCTTACTTTACTGAACATTCCTGCTACTTACAATTTTCTCTATCTATAATAAACTTGGCCCTTTATTTACAGAGGAAAATATTTTTTTAATTATCAAAGTAATGAAAATTTTAACCAGGTGCTCTGCAGGGTGCAGCTTTATACGACCGTAGAGGTCGAACCCTGATTTGAATATGTTCATCATGAGTCATAAACAAATTTTGCGGTTGTATAAAAAGAGTGGTCCATGACTCTTTTTCAAGTGAAATCAGTTTGAATGATAAAAATCAGCAGAAAACTGCATCTTCTCTTGATAAGTCACTGTTTGACGTCGCGAAAATAACACATGGCGTTGCTAATGAAATTGACAGGAAATTGACAACGTCGTCATAAATAAAATACCGATAAATATTATCATTGTCCCATCGTTGAGATGATCAACGATAATCTATAAATATTATATGATTGATATAAAGATGATAGAAAAGATAGATTGATTACACACATCTTTATTAGCACACATTGCAACCATAAGAGGGTCAAAGGCAATTAAAGTTACATGTAATAACATCAATTTAATTATGACTGTTTAAGAGCCTTAAGTTATTGTCCGGAAACCAAATGTGTCTTCGGAGGACGATGCAGGCGATGACATCATACCATTATACGATCCCAAAATATTTTTTGCAGACATAAAAATTGAATCCTTATTCTTGTTGAGATGCACATCTACATCTACAGAAGTGCAATCATAAGAACAGGACTGACGGACAAATGACGAATAGACGAATAAAACACATCACATTACCTGGGATATAAAAATCTTCTAAGTCATATACTTGCAAATACATTTGTACATGTTAAAGTTAGGCAATAGATATCATTGATTGAATCAAAATTACCTTTCTCCATTCCTTCTGAATATCATCAATAAACTGTTGACCTTTGACCCTTTTCAGGTACCAGCAGGCTGGACTATGTCTGGCATGCTCAGTCCAAGGATTATCACATTCATCCCATTCAGACAAACCCAAATTGCAGCAAAAACATCGAACAAGGTCATGATTCACTGAAAAAAATGAAAAGAACAATTATTGCCAGTTATGAGAACTGGTTCATGTAGAAATAGAAAAATAATTTAACACCTTTATTTGTGAGTATTTTGTAAATATTGGTGGTCAATACATGATCTTGCACAGAATAATCAGTTAACCATGAGTGATAATCATTTTAATTTTGCATTTTTCATTTTCTAGAAACAAACTTATATTTTACAAGAACTTTGTTCATACAGTTTTTTCTCTCTCAAGTTTATTTCCTTCTAGAATGTCAAGATAACCATGATATTAACTCTCAGCATCAATTGATTTTTGTGTTCTTTTTTTGTGTTTTTTTCTTTTTTTAGCTTTGTTGATCTAATTATAAAAGATGATCTAGGTAAGACATATGTATGATGATTTATGCTTCTTGCATTGTTATCTGTCTATTGAGACAGTCATGAAAATAAATCACTTTAAATATTAGTTTGATTACAATAACTGTTGAATTACATTAAACATTTTTAAATAGTGCAGCACTGTGCTAAATAAATATGTAAAAATAACCTGCTAATTTCATTGATTTTGTGTAGATTAAGAGATTTTTTTTCTATTAATGAGAACCAAATTTATATTTGTATTTTTCAGCTACTGGTAAAAGTCAGTAAAAGGCACTCACACGTATAATAGAACCCTGCTGTTGCTACATTTGTTGGTTCCTGGATATCTTTGTGTGGCCATGTTACAAATGTGTCTATTCTATCTGTTACTGTTTCCATTTCTGGGTGTTTATAGTTGACATTTTCTGGTCTTGCTATGGCGTTATAACTTGCAAAATATGATTGCATTGAAGCAGGGACAAATGGTGTTCTTCCAATTATCAAAAGGCATTCTGAAGACATAGATCCTGGAGGTCGTGAGTCACTTAATATAGATGACTCTGTTCTGTTTGTTGCAAAACTAATATCCTGACTGGTTTGCGATCCATCTTTAGGTTTGAGTAAAAACTGTGTGAACTGACAGTCTGGACTAAGTTTAAGGTGCATTTGTTGTGGATGCATATTCCTTGTCCAATCTTTTACCGATGTTGTTAACCCACAACAAAAACATGTTACATCAAGATCTTTACCCTGATAATAGAATCCTGCTCGAGACAATAAAATCGGCCAGTCATTTGCAGTTTTCGGCCAATTATGAGTGGAAAAAGATAATTGACGCGACGATTCATTCTCAAAAAGACTATTGCAAAGTTTCAATGTACCTTCAACCATATTCTAAATATATTACAAAAGTATTAATTCAAATATAAGACAAAAGAAGAAGCAATTAGTAAAGTTGCTTAGGAAATATAGTAAGTTATACAAAGGATGATGATATATATTTGTGAAGACGTCTTAATGATCACTTTTCTAAAGTACAATTATGCAATTCATTTAAACGTAATTGCCTTCTCCAAATTTTTTGAATTATGAGCAGTCCAAGTTTTATCACACTCTTTGCTTTGATATCCCTCACAAATTCTTGAATGTTTATTTTCTTGTAACCCCCTTGAATTGATCTGCTCAGATTCAAGATTCTAATTATTATCGTCAGAGCGTCTGAGATACATATATTGGATTATCTGTGTATCCTCACTGCTCAAAGATTTTGAGATCTCTTGAGTTGAATTCTTTAAGTCTGTTATTTCTTCACTATTCAATAACTGATCTGAAATTATAACAAAATCTTAATCTAATTAGTTATCAAAGGTACCAGGATTATAATTTAGTAAGCCAGACGCGCGTTTTGTCTACATAAGACTCATCAGTGACGCTCATGTCAAAATATTTATAAAGCCAAACAAGGACAAAGTTGAAGAGCAATGAGGATCCAAAATTCCAAAAAGTGGTGCCAAATTCGGCTAAGGTAATCTGACCACATTATTGATATTCATGTCAACACCGAAATGTTGACTACTGGGCTGGTGATACCCTCGGGGACGAAACGTCCACCAGCAGTGGCATCGACCCAGTGGTGTAAATAGTTATCAAAATTTCAGAATTATTTTTCTAAATTTGTGCTTTCAAAATTGACTTCTTTTAAAATTATATCTGTTAGGTCCGTTTATATTTGCGTCCATACGTTTTTTCATTTTGAAATATCAAAAACATAAAACAATAAATTGCTTTGTCAAGCACAGCTGGATATGACGGCAGAAGTCCAACACTGAACAGTTAGGGCAAAAATGGACACAATATTCACACTTTATACAGATATAAGAAGACGTGTTATGAGTGCCAATGAGACAACTCTCCATCTAAGTCAAAATTTATTAAAGTAAACCATTATAGGTCTAGATACGGTTTTCAACACAGAGCCTAGGCTCACACCGAGCAGCAAGCTATTAAGGGCCCTAAAGATTACTAGTGTATAACCATTCAAACGGGAAAACCAACGGTATAATCAATATAAAAAATGAGAAACGAGAAACACTTATGAACCGCATAAACAGACGACAACAACTAAACATCATATTCCTGACTTAGGACAGGTGCAAACAATTACAGCAGGATAACACATTTTAATTGTACCAAACCTTGTTTTGTTTTCTGAAACTGTAGTAAAATATCAAAACATAGAAATACACACTATAAAATAGCAATTGAAATGACTTAACTCAAGCAAAACACGAAGTAACACAAATTAATAGACAATGAACGAAGAAATTTTATCTGTGATAGTCATACAATGTAAATACAGAGTTAATAAAAATAAGGGATGAATTTTTAAAGTTCTGAATTTGGATTGTAATTAAACATCTGACAGCAAGCTAGCTATTAAGGGCCCTAAAAATTACTAGTGTAAAACCATTTAAACAGGGAAACCCACGGTATAATCAATATAAAAAACAAGAAACGAGAAACACTTATGAACTGCATAAACAGACGACAACAACTTAACATCCTATTCCTGACTTAGGACAGGTGCAAACAATTACAGCAGGATAACACATTTTAATGGTACCAAACCTTCTTCATTTTCTGAAACTGTAGTAAAATATCAAAACATAGAAATACACACTATAAAATACCAAAATGGCAATCAAAACACGTAGTAACACAAATTAATAGACAATGAACGAAGAAATTTGATCTGTGATACAATGTAAATACAGAGTTAATAAAAATAAGGGATGAATCTTTAAAGTTCTGAATTTAGATTATCATAAGGGAGGTAACTCAAAATGTTGTGTTTGAATTACTTCCCTTAGTTAAACTGCTTTAAAATTATGTTTTGTACTTAAGTAATTGTCCATTATTGACATTTACCAGGAACGATTTCTATTTGAAAAAGAGAAAATCTATTTCATTCTCTTTTTTCCACTTTACTTGAATGAAATGTGTATAGATTTGATACTGGCAAGCTTGTATATTTTGGGGCACAAGCCCCAAATGATAAAATAACATAAACATCCAATGACGAATCAAGCTATCTCCATCATTTTCAGTTTGGGGCACAGTCCCCAAAATGAAATAACAACATATAATTTTGTCGGTATTATATGATTATGTAGCTGATTCAAACGAGATATAGCTTTTTAAGCGTACAATGAAAATCTTGTTGAATTGGGGCACATGCCCTAAAATTTTTTTTTAAAGAAAAGATTAAAGTTTATCATACTTCCGATAAGTGCAAGAACAAAGCAAATATCAGTTTGCTTGAATAACAAGACAAAGGCAACTATCGTTAAATATATGTTTTCTATTGTCTTTAATTAGTTACAACATTCTTCCTTCAGTCACAATGCCGTTTTGTCATACATCAAACAGTGTTTTTTTTTCGATTGTATTGATTCACATTTTTTTTATGTCTTGGCCTTGTAAAGCTGACTATGCAGTATGGATTTTGCTCATTATTGAAGGCTGTACATTTACCTAACGTGTAAATGATTAAATCTGATTCATATGGACTATATGTTAGATACTAGTAGTTGTCTCATTTTCAGGAAAATTGAGCAAAGTATTTTTGAGTATGATTAGTCTGAAAAGTTTATACTACAAAATCCCCTTTTCATTCATCAATAAAATCCGATAACTCGGAAACTTGAAATCTAAAATATATAGCAAATGGTAGGGAGCTTACGTCATTAGATATTTAAAACAGTTCACCAAAGTTTCATGAAAATTGTTAAAAGCATTTCGGATGTGTTCTTGACAGACGGACAGACAAAGATTTACCATAATACATCCGTAAACGGGAGTACAAATGACGAGTTGGAATTAGTTCTTACAGACTTAAGTTCGTTTTTTCTAGTGATTGTTGATTTAATATAACCATATTTTCGAATAATAACAATTGACTCAATACTTTGAAATTCTTTCAAAACTTTGTTTTATAACGAATTTTGAATGAAAGAAATTCTTAATACCGAAATTGAACGTTATAAAAAATTAACTCTGTATCTTGATAGATTCTAATTAAATTTAATTCTGTAATTAACATTTCAACCAGATGCTCAGTAGGGCGCAGTTTATACGACCGCAGAGGTCGAACCCTGAACAGTTGCACAAGTATGGACATACCATTCAAGCTTGATACTGTTACAGCTCTGCATTTGGATTGTGATTAAAAAGTTGACACAACATAGGTTTCTGACACAGAATAAATGTGGTCTGAGAACTTAGACTTAAAAACTCAAAAATTTTATAAATTGGACATTACCTATTATGGTCCAATATCCAAAATCTAAATACATGGTTAGATTCAGCATATCAAAGAACCCGAAGAATTCAATTTATTAATATGATGAAATCAAATAAAGTTTAGATTTGGACCCTTTGGACCTTAATGTAGACCAATTTAAAAACGGGACCAAAAATCGAGAATCTAAATACACTGTTAGACTAGGCATATCAAAGAACCCCAATAATTAAATTTTTAATGAAATCAAACAAAGTATAATTTTGGACCCTTTTTGGCCCCTAATTCCTAAACTGTTGGGACAAAACTCCCAAAATCAATCCCAACCTTCCTTTTATGGTCATAAACCTTGTGTTGAAATTTCATAGATATCTATTTATTCATACTAAAGTTATAGTGTGAAAACCAAGACTGGGTTGCACAAACGTCTATTAAGTTAATAGACTATTAACTTCTAATAGACTATTAAATATCTAATTGACAATTAGTTAATAGAGTGATTTAATAACGTTGCACGAATCACTTTTAAGGATACTATTAACTAATAGGCAATTAAGTGACTATTAACATTTCAATAGTCAATTAAGCTTTAATTTAATTCTATGATTTTTTTTTATCATTTTTTCACAACGTCATTACGGTTTTCTCGATTTTCACCATTTTCACGACGTCATCATGATTTTCACGATTTTCATCAATTTTTCATGACGTCAACACGATTTCAGCGATTTTCATCAATTTTTCATAAAGTCAACACGATCATTCAGCGATTTCATCATTTTTCAACGGGGTTGTGTTCAACATCGAAGCAGCTAAATAATGCTATGTAGTGCTACGTAGATTTATGACTATTGAACGTGTAGCTAGCCTAGCTTCTATCAATATCTACGTAGCTTCTATAATTATAGGCTAGCTACACGTTTAATAGTCATACATCTACGTAGCCGCTAATATATTGAACGCAACCCTGGGTCTACTTTCAATTGACACCAAAACATGTCCAATTCTAAAATACAAGAAATTGCATATGCTGTATTGAAAAAGATAGAAAGTATCGAAAAACAAGGGGAATATGGGAATAAAAAAGTATTAGTCTTACATTCCATTATGTTACTAATTTAAATATAAAGTTTATTGTCGACGTCTACAAAAGAAAATTGACAACTGCAGCCTGCTATATTTATATCTTCCATTTCGAGAGACTGACTCAATCTAAGTCGATTTTTCACTTCGTTTTTTAACTCGAATAAATTACTATAGTATTTGGCACAATCGTGGTAAAATCAGAAATTATTAATCTCCCATGAGAGAAATTTAGCCGCTAATTTATTTCAAACAAGATACAAGAAATTACTTGTGTTGTCATTGAAAGGAATTAAAAATTATCGGAAAAATACACGAGGGGAGAAATTAAGTATCATAAATAGGGGCAGCCCCGTTATTCAGATGTCCCATTAGTCCAGTCCAACGCCCCATTAGTCCGACACCCCATGATAGTCCGATACCCAAAATAGTCTGACATGGAATAATTCAACAACTTTTTTAAATAAATAATTTTGATTTCAAGAGAATAATCCCATCAGTTAAACCTATTCCTCCTGATAGTCCTAAAAATAATAATACAAGTAGCATATCATAAAGTACTTACAATTTTGCGTGATGTCCAGTGGCAAATGTTACTGACATGTATGTTCAGGCCGAGAACAATCACTTGACATTAAAAAAAATAGATAGGCCCTGTAATAGTTGCCATCCGGCATGAAAAAAGGTCAATGACACTTGAACTGCCACTATACAATGAAAGTACATACTAGTATTGAATAGGAACCGCCGCGAATTTTCCTTGTAGCAGGCTCAGGCAATTATCACGGTCAGTTGGTAGATATGTATTAGTGAAAGTAGTCGGGTATATTCACCCCTAAAAATAAAGAAAGAATGAGACGCGGTGTAGCGAACATTTTGTCAAACTAAATAAGCTTTGAGAAGCTTTATCGAATAACTAACATGACGATACACAACAATGTATCTCTCCCAAAGCAGAGAAATTAGAAAGTTAAGGCTCCAGTTAGGCTTTACTGCTTAGACGATTGTATGCGAGATGCTTAGTTTAGTGTACAGAATTATTTTGAAATGAACATTAGTTTAGTTAGTCTATATATACAACAATGTTTATACACTACTTAATTGAAGAGTGAATTATTTAAAGTTAATACGCGGTACGTTGAACTATAAAGACAGTGGTAAACCAAATAGAACTTTGTAAAGTTTGCCGCGTTCTCTGTGAGGAATCTGTTATGATAAGTTTACAACAGCAAAAAATGCTCGTAAATCGGAATAGTGAAAACTAATGCACCTTTCGTTGTGAGTGTCAAAAGAGGTGGTGTTGGTTGCTAGAGTAATTTTCGTGTCGCATGTTTGCATGTGTTGTTTAACCCTATATAAGGTATGGGGGAATCTGCATTCAAAATATTTTTTTTCATCTGCTTGACCAGAAATATTTTTTTCCATCAAATTGGGGATCAGAATTTTTTTTTTTGTGATATACAAAAGTGTCGGATAGTTTCGTTTCATCTATATTACAGTTTTCAGTTGCAAAAAAAAATGTTAGATATGTATTATTGGTTATAAATATTATGGACAATTTACACTATGCCATCTTTATTTAAAACAAGAATGTGTCCAAAGTACACGGATGCCCCACTCACACTATCCTTTTCCATGTTCCATGGACCGTGAAATTGGATAATTATCTAATTTGGCATTAAAATTAGAAAGATCATATCATAAGCAACAAGTGTACTAAGTTTCAAGTTGATTGGACTTCAGCTTCATCAAAAACTACCTTGACCAAAAAATTTAACCTGAAACTCCCACTTTCATTTTCTATGTTCAGTGGACCGTGAAATTGGGGTCAAAAGTCTAATTTGGCTTAAAAATTAGAAAGATCATCTCATAAGCAACAAGTGTACTAAGTTTCAAGTTGATTGGACTTCAGCTTCATCAAAAACTACCTTGACCAAAAACTTTAACCTGGACGGACGAACGGAACCACAGACAGACGGACGAACGGAGCCACAGACCAGAAAACATAATGCCCCTCTACTATCGTAGGTGGGGCATAAAAAACTAAATTAATTCACTGTGTAATATATCAAAATTATCACGTAGTATCTCTTTATGTCCTACGAATAACAATGTATGGTATTGTGCACTGTTCTGTTATTGGTGTTTCTTATCTGTAGTAATCATTAAAATGTTAACTTGGCATGCCATACTTGATAGAAATGCGGACGTGAAAGAAATCACTCTTTATCAACACGTCAATGGAGCTAGATTACATTTACACATTCTTCGTTTATATATACATCATATTTCAGGGAAAATGTGTATTGATTTTCAATATGACACCAATATCGATCTGCTGGATGTAGAATTTTACGAAGAAAAACTAGGGCTGTAATTTAAAACTGCCATATTTGTCATTACATAGCAAAGACTGGTTAAATCATTGACAATATTATAATATTGACCTAGTCCAAATAATTATGACGTCTGGCAAGGCTATTTTATTTTTTTTTCTGGGACGCCTTCCATTGACCCAATATTGTTATTGTTCGATGCAGTCCGGTGTATACGCGCATTGCAGAATTATTTTGAGAAGAACATTAGTTTAGTTTGTTTATGGACACTATACACCATGCCATCTTAAATAATAAAAAAAGGACCAAAATTATCACGTAGTTTCTCTTATCTCCTACGAATAACAATGTATATTGTACGTTATTGTGCACTGTTCTGTTATTCATTTCTCAAATCTGTAGTAATCATTAAAATGTTAACTCGGCATGCCATACTTAATAGAAATGCGGACGTGAAAGAAAGCACTCTTTATCAAAACGTCAACGGAGATTGCATTCTTCACCCCTGTTATAAAAGGTTTTCAAATGTCCAATGCTTTCGTCCATGCATGCCTTCTAAAAATTGTTAATTTTGGAGAATGCATTTTATACTAAGAAATATATTTCAGTTTGAACAAAGCATACTTCGAAGGATGTGGGCAAAAGTTTTTTTTCTTCAGTTTAATGACACTTGTCGTATAATTGAAAATAAAACCATTGTTTCCCTAATAGATTCATAATGAAAATGGTTAATCATTAAAAATACAATTATATCTTCATTTATGCTTCAAAAACTTATCCATTTTTATCTTTTCTTTCTATTATTATTTTAATAATAACAAAAACAATTCTTTTTGTGACGAAATCATACAATGTGGGATATCAGCGGCTGTGCAAGGCTCTCAGTCCGTCAAGTCATCGAGTTGAGAAGCCTGTCACGGTATTTTTCGGCTGATTTTGAGGTACAAGTAATCCAAGCACTTGCATGGCATCCATTTTAAATGTACAATTAAGAACTTAATAGCGCTCCTTCGTTCAATTAAATTTAATAGTGAGTTAATAGACTATTAACGTTAATTAAATTTTGTGCAACGCAAGTAATAGACTATTAAATTTAAGTGTACTTTTAATAGACTATTAACTTTAATAGACGTTTGTGCAACCCAGTCCAAATGTCTTCGGACGACGACAACGACCCTGACGACGACGACGTGATACCAATATACGGACCACAAAAAAAATATTTTGCGGTCGTATTAAAAAATGTGTATACCAGATATGCGTGTATCGTTGAACACAAATGCTAACTTTTTATTGATTCTTTTATGATAAGTCTGACTATGTAAATAACCTTCGAAATAATTTGAAATTGATAGCGTAACAAGTTAAACCTGTTTGTAAGGAATAGTTTGAGCTAGAAATTTCGACAATATTACGGTCATGTCAGGTTATATTACTTTATGGGAGGTCAGAGTATTAACTTGATAAAACAGATAAACCAGAATTTATGATCCATGTTTTAGCAATACACCAATGTCACAGACTGTAGTGTTTATATTGTTTATATTGTTCAGAGTTGCTTACTACATGTTCTAATAATCAATTGTTACACGGATCATCGTGAATAGTTCCTACATCGAAACTGAAAACTGATATTTTAATTTGTCTTAGAATAAGAAACCCAAAGGAATATAAAATAAATTCCAAAATACTATACTTAAGTAGTAAAAACGTTAAACAAGTTTACAATATCATGCATTTAGAAAAAAGAATGATTCTGATTGTTGTCTAAGGATAATGCACCATTTCCTTATAGACTTCTAATATAGTATTCAAATATCTATCATGAAATAAGTTGGTTAAAATTTCGTTTAAAAAAAAACGCCTTTTGGAAAAAAAAGTGTTCTGATTTTCACAACCATGTAAAAATCAGATTTAGCAAGTAACTGTTCAATCATTCTTGGAAATTATACTTTCGGTAATTGTAATTTTGAGCTATATTCTTAAACAATTATTTTCAGATATTATCACATTCAACTGACCAAATTACAATTGACATGTATGAAACAAGGGCACATTATCAGTTCAGGTTATAAATGACTAAAGGTGTACACTCCCCTCAAAGTTTATAAAATTAAAGCTTAATGTGAAAACTTGACAGTAAAAATCAATCATTGTTAGTTGATTGATTAATGTCCAGTGGCAAATATTTCATGCAACAGCACACGTACATCGGTTTGGATAAACACTGAATGTATCCATACCTCTTTATTCATTGTCTTTGTATTTTCTTCTTTCTCATCTTCCTTTAAATGTATTCAAGTGGTGACCTTCTTTGCAACACGAAGTTTTAAACAGAAGACAATTTCAGCATTTATCATGCTGTACGTTGAAAGTGGCATCAACGAAAAACTAAATGTGTGGGCGTTTAATTCAGCAGAGAAAGTTACTACCTCGAGGTTACTACTCTGACAAACACAAGTAGTACATTTTAAATAAATCATTGTGTTGACCTACACATATCAAAATCTGTTATCATGTACTTGAATGACACGGATACATAGCATGTATTTATTGAAGAAAATCAACATTTAAAGATTCAGATAGAGAAAAATGGATAAAAAAATCTTAAGATATTTTAAAAAGATGGTAGCCTTGGAAAATTGCAGGTAAATATTTTACTTTTTTTATTATATAGTACGTGCAGTTTATTTATTAAATCATATACATGTATACAAGATACCTTTATTATACTGGAGTGCATTCTGATATTAATCCAGCTTTGATTAAAATAATCAAGATGATTGCTTGATCAATTGTTGTTTGCTTTACATCCAGTTGCAAATTTTTCAGGCATGTTCAGGTGAAACAAATTAAGAATGAATATATGAATAGTTTTGTCCTCTAATGGGGTTCGTCCGGGTATAAAGATCGGAATATCTCACAGGAAATAAGATATTTCAAAGGGACCTGCCACTTACAGACCCCTGAACATTGCTGAACAGAGTTGCTGCAATAGTTATTGAAGTCATCATTCCGACCGGACGTGACTGCGTATTTATACACAGTCCCGCACAGCAAAACGGATGCCAAATTGAAGAAAGGCTTTAAATGTCGGAACGGGACAATGTCCAAGGGGTGTATTGATCTTAGATTTCCCTCTGACAAAAGTATATTTAATAACACGGACAACTTTTCGAAACCCCACTACGGCAAAGATCTATCATTTAAAATTAATTCACAAATTTTGAATGTTTGTCCCTATTACAAGGACTTAAAAAAGGAACTGGACTAACAATTATCTTTGTCGTTATTATGTTATAATTATTGACCAAGCCATAGTTAGTTAATTAATTTAGTAATCATATCATCTCTTATTCTAATTCATTGATTACGTAAATAATTTGCTCAAATGGAATAAATATATATAACTGATCTGACATAAAATAAAAAAAATTAAAAACACTGTAATAAGTTCAAACAAATAAAAGGGGGAGAAAAATGTGTTATAGCCAAGAAAAGTATCCAGCATATTTAAATACAAAAAGTCATGTATGTTTGATAAGATTAGTTTCTAATTGTTTTAATACATAGTATAAATAAAGAGTTATTTCTGCTTTTCATTTCTGGACAGTTAAGCATTTTGTAAAACTCCAGATGTCATTGTTGTATAAACACTCGATCGTTGAAATGCTCAGTTAATTCTACTGAGATGGGAGTGAATGACCTTAAACCTATTAACCAAATTCCAGTGTACTGTCGGCTATTGGGATATTATATTACATTACTTCACTGATATAACATAAATTGTTACTTTTGTGTTAGGCTGGGAAATTCTTATTCAAGACTTTAAGGAAAATCACTTCCTTACAGTATGATTATCATAGCTGATACACAATCTGCCAGTATCTTGACCAACTGACCTTTATCAAAAAGTTTAATTATTTTTTCTCTTGACAAAACAAATAGGCATAACTGATTTTATTACCCTACAAACCAAGGCATCGTTACTTGTCTTAATTACATCTGACAGTTCTAGAATGACAAAATCCCGAGTAAAATTAATGGCATGCCTAACCATTAAAAGAGAGTCACATTTTCATAGAACTCTTTTAAGAAAATTTACAATTAAAATTAAATCTTTTTTGTTTTTAAATTTGTAAAGAATTTACAACGGTATGTTGGAAATATAAATGAAATAAAACTAGTCATTTGTCAAATTTGCTAACTTGTAAAATGATGGTTGTACATGCATTTACCATTTAGGTGTTAACTTATTATGTGTATATGTCACTCATCATACATTCCTCCTGAGCTCTAATAAATAAATGTGCTGAATTATGAAAAAAATCCTGTTAACTTGGTGTTTATCTAATAGGAACCATTTACCAGGACAGTTACATGAAGTAAAGATAATTATTTCATTTACAATTAACCTATGAATGTGAAGTAAACGACCTGTTCGTTATGAGAATCGTTATTCGGTATGTTTAGGGAGGGCTCAAACTGCTCGTTTGATATTCATAAATATAATTTTATAGTGAAAACCTACCCCTTAAATTTAATAAACATAGAAAAAAAAGTTTACCCAGATTACTTTTGATGTCACTCATTTTCAAGTCTTGTGGTTTGACTCTGCCAGACAACGAAACAACAACCTCCTGAACTCGAGCCGAATATGGGACCACAGAGGCCTTTATGTAAAAAGAAGTGCAGCATACAATATTGTTTGGAATACCATTAAAATATATTATGAAACACTTTTATACAGATATGTACTTGTACCTGCTGGCAAGTTTTAACCACAACTTGAAGGTAACAAGTATCCGAAAAAAATATTGAATAATTTCAGGCAAGCTGTGTTATTTGCCAAATGTTACTTAAAGCCATTACAAAGCAGTAACTGACACATTTTGGCCTAATGTTACATGCATCATAGTCATGCATGCTATGTTTAGACTGATTAACTGATTAGAACAATGTGTGAAAGAAAGTGCATAAGGATATAAAGTATGATTGCTAATAAGACAACTACTAGTATCTTACATAGTTCATATGAATCGGATTTAATCATTTACATGTTAGATAAATATACAGATTTCAATAATGAGCAAAATCCATACCGCATAGTCAGCGTTATAAGGTCAAGACATAAAAAAAAATTGTGAATCGATACAAACGAGAAAAAACAACTGTTTGATGTATGACAAAACGGCATTGTGACTGAACTAATTACAGATAATAGAAAACATATATTTTACGATAGTTGCTTTTGTCTTGTTATTCAAGCAAACTGATATTTTCTTTGTTCTTGCACTTATCGGAAAGTATGATAAACTTTAATCTTTTCTTTAAAAAATATTTTGGGACATGTGCCCCAATTCTACAAGATTTTCATTGTACGCTTACAAAACTATATCTCGTTTGAATCAGCTACATAATCATATAATACCGACACAATCATATGTTGTAATTTTATTTTGGGGACTGTGCCCCAAACTGAAAATGATGGCGATAGCTTGCTTCGTCATTGAATGCTGCTTTTCAAAAATATGTTATTTTATCATTTTGGGGCTTGTGCCCCAAATATACAAGCTTGCCAATATCAAATCTATACACATTTCATTCAAGTAAAGTGGAAAAAAGAGAAAAAAAAGATTTTCTCTTTTTCAAATATAAATCGTTCAGGAAACCCTTGTTTTCCCCTTTTTTGCCCCTTAGTCCTAAACGGTTTGGGCCATGACCCCCAAAGACAATTTGTACCATTCTTTTGTAATATGTAAACTTGTGGTATAATTTCAGAGAGATCCATACACCATTCCACAAGTTATTGTCTGACAACTAGAAACATGCTTATTTGAGCCTTTTTTGGTCCCTAAATTCCTGAACTGTTGGGTCCATAACACCCAAAATCAATCCCAACCTTCCTATTTTTGGTCGTTAACCTTGAATTTAAATTTCATAGATTTCTATTAACTTATTTCTCAAAAAAACAAAATGAAATACAAAAGTGTTTTTCGTATTCGTTTTTTTTTTATTTCTCCTAACACTACTTTAACACGGAAGTCTCAAATTTCTCTGAAACCAAAACGAAAAACGAAAGTTGTTTTCGTTTTTTGTTTTTGATTTCTCTAAAACCAAGATGAAAATCAAAAGTGTTCCGTTTTTTGTTTTCTTAATTCAATAAGGAAGAGGTTTGCATTTAACCATAATTATTTCTCGTTTTACCTTTTACCTTTCTTGTTTCACAGTCATTGATTGATAGTAAATATTGACACTGTAGACAGGGTGAGACTTTTTATCCCAATATACCCCAACATACCTCAATATACCTCAAAACAGTTTCAACATAATATAATTGAATAACAGTGTCATTTTAGTAAAATCCAAGTTATTTTAACACTAAAAATACTTTATTTTACAAATATATTTAATATTATATATTATAACACTGAAAATACTATATTATATATATATTAAATTTTAAATCACTTTTTCATTTAAACTTGTTCCGTTCTTGTCAACCGCTTACGATCACAAAATGAGTTTTTTTTTTATCCCATTATCCTCAAATAAAACGTTTCAGCGCAAAAATCATGTTCTGGAATGATCTTTTTACCCATATTTATTTCAAAAACCAAACCTATGCAAAATTATGTGTATTAAGAAGCTTTTACAACTATAGTTAACTTGAATACTGATGATAACACTAAAGACCAGAATGGACCTTAAAATATATCACTTCTACAACTTTAAGATTGATTGAATAACATTTCTATTTTCGGTATAAACTTTGAAATGTTTTTCATATATGTAGATAAAATCCGAAATATTTTACACACATTTTGAAATATTTTTTCAATTTTAATTTTTTTTTTCCTATTTTAAAAATAATAATACCTCTTCTACTATGGTTTTATTTGCAACTCTGCTAACATAATCTAAAACTTGTTTTATTTCTACAAGTTCTACTAAAAGAATCGAACCCCTTTTTGAAACTGGTTGTTTTAGTTCTGTTTCTGTGTTGTTGAATATTTCAATTGCAACTGCTCCACAAGGTCCTGAAGTGGATTGATAAGAACCATATGTAACTGCAACAACTGTTTAAGACGATACTGTGTTAATATTATTTTTCTTTCCTGTGATATCTTGTTCTTTTGTCCCTTTTTTTTAGGAACCAAGAGTACGCCAATATTCCGGTGGAGTTTTGATGCTTGTAGACTATGAAATTGGTATTCTGGCTCTATGCCATCAATACTGTAACAGTTTCCTCTTTCGTGTTTTTTGCTTGTTGTAACATTAAGCCAAAAGGTGATATGAGCTTGTCCACTGTTTCTTTGTTTCTTCATTCCTCTATTTTGTTTCTGATAGGGATTTTGGTTGAATATGAATTGATTCTTGCAATATCTTTAATTGTCATTTCTTCTCTTCTAAGATCTAATGGCAATACTCTTGCCATAACTTGTAATACTTTCAAACTGGATGTTGAAGAAACTCTAAGACAAATAGATAAACCCTTTCTTTGGATGGTAATTTTTTTTTAAGTATTCTTCTTTTCCTGTTCGCCAAATACAGCTTGCGTAGAGAAAAATTGAACCTATAATATTATTTTAGACTTGAATAACAAATTTTTATTTTTTTTTATTAACCAATTCCTTTTATTTCTCTGAAAATACCAAGTGATTTTTCAGCTTTCTTTTCTCTGAAGTTGATATGTTCACTGAAGGTAAGTTTTTCATCCAGTGTAACACCTAATAATTTGGGATTAGGATTGTATTTAACGGTTTGGTTTTCTGACACAAGGTGTTTTATTCCTAGATGCTTTTTATTTCTTGATATTTATTCTCCATGTTTTGCTCCAATTCATGATTGTATTTAATTCATCTTTGGTTTTTAATCTAATTTCCTCTAAATCATTACCAGTATATCAAAATGTACTGTCATCAGCAAATTTGCATTTTCCAGTCTTCACTTTTTCAAAAATGTTAATTACAATGATATCAAAAAGAATCGGTGAAATAACTGACCATTGAGGGAGACCAGTTTCAGTTCTACACCATTGTCCTTCGTGTTTATTAACCATACATCTGGAGAACATTTCATCTAGAAATGTCTGTATCCATTTCAATATTTTTTCTTTAATTCCATATTGGTGCAATTTTACCAGTAGACCTTCTCTCCAAACACTGTTGTAACCATTTTCGAAATCAATGAGAACTGCTAACGTAAAACAATCTAAATTAAATCCATCCAGTATATAGAAAAAAGAAATTGCAACAATTTACCGGTTTATATTTCGGTTCGTTCGTTCTGGTTTTTAGTGTAACCTTCGTCAATACATGAATAAAGAACTGTTTTCAAAGCCTCTAAATGCACAAACATGTAGCCAGTTGTGTTTAATTTTAATAAATCTGCATGTAATAGCATTCCTTATAATAGAAATTGTATTTAAACTGTTAATTTGTATATTTGGGTATATTGAGATAAAAAGTCATTTTATGATCGTAAGCGGCTGACATGAACAGAACAAGTTACGGTAAGTGATTTAAAATTAAATATATTCATAAAATAAAGTGTAAGTGTGGTTAATATAACATTTAAATGTCTAGTGTACCATTGTTATTCAACCAAATTATGTTTAAACTGCTTTTTGAGATATATTGGGGTATGTTAGGGTATATTGGGGTATATTTGGGTATATATCGGGGTAAAAAGTCACGCTGATGTCAACATCCCGGTGTTCTTTCAACATAATGTAGACAAAATAGACCGCCTCATTTCTGAATTGAACTACGGTGATATATGAAACAAATTTTCTTGTTTATATTTGTAATAAAAAAAAATATTATATTTAAGCATTAAACAAATCTCAAATTTAAATTGTGCAATATTAATAATATTATATAAAGATGATACAAATAGAGTGATTGATTACATAAATCTTTATTAGTACACTTTACACCCATATAAGATGGTCAAAGGCAATTGCATGCATGTAACAACAACAATTTAATTATGACAATTATATTTCCATAAAAAAACAAAACTAAACATTAAATAGAAACAACAGTATACCGATGTTCAAAACTCATAAATCGATAGAAAAAACCAAATTCGGGTCACCTACCAAAACCGAGGGAAACGCATTAAATATAAGTCACGTGATTTGTAAAACATGGACGTATATTTTTTCGCTCTCAACTTTCCTCGAAATATGAGTTTCTTGTGGATTTAACAAACTTGATATAAAGAAATTTCAAAGAATTGTGATGAATAATGTCTTAACGACAAAATCCATGCGTAAAAAGGAAAGCCGCAGTGGCAGTGAATCCTAAGATAACCCCTCTAAAGATTCTGTAAACAAAGCTAAACACTTCAAAACAGACGATCGTAATCGGTGAGTGAAATTTTAAACCAAACAAACTCTGTGCTATATATTCAGACGAGCTAGATAGTTCTGTTTTCGTTGATTCTAAGCAAGACACTGATAAAAAGGCTGATAAAAAAAGAAAGACATGGCATCTAAAAGTACTAAAAAAAATCCAGATCCTGATGTATCAAATAAACTTGATTCTATTATAAACTCTATAAAGGAATTAAAAACAAGCCAAGACAGTATGAAACGTATGTTCGAATCAAAATTAGATTAATTAAGAACGGATTAAATGGCAAATGTTGATAACAAAGTCAGAGCATTGAGAGACGGACATTGACGGACATTGATGGATATAAATCGTGAAATCAATAGAACATATCAGTTATTAACCACAGTTTAGTCTATACAAACTCGACTAGATAGCCTCGAGCAAGACACATCATCAAAAAACAGTGTACCTTTATTAATTATCCCACTCGCTTTACCAAACACAAAACCCTTTAGACAATCCCGAAATCACAATTACAGCAAGCGGTTTGCCGTTTCCAGATGATGAAAATATAGTAGAGAAAGCCAATAATTTGATACGTGCCTTAGGTGAAGACGTTTCAAATAATGTAAAGGTTACAGTAGCAGCTCGCCTTCCGTCGAGGTTTAGTGATAGACCAGCTATTATCAAGATAAGTTTCAGGAATTAAGACGAAAAAGTAAAGGTGCTGAGAAATAAAATGAAATTAAAACAAACAGACACGTATAAAAATGTCTAAATTAAAAGCAGCAAATCAAGAATCGAGCGATTGATAGAGGTTAAGAATGTTTGCTCCTCCATTTTTTGATTTTTTGCCAGATTTTCGGAATCTTCTGGTTTTATCCATGTATTGTCATTAAAAAAATTTGCCCACTAACCCCTACTTTTCTTTTCATAATTTTATTACATAAAGTTTAAAAAGCCATATTTCAAAATTTTATAAAATTCTTGTTATTTTTTCATGGTTTTTCAAAACAAACAAGGTGCCAATGTTAAATATATGAAAAGTCTAGAGAGAATTATTTCCCGCCAAATTTTCAATGGCTTATATCTCGAAAATGAGCACACGGACCCTCCATTTTTTTCTACTTTTTGAGTTTCTTTATTAATATACTATCAATTCATAATAGTCTTTTAAAAAGCTTGTTATTTTTTAATAGAGTAGCGAATATCCTTAACGCAAGAGCCGTTTTACGAAATATCCCAGGCGACCGCGCTTTGCGAGTTGACGCTTCAGGTCGTATAAAATCACGGAATAATTAACAACAAGTAGACGAACCGAACGATAATCTACCAGGAGTACACGCATAGGAGGAAACCCGGCCCATCGAGTAAATCAAAGTTGGTCACTTAAATATAACTGGATGGACACTACAAAACTGTGAATTAAGAACAAACATTTTAAATTCTACTAAATGCGATTTGATTTGTATAAGTGAAACTTATTTAGCAGGACAGGACGAAATATCTGTATCAGGATACACATGGTTAGGTCACAACAGAACGAACATTCATCGAAACGCACCTAAAGCTTCTGGTGGAGTTGGAATTTGATTAAGAACTGGATTTTCAAATACTTCAAGGTTTCGGAAATAGACAAGTCATTTGATGGAGCTTTTGGAATTAAATGTACAAACCTCTCTTCTGAAACCGTATTTATAATTTTTGTTTGTTATCTATCTCCCGAAAACTCATCTCGAGGAAGAGATGCACTAAGTTTTTTTGCTCACCTGTTAACAAAAATTTACACATACTCTGACTGTGATAATATCTTACTACTCGAGAGTTGGTTCTTTATCAGAAACATTATTCTTAACAGGAAATGTACCGAAACGAGATTATGATATTTTGGATAAAAGTATCAACCAGCATGGACATGAATTCCTTGACTTTTTAAATGAAGCAAAGTTCCTGTATTTTGAATGGACGATTTGCATTGAACGACAATTTCACTTCGATATCACGCAAAGGAAAAGCCGTTGTAGACTACATATGTGTACAACAAGATTCTTTCAATGACTTCCGAAATTTCAAAATGCTTACAACTCAAGACATTGTTGACAATAACAACTTACAAGGGTTAATTGGCCATAAATCATAGCTTCCGGACCATTCAGTAATCACCTGCGTATTTAATGCATTGTAATCTTGTCAACAATACTGAAACATCAAATCAATCAAATACTCGCTCCAAACACAGACTAGACAGGATTCCGTTAGACTTTATGTCAATTGATTTAATGCGACAAAAAAACTTCACTGAATCTTATCGGTCAAATTGAGCATAGTAGAGAAACTCAAGAAAACGTTGGCAAAATATATGACAATTTATGCAACCTAATTATCGCAGAGATGGATGACAAAATTCCTAAAACAAATTCTAATAAATCCAACAGACGCTATAAGCATACGAAACACTACTGGAATGACACTCTTAAAGACTTATGGAATGTTATGCGCATGCATGAAAAGAATTTTCTTGCGTGTACATGGAATCGACACAGAAAAACGGCTATTCGACAAGAATATATACAAGCAAGAGATAAATTCGACAAAACTTTGAGAAAAACAGAACGCGAATACAGACGCGTAATAGCTGTGGATATAGAAACAATGTCAACCAAAAGATTCCAAGTGAGTTCTGGGAGAAAATAAAAAAAAACTAAGTCCGACAAAAGATACCACAATACCGATGGAAATAATCAACGAAAACGGATATCCAATTAGAACGGAAATGGATGTCCTTAAAAAATGGCATTTAGATTTTCAGAATCTCTACAATGGAAGCAATAGTGACGAATTCAACAAAGAGCTATCAGGCTATCATACACAAACAGTTACTTGAACAAAACATGGAAGACCCATTATACTCACAAAATGATCAGATAAATAACAACATAACTATAGAGGAAACTTTGAATAAAAGTGACACCTAATATCCACGTATTCCAACATCAATCCGAATTTCGATAGCAAACAATCTTATTCGGAAGACTCCGTATACATACTATAAGTACTTTATTGTAATTATATTACAAAATATTTATCACATGATGCTAGTATTACTAGACTTGCAATTGCTTTACATCAATCCGACACTAATATAGTGTTTTGGCGGTTTTTGCATTATATGCTAATGATAAATGTATAAGATTTATGAAAGGCTTTAAGCATTTTAGGCCGCCATCATCAGGGATTTACCTATATCAATTTATTTTAATTTTGTCGTTGTCAATAGATCTGCAATATTTTTATGCTTTTTATAAGCTATTATTGGTTTGCTTGAAAATATGTCGTTGCAAACTGCATCCTGTTTTAGTAGATCCCAATGTTTACTAATGCATTGTTTTAATTTATGAATGCATGGATTAAATTTCGTTGGCCTTTTTTCTGATTAAATCAGATCTATTACATGATAATGCCTCAGTTATGTACTTTTCGATTTCAATCTCCTTATATCCTCTCTTTATTAAGTTCAATCTGAACTGTAACAAAATATATTGTAAATCAACATCATTATTTGTTGTTCTAATGTATCTGATTTCTTCGCCCTTGATAAACCCTGCAAACACATGGTCTACTGTGACAGTTTTTACGATCTAGATAAAGGAAGGCATTTGTCGGTTTAAAGTATGTTTTCACATCCAAAATATTTTCATTAGAAAATCTAGTTCCTTTGAAAATATTAACATCAAGAAATATTATTTCTTTAGATGAGAATTCTAGTGTGAATTTCAGGAACGGATGATGATTATTTGCTAACTCTAGCAAATCCTTTATTTCCTTCGAATCGCCGTGATATATTAATATAATATCATCACGATACCTTCCATAGAATTTTTTTTTTTATGTTCATACTTAGAAAGAATTTCTTTCATAATTGTATTTATGAGTATTTATCACAGATTTCCGGGCTAGGCACGGCTCCTATTGCGGCTCCTATTGTTTGCTTATATAGCTGTCCATTAAAATCAAAAATGTTGTTCTCTAAGATTGATCTGAGGGGATAGATTAAAACATCCGTCGGTGGGCATTTGATTTTGTAATCTGATTTATCAAACTGATCATACGAAATTCTAACTGCCGATAATAATTCATCAATCGGGCAATTAGTGTACATTGATACTGCATCAAAACTACACAGCCAGCAATCTGCATTAGGTTTAATTCTTTCCAACTTATATATAAGATCAGACGTATCCTTTATATGCGTGTGTTGTTTTTGTACCATATAGAAATACAGTGCGGAAGATTAACAACCTGTTTTCTACCTTGTGATAACATAAATTCTAGCTTACTTTGCTGCATTGCAGCTTTGTTTTTCAGCCTTCGTTTATGTTTATTTCTTTTAACATATTTCTTATAATGTCTAGCCATATCTGTGATCACAGAGACTAGTATCTGAAAGACTATTATCAATGCAATATCAACAGAACGAAATGTTAGGAGGCGTGTTGTGATTACCTAAACTGATTTTCATTGGCTCTGTTACTTCTGTAATCATGTTAAGAGTAACACGTACTTCAATACAAACCAATTTAATCGAAAATATAAATTCCAAACTACATTATAAATAAAAAAAAAACAATAGAGATTATTGTTTTTCTTCACTAGGTATCAAGCGTCGAACACTGGTTATTTCAAATAAACCAATAAAATATTTATTGTTTATTTCAAATTCTGATCACAAGAAAATGCAAAAATATCTATCTATCAATGTGTCCTTATCTTCAATTGTTTTATTAGGAAAAGCTTCCTGTGTGCTTTACATTTCCAAAGATTTCACATGTGGAATATCCTCAGTGTTTCTCTTTAAGCGTGAGTTTCTTCAGAATCTGTACTAATGTTACAGAAATGCCAATTATGTTAATCAGACAGGATTGACCATAGGTGCCGTACTTCCTTTCCCGAAACAATAAATTACTTTTTGAACTGAGTAAGCGAATTGTTTCAGTGACATTTAACAATAGTGACGAATTCAACAAAGAGCATTATGATCAGGCTATAATACACAAACAGTTACTTGAACAAAACATGGAAGACCCATCATACTCACAAAATGATCAGATAAATAACAACATAACTATAGAGGAAATAACAGAGATTGTAATGCACTCACGAAACCGTTCCGCATGTGGATATGACCAAATTCCTAACATTATCTTGAAATTCCCTTTGATTATAGAAACTCTACAACATCTGTTTCAGTTCATATTCGACACAAGTATTATTCCATCTATATGGAGGAAATCTATTATTTGTCCAATTCTGGCAGATTGAACTGCAGAGGGATAAGCTTGTTGCCCTGTATTAGTATATTTTACAGTGCACTTATTAATAGAAGAGTCACGAATTATTTAGAAGAAAATGATTTGTTAGCGGAAGAACAAAACGGATTTAGACGGAATCGTTCATGTGAAGACCATATATTTTCACCCTTAATAGTGCAATCCGAAATAATGAGAACTTATTCGTTGCTTTTATCGACTTGAACAAATGTGATTTCCTTGACAGGGAGATGGTGTTGTACAAACTACTACGATATAACATTAAAGTGTATAACTCTATTAAAACTTTTACCAGAGTTCTGAATCATGTGTGAGATTAAACGATAAACTTACCGACTGGTTCTGTTGCGAAACGGGTGTAAAACAAGGGGACAATTTATCGCCGACATTGTTTTCGATATTTGTGAATGACCTGGTGATGGAGTTAAACGATATGAATCTTGGAATTGGATTAAAAGACAGCAATATCTCTATATTGCTTTATGCTGACGATATTGCACTTTTGGCAAAAAATGAAAAGGACTTGCAACAAATGTTAGACAAACTTCAGGACTGGTGCAAACGATGGAGATAAACACAAGTAAAGCGAAATGCGTCCATTTTAGAAAATCTAGAGCTAAACCTACAATTTGAATTCAGCGTTGGGCGAAATAAACTTGAAACTGTTAATGAGTGCAAGTATTTAGGAGTCGTGTTTATTTATAATGGACACTTCTCAACGCACACTGAAACATTATCAAAGGGATCAGGACGAGCATTGGGGAAAATAATATCAAGTATTCATCAGTTTAAAGAGTTTGGAGTTAAAACATACGAAAAACTGTTTTATGCCTGTGTAGTGCCTATATTAGACTATGGCTCAGGAATTTTGGGATGCCGTAAGTTCCAAGCTTTGGAGAATATTCAAAATAGAGCGATACGTTATTTCTTAGGAGTACATCGCTTTGTACCCTTGTTGGCGATTTATGGCTATGTCGGATGGCTACCTTGTCACTACCGACATTACATTAACATGGCCCGTCTTTGAAATAGACTTATATCGTTCGACGATCAGCGGATTACAAAACTTGCTTTCGAATTTAATTATGAGCGATGCCGAAACAATTGGTGCTTTGATTTTAAAGACATCCTTATTAAACTAGATTTAGTCAGCCATTTTGAACGTAAGGAAATCATCGATATGTCGTTATTGGACTTCTACCTATTTATGTGGAAAAGGGACATTATTAACGTTCCCAAGCTTAGAACGAACGCTAAACTGAAAACAATTGTTGAACAAGAATCATACGTTAAGTTGAATCTCAGCAAATCGCAACGATCGTGCGTAGCACAATTACGGTGTGGAATTCTACCGCTAAGAATAGAGACTGGAATGTACATTGGTGAAAAACGGGGAGGAACGCATTTGTAATTTTTGTTTCGAAAACAGCATTGAAGACGAATCACATTTTGCTCTTGACTGTTCGCTTTACACCGAATTTAGAAATGAATATTTCAAAGACATTATATCAGATGTCAACTACTTGCAAATGACCAATGACCAAAAACTTTATCATATCTTAATCAACTCGGCTGTTGTACGTGTCTGCTCTATGGTCGGGTTGTTGTCGCGTCGCTTTGACACATTCCCCATTTCCTTTTTAAATTTTATTTCCACGAAAAACTGCTAAATATCTGGTGGATGCACTGACTGACTGACTGACTGACTGACTGACTGACTGACTGACTGACTGACTGACTGACTGACTGACTGACTGACTGACTGACTGACTGACTGACTGACTGACTGACTGACTGACTGACTGACTGACTGACTGACTGACTGACTGACTGACTGACTGACTGACTGACTGACTGACTGACTGACTGACTGACTGACTGACTGACTGACTGACTGACTGACTGACTGACTGACTGACTGACTGACTGACTGACTGACTGACTGACTGACTGACTGACTGACTGACTGACTGACTGACTGACTGACTGACTGACTGACTGACTGACTGACTGACTGACTGACTGACTGACTGACTGACTGACTGACTTACTTACTGACTTACTGACTGACTGACTGACTGACTGACTTACTGACTGACTGACTTACTGACTTACTTACTGACTGACTTACTTACTTACTGACTTACTGACTGACTTACTGACTGACTTACTGACTTACTTACTGACTGACTTACTGACTTACTTACTGACTTACTGACTGACTTACTTACTGACTTACTGACTTACTTACTTACTGACTTACTGACTTACTTACTTACTTACTTACTGACTTACTGACTGACTTACTTACTTACTTACTGACTGACTTACTTACTTACTTACTTACTTACTTACTTACTTACTTACTTACTTACTTACTTACTTACTTACTTACTTACTTACTTACTTACTTACTTACTTACTTACTTACTTACTTACTTACTTACTTACTTACTTACTTACTTACTTACTTACTTACTTACTTACTTACTTACTTACTTACTTACTTACTTACTTACTTACTTACTTACTTACTTACTTACTTACTTACTTACTTACTTACTTACTTACTTACTTACTTACTTACTTACTTACTTACTTACTTACTTACTTACTTACTTACTTACTTACTTACTTACTTACTTACTTACTTACTTACTTACTTACTTACTTACTTACTTACTTACTTACTTACTTACTTACTTACTTACAAGAGGAGAATGACGACACAACGTTAAAATGTAACACTCAAAGATCTAAACGAACTAAGCATTAGGCAAAATCCGATGAGAATAATCAATATAACATAAAAAATAAATACATGAATTTGAGATAGAAAAGTACCGTTACACGTCTTATAATAATGAAAATTCACACTCAAATATAAGAGTAAGCAAACGACACGAAAGAAACACAACGTTAAAATGTAACACATATAACAACAACAAAAACAAATAAAGACAATAACTAAGTAACTCAATATATATACACAAATTCAGGTAAATATTAAAGGGTCCCCTGTCCTCAGTTCCATTGACTTTTTTATAAAGGATCCTAGTTTATTCACTTGTGTTGGTGTTGATGGGTTAAGTATATATTTAACTTTGTCATTGTCAGTGAGATTAGCAAATGAATTACTTTCTCTGTTAATGCAATTAAAATATGTTAATCTAATATTTGAATTATGAGAACAATTTATTAAGAAATGTTTCTCATCATCTAGTACTTTGCATTTTTTGCAAAGTCTCTCTTCGCGAGGAATTTTAAAATGCTTTCCTTTTTCAATTAATAATGAATGGTCACTGATTCTAAGTTTTGTAATTAATTTTCTAAATTCAAAGTTTGGGTTAGAGAGGTAAGGTTTGATCAATAGATTTGGCTCAAGTCCTTTATAAAAATTTAATTTACTTTTATCATCAATAGATTTCAACTTATCCATCAACAGGTTGTTGTAATATGAGTTTATTTGGGGTTTAATATAGCTTTTAATATTTTTTAATTCTTTTAAATTATTACAGGTTTTTAGTCTATCTATATCAACAGAGTCAACAGTTTAATGGCATGCCAAACCTCCCGCTTTAATGGTCATGCTAAATATATCATGAAAATGACAACATAACATTACAGGAATACAATACAAATAAATAGGAGAACATATTTGACAAAGAAACACACGAATAATATCTAACAAAAGGCACAAAGTCTAAAATTTAATACGCCAGAAGTGCGTTTCGTCCAAACAAGTCTTACTAGTGACGCCCAGATACAAAAGTTTGCAAACCAGACACATTACACAACAAATGACCTCAAGTGCGCCTTGTCCTCAGTTCCATATAGACGGTTTAATAAAGGAGCCTAAAGATTTCACTTGCTGACTAGTTGTTGAATTTTGGATATATTTCATTTTATTATCAGAAAAATCTTTGTATTGAGTTTTTAAATTTAATCGTGAAAGAGGACATGTCTTAAATCATCATTTATTTTACAAAACAAAAACAGAAATGGGATTCATCATCCAGATCTAAATTTGCAATTATTACAAAATCTTTGAGGGCGTGAAATATTTTTACATCTTCCACAGTTACAATAGCCAGGGAAGGGTCACTAATTCTAAATTTGCCTACACGTTTTCTTGTATCAATATAAGGGTATTTCAAATAAAAAAATTCCTTAATAATCAGTTTTTCTATGCTTAAATAAAAGAAGTTTGCTACTTTAGTCGAGAGATGCTATCTTATTGTCATATATTTCTTTATATCTTTCAATTGTTGAAATTCATTTTAATAGTATTTTTACTGAAATTCTTACAGTATCTGGTTTTGTTTTTAGTTCAGCTTTGGGTTTGCTAATATTCTTGTCTGACCATATGAGTACAATGAGTATATTCCTTGATTATGAAGTGACTTTGAAAGAGAGTAACACTCTTTGAGTAAATCAGATGAGTTTTCACTCAAAAGTCTGTCTTCATACAAAATGATTGCGTACGGTGGCAATGAAATAATCAAGGGGGTCTTCCTAATTCAGATCTAGAGGCAATATTACTAGCACTTTTCTTTTACTCCAAGTGTAAATTTACCACACTTAATTTTCAGGAGGACTCTTATCTATGAAACTGAGTTTTAGCTTTATCCAAAGGAGGTTTTTTTTTCTGGCTATAACATCACATTAACAAGCGATGCTACTACTTTTAAAACTGCTAAGAAACTTCCTAGCCCGGTCGTTTAAAGTATACATGCACAGCAGTAATATATATCTTACCACATCTAGATCAATAGTATTTAAATCGAAGACGGATGCAAACGTCTGTCAATCTCCCATACACACACAGTAATGTTGTCGTTCTTTCCTCCTCAATCTTGTCGGTATGGGAGATTGAAAGTCTGTACATATCAATCTGAACAATAACGGTGTTTGATCTTCGCTTTTATGTTTAATTACAAAGGTTGATCTAAGATGATAAGACAGGGCCGTAAACTAGCCTCTATTACAAGTGTAGCATCATATATTTTTGTCGAGAGGTCTAGGGATCAAGCCCCCCCCCAACATAATCTGGAAAAACGACACAAAATCGTGCATATTGATTCTTTCTTTCTGACCCTTTCTTAATCAAAAACACATTTTTTTCATTTATCTTTTTGGACAATATTGTGGGCTCGGAGAAAAATATATAGATTCAGTGTAAGGACTTTAGTGTTCAGGGACAACATCAAAAGACATATGTAGGACCTCATGTAGGATGAGGCAACAAATTTTAATCCACATAGTCAAGTGTGTTGCTGTTGTGTTTAGGGTATGAATGGTTCGTTTCTTCGTTGAAGACCCTCCAGCTACTCTCAAGATGAAGAACAGGAATACATTTATGTAAAAGCCATTTTCATTGATAATTTTTTATATGTATTGCGGGCAATTTTGCCCCATGCATGCATGCACATTTACTTCACATCTCTTCATGTTCTACTTAGGGTCAGAATACGGCTCAGTGCAAGTTTAGCTCTTCAATATTCAGCAAAGGTCATTTAAATTGTTGTTTTTTTAATGATTTGAAGCCGGGAGATTGGGATTTCTAGCTTTAATTTAACCCATGTCAGCTTTTATTTTTATTTACAGGAAAGAGAGCCAGTTTTTTGTTCTATAATATACTGTTACAGTTTACTTTTCCACGAAAAAAGGACAAAATTTTCTATGTCCGGTAGCATCGTGCCTTTTCAAAACATTTTCGAACAAAATCTAAAAATCAGTGGACATGTAAAATTGCCAAACCACACATGACCGTTCAATTTGTCTTCATAGATCTTGTCTAAGTCCTATTACGTCTACTCAAAACAGAAAATGAACTTTTACAACATATAATATTAGGCAAGTGAAGCCATATGCAATTGTTTGATTAGTGTTCGCCGCAAAAGGCGAGAGCTACTTTCGAATCATGATTTCTACAATTTAACCTATAGCTGTACAATGTAACCTATGGGAGTGCAACTCGAGTATAAATCCCAATAACCGAAAATTATACCATAGCTATCCATGGTATAATTTTCACAATTATACCATGGTTTTGTTGTATAAGGAATTCAAAAGAAAAAAATGTCAGGACCTGGACGCGGCCGCTTGAATTTTTTGATAGAAGCAACAAAGTTAGTGTGGGGCCACTAAGCTAAACTGCCCGCTTTGCACCAGCTGAAATAAATGATTGCTTAGGGTGGGAATCGAACCCACATACACCAACTCTGTTGTCCTATATTTTAAATGAACCAAGATTCGCTCCTAGAACTAACAAAAAAAGGTTAAAAAATATGTTGATTTTCGGAAATTAAATGGTTAACTTTCTATAGGCTCAACTGTACAGCTACATTTACATGAATCACATCTAACCGTTTGTTTGGCAAGGCGGTTTAGTTTTTAGGTGATTTTTTGGGGGGATGGGGGGGGGGGGAGGAAGCACGCGCCTCCTAAAGAACATTAAATATGGTAAACGGATAATCTATTTAACAATATTTTCAAATGATGGCATGCTTTACCCCACACCCACTTTAAAAGTGTTTGATCCACACCCGGTTTATTAAACACTGCTGACATTTAGACTTTTCATGAGGCTATACTCTATGTTTGACCGTTAAAATTAGACAGCGTCTGTTTACTCTAAACAGGAATATATATCTAACATTGTTGGGTTGATGTTTAGACGAGTTATATATATATTAGATATACTGAAGCGATTTCTTTTTTTTTTTTAATTATATCGTCGCATGTCAATGAATTTAATCGAGAATATTTTGAAATCCCATTTAATTAATGTACGCCAAAGCAAGGGTGGATATGACCTTTATAGTCCGGCTGATTGGTGAAATAATTGTGGGTTTGATGATAAAAGCATCAAATTTGGCATGGTAGTAGAGATGGGTATTCTAAACAATATTAGCTATGGACCCACCTTGAAATTTCAAAATGGCGGCTTTTTTCAAGATGGCCACCGTCATATATCAAAATTAACAAATTTGACTAATACTAGGTTACCATATGATTTTTTTGGGGGTGCAAAAGAGTTTAAAAGTATGAAAACATGATTGCATTATGAAAAAATAAGATTTATTCTGTCATTTTAGGTATTGGTAGTCTTGTAGCTGTATATTTTGAGATATAAACTAGTAGTTTTAGCAATGTCAAAACAGTGCAAAATTGTAGATCCTGAATTACCATCAACATCTTCTATATCTGCCGACTTTGATTGGAAAGAATGTATTTTTTGCCAAGAACAGACTAAAGAAAATTTACAGTGTCCCGCTAATAGCAAGCGATCTGACCTAGATGTCGGAACAGGATACAAAACACTTGAAACAGTTTGGAACGATGTCAGCTAATTGAATGGTTCCCGATTCCGATTAGATTAGAACATTTCATTGACGAAAACGGTTTGGCCTTAAACTTGCAGCTGCACAATGCAAAATGGCACAAAACATGTAGAAATAAGTTTTCAGAGTTAACGATTGACAGGCACGAAAAGCAGAAGAGAAAAGGAGAGAGTGGTGAGCAGGTTGGGACTAAAAGTAAAATAACACGACAAAGTGTTGGCTCTGCAACAATGACAATGACTGAAGATTGTTTCTTCTGTGGTGAGTCTTCAGTAGATCTACACAAAGCATCTACGTTTGAAATAGACAAACATGTACGTAAATGTGCACTCGACCTGCAAGATACAGTACTTTTGGCAAAACTAAGCGCAGGTGACATGATTTCCCAAGAAGCCATTTATCATGTTAAGTGCCTGACACATTTATATAATAGAGCAAGACCACTAAAGATTAGTGATGAAAGTTCAGACAATCGTATCCACGGGATCGTTCTTGCGGAGCTGGTAGTGTACACGCATAGACTCGAATGTGATTCCAATATTCAAATTAGCAGACTTAACGCGGATGTATACCTCTCGAATGGAACAGTTTGGGTTAGAAACATCTGCAAGGGTGCATTCAACAGATCTAAAAAACCGAATTCTTGCAGCAATCCCAGACTTGCAGGCCCATAAACAAGGAAGAGACGTGCTATTATTATATAACGATGATGTTGGTGCTGCAATAAAACAGGCAACAAGAACAAATTATGATGATGAGGCAATTTTACTGTCTAAGGCTGCACAGATAGTGCGAAAGGACATGATGGCAATGCAATATATATTTAATGGAACGTTTGAGACAGGCTGTCAACAAAACTCTGTTCCACAATCATTGAAAACATTAGTCGGAATGATTCTTGGAGGACCAAATATTAAAATGCAGTCAAGCAATTCTATTGAAGCACAGACTACACTAACTATTTCACAGCTGCTTCAGTTTAATTCCTCCATACGCAGACGAAAGGATTCATCCACAGTCTTCCATTCAACCGAACGAGAGCCACCTCTCCCAATATATTTAGGCCTTCTGCTACATGCTGAAACGAGGAAACGAGGGTTAATTGATAAAATGTACTCTTTAGGTTTATCATTATCCTATGACAGAATTATGAATTTATCTACTGCTCTTGGCAACTCCATCTGTGAGGCTTTCAATATTTAAAATGTGGTGTGTCCAGCAAAACTTCGGTGTGGTGTGTTCACAACTGCAGCCGTTGATAATATCGACCATAACCCGAGTTCGACAACTGCTCAAGGATCGTTGCATGGAACTGCCATATCACTTTTTCAGCATCCAGTTCCAGGCAATGTGGGTGTCGAGAGATTAACCATACCAATTGATTCTACAGTATCAAAGAAGGAAAACCTGAAACCGTTACCAAAAGCTTATACCATCGTCCCTCCTGTTGTTCTTCCAAAAGAACCTGCAGAAATACCAACGGTTCATGGTCCGATGATTAGCGATGGTACAGAGATAGCAAGTGCAATAAATTTAGAGTACAGGTATGTTCTTATTTTCAGACGTATGCTGAAAGACAAAAGTCTGGTTGAGAACCGCAATCTGATACCAGCTTTGAAAAGTTGCAACAAACAACTATTATTGTAGCTTTTATTTGATTGAGTTTGGTAGGTTAGCTGTTGTCTGTTGTGTTTAAAATGTTTGATGTTTGAACAAATGATGAATATTCTGCTCTTTCCATTACAGTATACATTAGCACAACTTGTAGAATTGTTGCCTAAACTATACCAATACTCACCTTTTTAATTCTAGCACTATATACATATATAAAACTAATTCTTACCTTTAGAAAACTATATTCCTATGTCAATAATACTTATCTTTATAGAAAACTATACACATATACTTACCATACGCTTTGTACATTTATAGCCATGCTTCAACTGCTCGCCTCTCATATGATATTAACACTCATTATTTGCACATTTGCTATGTTAATTGCTTGTTCGTCTGTCTGTATGCACATATATATTAAAACACTTTACCATTTATTACTAACTCAATATAAAGTAAAACCTAATGTTACAGGTGGCTTAATCATGTGAATACCAAAATTGAAGCAGATGACATTGAAGACATGGAATATTCCTGGGCAGCTTTCCACGCTAGTGAAACCACAGCAGATATCAATGCACCTTTAGATCAGTTCACTGTTACCCATGCTTCAGGAAGAAGCTAAATCTATCGCAATGATTAGACATTCCATGAATATAGCAAAACAATGTGTTCAATTTTTAAATCCTGGACAGATACCAGTGATCACCTGTGATCAGCCTCTCTATGCACTTGCGAAATCGGTTCAGTGGAATTGGCCAAACAGATTTTCGGAAGAACAAATTGTAGTCCTGTTTGGAGGTCTTCACATAGAAATAGCAGCGCTGAGAACCATAGGCGATTGGTTAGACAATAGTGGTTGGACAAGTGCCTTGAGTCAAGCGAATATAGCATCATCAGGAACAGCAGATTCGTTTTTGAGAGCGTCTCATGTCTCCAGAACACGACACGCCCATGAAGTAACTGCAAGTGCACTGTATATTCTATGCAACGAGCATACAGGGTGTGTATGGAAGAACCCAGCCCTGAAGATACTGATGTTACTTTTGAGGAATGGCGTGAGCTGAGAGAAATTGAAAGTCCACTTTTTCACTTCTGGTCGTTAACATTGAGGTTTGAATTGTACATTCTGCTGTTTGTAAGATCATTAAGAGAAGGTAACTTCAAATTATACAAAGATTCTATGACACAGATTATTCCAGGGTTCTTTGCTTTAGACCATCCAAACTATGCAAGGTGGCTTCCAGTACATGTACGGGATATGATGACATTGAACAATACAGCCCCAAGTGTTGCAACAGAATTTGGAAATGGGAAGTTTGTGTTGCATAAATCGCATAGTAAATTTTCGTCAATTGCTATAGATCAAGCACACGAACAAAACAATAAACTTGTCAGAGGAGAAGGTGGAGCGATAGGCTTGACTGAAAATATGGCACAACTTCAGCGTTGGATGGTGTCTGGACCGGAAATGGCCAGAGTAATCAACGAATTCCAAACGTCACAAGAATGGATCAAAAGAGATCAGAGTAAGGGACCTGATGTTCGACATCATGAACAAACAAAGAGTAAACAAACAGCTTTTTCAAATCAAGTTAAAGCTTTGTGTGCCGTTTTTGAGGAAATGGGAAATCCTTTTCAGGAGCAAAGTACAGATTTGTTGATTCTAGATACACCAGACATTGTTGATCCACGTGTCTGTGAGACTATAAGAAATGTAGAAAATCTTGGAAAAGAACAATACCATCAGTTTGTAACTGAAAGACTCGAAAATAAATCAAAGTCGCTTTATGTTCCAATAAAACAAAACAAGCTATTGCTGTTCAGTCGACAACAACCGAAGACCGAAACAAAAGACAAATAGCAGATAACATCTATGAAGCAAAACTGTTCTTTGTTTTCACAATTATATGTTTCATGCCAAGTAAGAAATGGTGACTTAGAGGAATTCTTTCGGCATGAAAACCAATCATATCCTCCAGCTCTTTCACAGTTTGGAGAAATGCGTCTGGGATCAAAATCTGACCTGTTAGTTCCATTGGAAAGATTGACAGAGCTGCACGAGGAGGCACCAAATGCAGACGTTTTGGTCATAGATGGCGCAGCCATCATTAATATGTTGAAACCCCGGGGAAGTAAGACATTTGAAGACTATTTCAACGACATTTTCATGCCTTACATACATGATCAGTTGCGTTTTGTAAGTCGACTTGATGTAGTTTGGGATGAGTACATCTCGAATAGTTTGAAAGCCTCAACAAGATGTAAAAGAGGCAAAGGTGTGAGAAGACGTGTCCTGCCAGATTCAAGAGTACCAGGAAACTGGGAGGCATTTCTTAGGGTTAATGACAATAAAACGGAGCTGTTCATATATTTAGCTGAACAATTAGTAGCTTCAGCAAGAGGGTATGATGAACAGAAACGGGTGATTACTACGAAAGGAACTGATGTTCTATGCAGCCTACCAAAAGATATAAGTAAATTATCACCGTGCACAAACGAAGAAGCAGATACACGGATGATGCTCCATGTGTATGATGCTGTAGAAGAAGGATTAAAACGGGTTATATTGAGGACTGTTGATACAGATGTCGTAGTTATTGCAATTTCTATTGTCCATGAAATTGAGGTGAATGAGTTTTGGATTGCTTTTGGAGTTGGCAAAAATTTCAGATATTTAGCTGTTCATGACATCGCCAAAAGTCTTGGACCTTCAAGTTCACGGGGACTTTTGTTCTTTCACTCCTTTACAGGTTGTGATCAAGTATCGTCGTTTGCTTACAAAGGAAAGAAAACTGCATGGGATACATGGAGCTCTTTTGAAGAGATTACACCTGTGTTTGAAACATTAAGTAGAACAGCATCACCTAATGTTATTTCCAATTTCATGCTTCAGATAGAGCGATATGTTATACTGATGTATGATAAAACAAGCCAATGTACGAAGGTGACGACGCACGGAAAGATCTATTCACTAGGAAAGGAAGGGCAATAGATAACATTCCTCCATCAGAATCTGCTTTACTAGAACATACAAAACGAGCTGTTTACATGGCAAGCCTTTGTTGGGGGAAATGTCTAGAACCTTCTCCCCAAGTAGGTTCACCGAGTGAATGGGGGTGGCAGAAAGACAAAACCCAGATGTGGATACCCTATTGGACATCCTTGCAACAAGCTTCAGCCTGTTGTAATGAGCTGATAAAGTGTGGCTGTAAAATTGAAAATGGATGTCGAGGACGATGCAAATGCGTGAAGGCCATGCTGTTATGCACAGCACTTTGTAAATGTGGTGGGGAATGTGACAGAGACTAGATGACCAATCAATTTGTGATATAATTTGACAACTGAAGAAGTGTAATTACTTTCGTGTAGAAATGTTTTTGAAATACAATTTGATAGAGAAAAATGTTTGAAGTTTTTAGTAGTTTTGGTTTTGTGCATTTCACTTGTTTTGGCGGCCATTTTTAAAATGTCCACCATTTTGAAAATTATTGAGTAGTTCGAAATCGTAATAGAACTTATCTTAAATGATTCCTTATGTTGTATTTACTCTAAAAAGATTTAGTTTCAAACCTCTTTGCTTTTTTTTGGTAAATTTGTGAAATTTATAGCATCTGTCCGCCATCTTGAAAATTTCCGCCATTTTGAATTTTTCAGAGTGGGTCCATAGCCTAAATTGACCACAATATACATGTTTACCCTTGTGCAAAGTTTCATGCTTTTATCATCAAACCCACAATTCTTTTGAAAATATGCACGAATCAGCTGGACTATTATCGGCACTCCGGGATCGGGTGTTTTTAAACCCGGGATTTCGGAATTGACCCTTTCGGGGTCCAGGAATTCTTTTTTTTCGAATTTCGGAACCTCGGGATTTCGTGTTTTTAAGCCTGGCATTTCGGGATTTCGTGTTTTAAAGCTCGGGAATGCGGGATCAGGACTTCTCCACCCTCCCTCATTGACTTCTGGTTTAATGTTAAAAATGGCATAATTCATACAAACTCTCAGACAGATTCTTGTGAAGTTAATTTCCTCAAAATCATTAATTTAAAAAAATAAAACATTTAGAACATTTTTAAAACAAATAATAAAATTAAAAAAACCTACCCTTTGCAGTTCAATTGTACGTAAGTTTGGGATTGCAGCGATCTTCCAAAATATCAGAAATCTGTACTAGAAAGTTCTGGTGTCCTTATCCAGAACATCTTTAACAGTTTTTTCGCTACCACTGTAAAGATGCATCCATCGCGGTCAAAAAATATTTTCAAACTGAATACCCGCTGCTTCTGAAGCCCGCGCTTGTTTTAAAAAGTAGGCGGAGCCTTAAGTGTAAGGTCCGAAAAGGGTTATTTTACAGATTCTTATTTAAATGATTTCGATGTAAACAAACAAAAATATATGAAATACACATTTTTTTTACAGCGAAAGATACAATAGGTTAAAACAGATATTTCATATTTTTTGGAAAGTTTTGTGGTGTTTCGTAAATTATACCATAGTTTTTGTTGAAACCCCTCGGCAACCTCACTCGACTTCGTCTCGTGAGGTTAATGCCGGGGGTTTCAACAAAAGCTATGGTATAATTTACGAAACACCACAAAACTGTCCAAAAGATATGAAATATCTATAACTTAAAGTAGTTTTTAAATTTAAATAAAAGGTCCTTATATAATAAAACTCGAAATGACTAATTATATAATTAACAACACTAGGAGTAAAGCTAGTTTCAAAAAAGACAAACTGTTTATTGACGGTATCGAATTCATCCCGCCTGTAGACAACAGAATGGAAACAAACGAAAGACAATTGTATATTGGCCAAGGAGCGTGCCCGAAAAATACATGGAAACAACGACAGAATGAAAGTTCCCGTCACGTCACAAGCACTAAAAGGACCATTCATAGTCTGATAGATAAGGGGCCAACAGCTAATCATCGCTGAGGACGTCAATGCTGAGTACGTTAGTCCACGGAGAGGACGTTAAGGAGAGATAACTGTGTCTGTATTTTATATTAAGTGATATAGTTATCTCGCTGTAGATAAGCCGTTCAAGTTCATTGCATATAACCAAAGATTTTAACATGTTTGAAATAACATGAAGTTTAATAACTGTTAGATTTGAAATGTAATTCCAAATTGTTGGGTTTCTTCTATTTATCATTACTGAATTTATTTATTTTATTTATAATACTTGTAGATACTATTTTTGAGTATTTGCGCATATGTAACGTTGTGCTCATGAACATTGTAATATTTCCCCTTTTTAAAGTTTTATGACGTTTTGCTTTTGACGTACGTAACGTTGTCTAGTTTTTATGCATTGCAAGTTATTTGATATTCGGAGACACATCATTATTTTATAGAGAGATCATAATCGGTAAGAGATAATTATTGTACATTTTTAAGAACAATATTTATTTAAAGAAGAAATATCAAGAATTGAAAAAGTATTTATAAATTTATATTTGTTCTAATTAACCTTTTCATTTAACAAGTTACTTATGCATGTTATGAAGCGTGAAAGAAAGGGAATCATATTGATTGATTAGTATTATACCTTTAACGTGACGGTACCCAAATTGCACCTATTTTGACAGTTTTTTCATCTACGTTTTTTTATGATAAAGACAAAAATGTCCATACTGTGTTTATTTTGGAGCCGTATCCTTCTTTATTATAAAGGTACACCAATTTGATTTTTATTCCATATGGAATGATAGAAAAATTGGTCTAAACTGACCTCCAAACCATCAATTATTCTGAAATGAGGAGCACCCAAATTGCATCCATGCTTAAATTCACATCGTCAAAAGTCTAATAACAGAGCTTTTGTTTAATTTCTTCAAATATTTTGAACAATTGGATATTAGTCCATGCTTACTCTTCATTATTTTTTGTTTTAAATGGATACTTGTTACATATTGTATTTGCTCATTTTAAAAAGATGACGTTTTGATGACGTCGCATGGCGACGTTTCAGTACATTTTGCTTTTTCAGTAAATACTTCATCTGTTGATAAATACTGTGAAAGTTTTGATGAATAAAGATACTTATTAATATGTAGATTAAACCGCATACTTGATTTATTGCCTGATTGATGTGGTCCGTTACAATAACGTTTTTAAATAACTCTCGCTCTACTGAAAACTCACGGAAATGAATATAACATTATATACTGTGCTGTAGTAGTCTCGGCCCTAAATAAAGTTTTCATAAGACAGCAACCAAAATGTAATCGAAAAAGACGGTTTTTTTTTTTAACTAACTCTCTCTTTAACATTTCTTCTAAGATTCTACTATCCACTGGTAAGTCATTACATGGTCATATGATATACACATCCAATGTCCATTCGCGTGGATTTATTTTGTTATCGATTGAAAAGTCATATGCTCATAGAAGGTATGTAAATCAAACGTCCTGAGCGTGGATTTTTTTCTGATTTCATCAAAAGGTCATATATAAATAATAATAGAAGGTTTAGCTTATACACACCCAACGTTGTGGGCGTGGATTTATTTCTTATGTCAATTAATAGTCATACTATGGTCATAGAAGGAATTAAGGCACATCCAACGTTCGGTCCTATGATTTATTCTGATGACCTTTGCACGGTGGGTATGGTTGTCCTGCGAGAGAACGTTCTGTGCTGGTGATTTGGTCCTGTCAGGTGCTGGTGGGTCCTGATTCTGTGCTGGTGGGTTTGTTTACATTGTATCAGAACGGCAATAAAACGACTGTTTTGTTGCTTAATTGTTCTCTGATGTGTCATAAGTACCATGCAAAGTATATTACAACAATATTATATTGCAAAAGTCGTGAAAGTTCGTTAAACGGAATTGTCCTGACGCTGTGCTGGTGATAAGAAAAACGGTCCTGGTTCTGTGCTCCTATGTCCTGGTTCTGTGCCTTTATATTTTCGTTAAAAGTGGCATATATTCAAGATCATTGATGCTGTACTGTTATTGACTAATTAACTGTTGTCTGCTTTCTTGAAATTGACATTGTTGTGAATCTGTTTACTGTTATTATGAGAGAAAAAATATCCCTATTTTTTTTTCTTCTTTTTTTTAAATTAACTGTAATCTTATCTATTGGCCTGTTAATGGAACCCTTCTTGCCGCCTTTTAAGATAAGAAAATATTTTTACGATTTTCGGGATTACGATCATTTTGCAAGATCACCAAAATACGTTGTAATTTATACAATACTTATATGAGACAATATCTGAAAAAGTCTAATTTCCATGTCCCGCACTTCACCAGCAATTATTTTTTTATTCAAACATCTTTTTTGAAAATTTTAAGTTTCAGTATAAACTAAATTATATAATGCACCATGGCCTGCCAATTAAACACTCATTCTTATATACATGTTAAAATCTTTGGTTATATATAAAGTAGATGATGTGGTATGTTTGTTGTCAATGGACAAATTTCCATAAGAAACCAAAGGAAGTATGTGTTAACAACCATACGTCATCGTACGACCTTCAACAATAACCCATAAAATAAAAATGTAAAAGGTTTTGCATCAAAATGGAGAGCAAAAATATAGAACAATGGAATTTCTGAGCGTTTGAAACACATTTGTGTGTGAACAATTTAGTGCTGACTATAAGAATGACAATAGTATTGCGGTTTTGTTTGTTTGGTTTGGTTTTTTTTTTTTGGGGGGGGGGGGGGGATTAGTTAGAGCGAGGTTACAGTGAAAGTTTTAAGCTTGGAATAGTTTCTCGTAAAATTTAAAAGTTGTATTTTAAAAGAAAAATGTATCTTATAGCTATTAAGAATCACTTGCTGTATCTGTAAGATTTTTTCAACATAATTTTTTTGTCTGAATGGTTATCAGGTATTTTTTTTCTTTTCGAAAGTTCGATAGGCCACTAAAAAAAATCACTATTTTATGAAAGGGCAGACAAGAATATGTCAGAGAATGAAGACGAGATAACCTTTGTACAGAGATTTTTGTTATGTTTAGCATGGGATCAACACAAGGGTACATTATCTTTAAAGATCTATTTACAAGTATTTGAAACTACCGTTTGCTTTGTTAACTGTCACAGTGCCTTCAATTTCAAAAATTAAAATATCTCGTAGCTTCATACTACCAATTGAGAATAAAACAAGTATATAAGTTTGAAAAAGAAATTCTTAGATTAAACACCTACATTTAACTTTAAAAGGTCATAACAGTTCAAAACAATACAAATCTACACACACAAAAAAACTGGCTTAATTTCAACTGGTTATCAACCCGAATCGCTATAAGATCATATATAAGCTCACCTGTGTCGAGGGGTCGTGTGAGGTTCATGTATTGTCTTGGCGTCCGCAATTACAAAAAGATCTTTTCTGAAATTACTTGACCAAATGTTACCAAATGATTTTTCAAGAGTGAATCTAGGAAAAACAATATTCATCAACAAACATGACCACTGTATGTTAAAATGTATTCGAGTTTTTAGTTACAGCCGATTCCATTGAGTATGTAGACAAAGGTAATATCTTTGGTTAGCTTGCTTGTTAGTTAAACCGTGAAATCATTGTTAGGTAAGGTATACTACCCTCCTTTCGAAGTAGCCTGGTCCTACTGACAGAAAGATGTGTCATTTGTCGGACTAGTCTACTCTTAAAGTAGGGTAGTTTACATAACCTAACAATGACTTTTCTGTTCAGCAAGCAAGACAACCAAAGATATTCCCTTTGTCTAAACACTCATTGAAATCGGCTTTAATATTGCAAAAGTTCAAGCAATTAGGGCAAAACTTACCGAGTAAAAAAAATCAAAAGGCCAATGTCTATCTACCTTGCACATTTCAGAAAATTCAGATCAGATAACGAAACTGGGTCCAGCAACATTTATAAGCAATTTAAGATTTTGACCCTCACAGTTTCCATTCACCACAAATATTCTCGTTACAACGAATCATTTTAAATACAAAAATACCAGTTGCAGCCTTTTGTTTATCTATAAATATATGTATACGGATAAAGTTATGAAAGGCAGCAGGGTCACCAGGGTGAGGAGTCCATGTCATCTGAAATAAATGCTAAGCATAGATCTAGAAAGCGACAGATAATCATGACATTAAAAAAACTCTCTTCTTTTCGACTTTTTTCAAACAAATTGACATATAAAATGAATTATATAGTATTGTGGAATTTTTAACTTGTGTTCAATTCATTGTTTACACCTTTCACAAGGATAACAATCCTGTCAAGTATGAGCTGGGAAAAATATTTCAGAAAAGAAGATGGAAATGTGAAAGTTTCCGTGCGTCAGGTGCAACAGCATACGAAGAGCTAACATGTCTCGTCAGGGTGGAAGCTAAAAAGTCCACGAAAATTTGATTTAAAACCTTTATTCGTTCCAACAAAGTTATTGAGATTTTGTTGAGGATTTAACCATCTAGGACAACAAGAATTTTTTTTTTTAAATTTACAGCTCTTCTATAAATATATGCAAAGCAAACCATTGATCAAATTGCTTGCTATGATTGTTTGGATGTTTGTAAACGACAGGTAAGTAGTCTGTTTACTATAGCTATATACTAGAATTTGTTTGGACAATAAACATTAACTTCAATTCCTGTCAGTTTGTATTTGTCCAATCAAATCCCAGTATGTATTGAAACTCCGCCTACCTATTGTTTAAAAACATCCAAGCAAACATAGCAAGCAAGTCAATCAAAGTTTTTTTTTGCATGCTTTTATAGAAGAGCTGTACTATATAATGCAAAGAAGCGTTTAAGTCTTTCGCCAAAACAAACTATCAATTTCTTTTTGTCCTATGTAAACTTCCGTACCATTTCCTTCCATTCATGATCATTAAATTGAACTGTAAAATATTTATTGGTACCTACTTAATTCCTTTATGAGTCTTATGTAAACATAATTATGACAATAACTGTTGTGAGCACAAGATTCACTGCACACTTTTAACGTTCTGCTTCATCAAACATTAAAATGTGAACTTAAGTTTTGAGACTTTTTTAATCGACACGATTGGAATTTTTGTATATATATGAGAACATGTTTTATCTATTAGTTGAAAATGCGGCTTTGAACTAGCTTTCAGTACCTGCGAGCATTCGTTGTTCAATAATGTGTGTCTTTGTGTTATTATTTTACTAGAACACACCCGCGAAATCGCGGGCATTCAGAGCGTAGTTTAAAGTATCAGTATGTAAAGTGTTGTTGGAAGAATTTTGTTAAATACAGAATGACTGGAGAATTTCAGCAAAAGTATCATAAGTCATAGGTTATTGGGGACAGGAAAATGTTTTTTTTTACCCTCCACCTTTATTTCCAAAGTTCCCAATTTTTGGTTTTCTATCAATTTCAATATGAACATACATTTAGTATGTTATGAACATTTATTTAAGTAAGGAGTCTGTAATTCAGTGGTTGTCGTTTGTTTATGTGTTACATATTTGTTTTTCGTTCATTTTTTGTACATACATAAGGCCGCTAGTTTTCTCGTTTGCATTGTTTTACATTGTCATTTCGGGGCCTTTTGAAGCTGAGTATGCGGTATGGGCTTTGCTCTTTGTTGAAGGCCGTACGGTAACCTATAATTGTTAATTTCTTTGTCATTTTGGTCTCTTGTGGAGAGTTGTCTCAACATGGCAATCATACCACATCTTCTTTTTTTTTGTAATCAATGAATTTTGTAAAAGATTTAATGACTGGAGAATTTCTGAAAAAGTATCAAAAGTTCACATGAATAATTTTAGCGCTTATCTGTATATTATGAGCATTCATTACTATATACATAAAGCGTATTTACTTTCAATTCTAAGTTTACTAATCGATCCATGGCGATCATTGATATAGTATACAGACCCTCTCTATTTAATAAAATCTGTGACTGCCGTGGATAGTAAACTTGAAAATGATAGCAGATAAAATTCTGAAAATACACTTTATTCGTAGTATATGTATGTTCAAAGTATACAGAAAAACGCAAACCGGAAGTCTAATCTGACTCAAAATTTTGTACAATGACGGGACAATACCCGGATGCCTTTTTTCTCGTTTTTCTCCTAAAATAACTCAATCTGAATAATCACATGAATGGATGACAAATGCGACTATGCACTGTACATATAGGACACAGAGGCGTGTTGATTAATTTATTGTGGAAAGAAGAGAAGCGACACCAAAAATGAGGTCTTCTCGTTTAATAGTATAGATGTGATAATTTTTTTTGTTGGTACACCACTGTAACAATGAAGGAGGAAATGAGGAGAGTTGGTTGGGTGGCAGTGGGGAGGGGTATGCGGAGCGCTAACAAACATGTCTATGCGGCATGGGCTTTGATCATTGTTGAAGCATCAATGTAAGGGGCATTAAATATCTTAATAAAACTATTCTTATTTTAGATACTATATATTGTTATCTGATATTGGACGAGAGATGTTGCCCTTGTATGTAATTATGTAATACAAGTAACGATCATTTGAAAACATATTAAACAGCCAAATGGATGCACAAGAGCTAAAATAGGAGTCATAGATCCTATTGACAACAATTATCTGCCCAATTTTATTGATTTTGTAACATTTGTTTCAAATATGACCAACTTCTTATCCAAAATCACCAGCACCGTATCAGGACCCACCAGCACAATGACAGGACCCACCAGCACAGTATCAGGACATGACGAAATTGAGAAAATGCTAAATTTTAATAAATTGCAATGTTTTTTCACAAAATAGTTTTGTCGTGTGGATTGCGGTATAGAAAGCGGACTCTATGAGCATTTTTGTTTGATTTTTTCAGTTCTAGATTTTCTGAAAATGAGCATTTTTGTGTTACGCTTACTGAAACAGTTTAGAGGGTCAAGTTTTTAATGGTTTACATATTAACCCATAAGAAACAAAATTGAAAAATCTCAACTGTTTTCTTCCATTTTTTATGAGTGAAAACGTCAAAAATCATCATTTTCGTCTTTGTTTACATTTTTTCATTGATCACCAGCACCCGTCAGGACCGAATCACCAGCACAGAACGTTCTCTCGCAGGACAACCATACCCACCGTGCTTTGAAAAGTAATAAAGTCATAAAATTTGAAAGTAATAGTATGGTCTTAGAGGAGAGTTATCCACCCCTGGACAGTATGGACGTCTTTTTTGCGGTCCCGAGAAAAAGACAAATTATAGAATACAGCATAGTTACAGAACATGGAAAGTAACCATAAAGTGGGAAACTATTAAGGAAATAGGATCCAGCCGGAAAATTTAATAGGTTCGTCAGTCTGAATTTTATCTAAATTTTGCACTAAACTGAATATATATTCTATATACAGCACCTAAAATAGACATACATAATACCATTGACCACAACTCACTAAGTCCGAATACGTTTAATACTTAGTGAAGACATTATAGCCTGTGGCAAAGTTGACCTTTGAACTTTTAACTATAAACTTGGATCACTATTGCTATTCAATTGAACTTATTAACGATCTGACAAATATACACAAATATGTCACTAAGCGAAACCAGAAAGTTACTTCAGCAAAGCAGAAAAATAGTCGACGAGGCAGATGAAAGTACGAGTGTAAATCTCATCTTAAATATGATTCTGAAACTTGTTTCAAGCATCGATACTAGACTACAAGGGGTGGAAAAAAGTGTAGGAAAATTCGATGAGCTTAAGAATATTATTACCTCAGTAACAAGCCGAGTGGTAACAGTTGAAAAAGATGTAAATGATTGCATCAAGAAAATTAGCGAGGTTGAAAATAACTTACAGGGTGTTGGAAACTTGTTTGATAACCTTAAATCACTTTGTGACACAAATAAATCTACAGTTGCGAAAGTCCAGGACCAATATGAAGTAGTCAAGATTGCATGTAACAAAAACAAAGCAGATCTAAAGAAAGTTTCTGAAAACTTAGAAAAGGTAACTAATGGAGAAAGCAATCCGTGTGTTTGTTCGGAAGAAGTGCAAAACCTAAAAAAATCAGTTCTCGACCTGAAATGCCGATCCATGAAAAACAATCTAATTTTTTCTGGTCTGTGTGAAGTACGTGAAGAGAACACGGAAGCGCTCTTAAGAACTTTTCTTCACAGAGAAATCGGTATTGACTATCAGATTGAGTTTGGTAATGTTCACAGGTTTAGCAATTATCCAAGAGGAAAGCGCCCAATAGTAGCTATATTTCTGTACTTCAGTGACTTGCAGTATGTTTTAAAAAATGCATATAAACTACGAAACTCTCAGTATGGCATTCGACAGCAATTCCCCAAAGAGATTGAGGACAACAGAAAACTATTGTATCCTAACCAAAAGGAAGCTAAACGTCAAGGGAAAAAGGTAGTGCTTGTCCGAGATCGCCTTTATATAGACAATCAACTATATATCCGTACAGTGAAGCCGACGAAAGCCAAATGATGAACGATACTGAACAACCGCTTGATGATGTTTGGACAACACCGACCAATGGTGGCTCTAGACAACCACCAAAATGCCAACGCGTAAGCTCGTCCACTCCCAGGGGATACTAGGGATGCCTTGGAGAACAACATAACTCACGAGACTCTAACTCAAGTCTGTTATCTAATTGTTGTAACATAGATAAATGTATTGGTGATATTGCAAACATTAACAGTAAATCTCTATTGGTTGATGAAAATGAATGTAATGTAAAAGTAAATTCATGTACAGTTGACTCTATAAATACAAATAATTTACATGTTTCAAAAGCCAAACCGAGTGAAAAAATTGTATTGAATAATCCTGTTATAGAAAATAGTGACACAAACTGTATTATTGAAAACAAATGTAAATTAGATATTTTAAGTCTGAACTGTTGTGGTATAAATAAGCGTCTTCAGTACCCTGAATTTTGTGAACTTTTATATGATCATGATATAATTTGTCTGCAAGAAACGAAGACTGATGATTTAGATACAATAAATCTTCCTGGTTTTATTTTTCATATGAAAAACAGACAAAAATATGGGAAAAAATCTGGTGGTATTATTCTAGCATATAAAGAAAAACTTAATAATTATTTAGAACTATTAGAAACAGATTCAAAGTATACATTCTGGTTCAAACTCTCTTCGGTTTTTTCAAAAATAGATGAGGATGTTGTCTTTGGTATAGTATACATCCCGCCAGAAAATTCCGTATATCACCAGCCAGATACTTTCGATCAAGTTGAAAATGAAATACGTAGCTTTTCTCAAAATTTTAAGTATATTTGTTTATTGGGCGATTTTAATGGCAGAACTGCAGATGAACCAGATTATTTTGAGATCGAAACACATGAACACGAGCAAGATTTTTCTGAATTTATGCAAGATAATTTAAATTGCTTAGAGACTCTTAATATTGACAGAAAAAGAAAGAGTATGGATACTGTAAAAAACCGTTCTGGTCAGAAATTATTAGAATTATGTAAAGGTAACGACCTGTTTATTGTTAATGGTCGTATTGGTGATGATAAACATGAATCTGGTAAATTAACATGTAAAAATACCAGCGTTATTGATTACTGTATTTGTACATATTTTTTTCTTAAATTTGTATCAAACTTTAAAGTTAAAGATTTTTCACGTTTATACTCAGATGTTCACTCTCCAATTACCACTACTTTACACATGAATGAATTTACCGTTGTCAATGACCAAATTGACAATACATGCGATAGTTCAGTCAGCTGTAGAGTTAAAAAGTGGGACGTGTCAAAAAAAACTTCATATGTTGATAATATAGATAAAGAAAAACTTCAAGTTTTGTATACTGATTTGGAAGAAACTTTGAGTGACAATTTAGATAAGGATAAAGTTAATTCTTTTGTTAGCAAATTGAGCAATCTTTTTATTGAAAGTGCAAAGAATACTTTTGGTTCCCGAAAAGATACCCAAAAACGAAAATCTACAAATAAGAAGCCTAAGGGAGATAAACCTTGGTTTAACGAAGAATGTAGATTCGAAAGACAAAACTATCGTAAACTTAAAAGAAAGCTTAAGTTTAGAAAAACAGATACACTTAAACGAGAGGTTTCAGAAGCAGAGAAACGATATAAAAATACACTCGATGCGAATAGTAAAAAGTATAGAAAGCAAATGCGTAGTAAACTTAAATATATGAAAACTTCCGACCCGAAAGAGTATTGGAATCTTTTGAATAGGGGTAAACAGAAAAAGCAACCAAATCTTCCGCTCGAGGACTTATTCGATTTTTTTTAAAAGCTGAACCAAACGGTTGAAGAACCCCCTAATCGAGAAATGTCTAATACAGATATATTTGATAATGTTGATATTGATAATTTAAACGATCAAATTAATGCCTACATTTCTAGAGAAGAAATAGCTAAATGCATTAAAAATCTGAAGAATAACAAAGCCTGCGGTGAAGATTATGTAGTAAATGAATACATGAAATCTACTACAGATTTATTTCTTCCGATCTATGAGAAGCTATTTAATCTCATATTTGACTCCGGCGTTTTGCCCGATATTTGGCTAATTGGAAATATAAAACCTATATATAAAGGTAAAGGCAACCAGTTTGATCCAAAAAACTTCCGTCCGATAACAATTTTGAGTTGCCTTGGTAAATTATTTACAGCTATACTTAATGAAAGATTATGTCTTTTCTCTGAAGAAACACTCTTGCTAAATGAAAATCAATTTGGATTTCGAAAATCATACTCGACAACTGATAGTTTGTTTGCTCTATACTCATTTTTTGAAATTTTGAAATATAGAAATAAAAAGCTGTTTTGTGCATTCGTCGATTTTGAAAAGGCGTTTGACACGGTTTGGAGAGAGGCTCTCTGGTATAAACTTCTTTTAAATGGTATTAAAGGGAAAATATATAATGTTATTTTAAATATGTATAAAGATATTAAATCCTGTATTACATATAATAAACAGAAATCAGACTATTTCTCATGTGATATTGGTGTACGGCAAGGTGAGAATTTGTCGCCTTTTTTGTTTGCCTTATTTTTGAACGATTTGCAAGATTTTTTAGAAACGGAAAATCTTCAGGGTCTTAACGTGATTTCAGATTTACTAGAAGATAAGTTAAACATTTACCTGAAACTTTTTGTTCTGCTATATGCAGACGATACGGCCCTAATGTCTGAATCAAAAGAAGACTTACAAAAAATATTAAACAAATTTGGAGAGTACTGTAATATATGGAAACTGAAGGTAAATGTTAACAAAACCAAAGTCATGGTATTTTCCAGGGGAAGGCCTTGTGCAGATTTAAATTTTTCCTTAAATGGGGCAGATATAGATATAGTTCATGAATTTAACTATCTTGGTATACTATTTAGCAGGACCGGCAATTTTAGTAAGGCAATAAAAAAGCAAGCAGAGAAGGCAACAAAAGCAATGTATGAGGTTTTAAAAAGAGGTCGCATTCATAATTTAGCAATTGAATGTCAACTAGAACTTTTTAATAAAATGGTAAAGCCCATTCTTTTGTATGGCTCAGAAGTATGGGGATTTTGTAAAAATATTCAATGTATTGAAAGGGTACAATTACGATTTTGTAAATTGTTACTTAAGTTAAAATCATCCACCCCAAACTATATGATTTATGGTGAACTTGGCATTTTTCCTGTTCAACTAGATATCAAACTAAAAATGATTGCATTTTGGACACGACTTTTATCTGGAAAGGATTCAAAACTGTCTTATTTATCTTATCAATTATTATACAAATTGTCGGTCGACAATCATTTTGAATCGCCATGGTTAAAGTTTTTAAGAAACGTGTTTGATGATACTGGCTTTTCCTATATTTGGACAACTCAGCTTTTTCCTAGCTCAGATTGGCTTATCCCTTCGATAAAGATGCGCCTACATGATCAATTTAGACAGGAATGGCATTCACTTATGTTAAATTCACCAAAATCTATAAATTATAGATTATTTAAGGAGACATTTCAGTTTGAATGTTTTTTAAATATATTGGAAGATAAAGATATCTATACGTTGTGCAGGTTTAGAACCACAAATCATAGACTTCCTATAGAAACAGGACGGTGGAATGGTATAGAAAGGGAAAATAGAAAATGTTTGAAATGTAATAATAACTGTATTGGTGACGAATATCATTATATTCTGGAATGTAAATTATTTGAAAATAACAGAAAAAAACTAATTGATAAAAATTTGTGGCAAAGGCCAAATATTTTGAAATTCAAAGAAATAATGAGTTGTACTAACAAGTTTAAATTAGAAAAACTATGTAGATTTATACGCCAAATAAATAAATCATTTGTTCTCTAGGCAATAACATAACCCCCATTTTGTATATTCTGTACATACTGATATATGTGTATGCGTGTATTTAACGATAGTTAGTGTATGCCTGTGTGTATGTATGTTTGTGTATAAGTTGTTATTATAAATAAGTTTGTTTTCATTGCTATATGTATGTATATCTCTGTACCGTTGTACCTTATGGTTTATGAGAATAAAGATTATGGTAGAAGATAGGCGAATTCCACGTATTGAGCCTAGATTTATTGTTATGTAATTAAAAAGTCATATAATGGTCATAACAGGTATGCATATCCAACGTCCCGTGAGCGTTTTTTTTTTTAAAGTCAATTGAAAAGTAATGATGTGGCACATCAAGCGTTCATAGCGTGAGTTTATTCCGATGTCCACTTAAAAGCCATATAATTGTAAAAGAAGACTGACACATCTAACGTCATGAACGGATAAAGTTATTCCAATCTCCTTTCAAAACTAATAATATATTCATAGAGAGTTAATTGAAAAGTCGCATTATGACCATATATAAGATTGGCACAGCCAACGTCCTGAGCGTGGATTAATGTTGATGTCCAATCAAAAGTCATATTATGGTCATAGAAGATCGGCACATCCAACGTCCTGAGCGTGGATTAATTCTGATGTCCACTAAAAAGTAATATTATGGCCATAGAAGATTAGCACACCCAACGTCCTTAGCGTGGATTAATTTTTATGTCCACTTAACTTGAAGTCATATTATGGTCATATCATAAACCTAATATGACCAAATATATTAATGTAATTTCATCTATTCGGTGCTTATTGTGATTCTATTATCCTAGAAATCCAAATTGTTATAAAGAAATAATTAAGTTTTTTTTTCCATGTTTGGTCTTAATCAGATATTAATCAAAATGAATAAATAGTGACTTTTGTGTATTCATGATTCATTCAATATGGTTCTCCTTAACACATATTATTTATATGTGGAATTAAAATTTAGTGTTTGTTGCGTGACTACTCTGCTAGAGAAGATGTGGGGCTGTTATTGTATACCTCTGCATCTTCTATATTTAACAGTCTTATTGGTAAGGTATTCCAGTCTTTGATGGTACGCGTAAAAATGTTACATGTATTTGTTGTAGGTGTTGGTTGAAATTTGAAGGTTCCTAAAATTACTTTGGTGATATTGTTGTGTTGTCTTGTTTTATTCTACATAATCTGGAATATTTATGGCTAATTTTTATTTTAAGCTTTGTGGAATAAGCAAAGCATTTTTATTTCCCGTCTGGTCTCTAATGATGATGATGATTTTAGCTCATTTTTTATGCTAGTAACTAACCCAGGTTCTCTGCTGTATTGATGTTTTCTGAAACGTTCTGATCTTCTTTGCACTATTTATACCTGTCTGATGAAGTTTTCCTGATATGGATCTCAGACATTGCTTGCCTATTCAACGTTTGGTCTAACAAGGGATTGATATGCTCTTTTCTTAACTTCTTCTGGGAAATGGTGGATGTTTCTCCTCAGAAAGCCTAATGATCTATTTGCTTTTCCCGTGATGTTGTTGTGTGTATCCCATTTCAGGTTGTCGGTTAACTGAACTCCTAAATATGGGTTTTCAAATTGGTCTACATTTTCTAAAATATTGCCATGCATGTACTAGTTGTGTCTTATACGATTTTTATTGTAGGTTATTCTTAGAACATTACATTTTGACCCATTAAATTTCATCTGCCATTTAGATGTCAAGTCTACCAATTTATCCAAATTTTTTTGTAATTTTTTCAGTTATCATGCAGTGTAATTAATCTATTGCCAGGTATTAAAGGCTATCATCTGCCGAAAGACACAACACCCCCAATACCATTGCTATATAAAAGAAACATCAATAGGCCTTAACTGTACCTTGGGGTACTCCCGATTTTACAAAGGTTATTGTAGATGTTTCACCTTCATCTGCTACACACTGTTGTCGTTGTATGAGTCTGGTCTTTACTCACTCTATTATTTTGCAATTTATTCCATATTACTCTAATTTCCACAGAAGCCGTATGTGAAGCACTACACCAAATGCTTTACTGAAATCTTATATTAGCATATCAACTTGCTCTTTTTTTTCTTTCTAGATATATATGTTTTGCTATATCTTCAATTGTTGATACTGATTGAGATTCGCATGATCTTCTCTGTCTGAAGCCTTGTTGGTAATCGACTAGTATTTCATATTTTTCAAGATGCTGCATAATGTGTTTGAAAATAAGTGCTCCATGAATTGCATGTTACTGACGTCAATGAAACAGGTCTATAATTTACTGGCAAGCATTTGTCTCTCTTTTTAAAAAGTGCTGTGATGATAGCTATAATCCAATCGTTTGGGAAAGACCCTTCATCATATGTTTTCTTAAATATTGTCGTTATGTAAGGCGAGATACTTGTAGCACATTCCTTTAGGACTCTGTTTTGAATGTTATCTGGTCCATTTGCCTTTTTCGGGTTGAAATTACTTAGTAGCTTTCTTACACCTTCTATTGTTATCTCTAGATGGTTTATCTCAGACGATGCTTTGAACTAAGTGGTGCTAATATATTCCACAGGAGTCTTTTTTCTATGATTTAACATATTGCCAACACTTTTTTTCCAACAACAGGTGTTTTTCTCTACGTCTATTTCTTATCTTTGTGAAATATAGTTTTGATGTCGCTCTTATTTTTGTTTCATTCTTATTATGTTTTCCCTTATTGTAAACCCTTTGTATAGAGCATCACATAAAGTCCGGCCCCCTAATACCCTTTGTTTGGAAAATATGTAATTTTTAGCTTAAAATCTTCTAATTTTGTTTTCTATACTTTCAGAAATCATATTCCCATTTATAACATTTTCAAAGTGCCTTCTAGTTGAAGGTTATTTCTATTTAAGGCACAATTCCAATCTCCTGGAGGTTGAAATAAATGAGATGTACTTCGTGTAAAAATAATGATAATGGGAAATTTGCATTTGTAGGACTGAACACAATAATCTTATAGAGTAAGCATATTATTTTTACTGAATAAAGAAAAATAGTATAAGAAATTTCAGAATACACAATATAGGTATCATCTTTTCTTTTTTACTCCTGATATTCCCTTAATTGATAAATAATATGTTGATATCTCTTCTTCCTTTATTCACTGTCCATGTGTTCTCATAATTTTTCCCTTTAACTTCTTCATTTGTAATTATTCAAGGCAATTTGGTGTGCTTTCGTTCGGTTCGACATTTCAAAGCTACAATGTATTAGTATGTTTGTAGTTGCAAAACACCGCCAGTAGCCTATACTAAGAATTTATACAAGATTAAAATCACCACAAATTACATGGATCATATATCATAAAGAAATCAGAACTATCCAAATTGACCAATATAATAACACTGTATGGATTTGTCCCTTCAAAAATGCAATACCAAAAAAAATTTGCTCAATAAATTTTTGTACAATACTTCAATATTTTATATAAGTATGGAAAGGTAGCTCTTGTGATACACATATATGACCATAGATGGTTTGCAAATTCTCAAAACATATCATCAAGGACAATAAAATGCAGTTAAGCAGAAATTTTATGTTGCTGTGTGTCTCATAGGTTTTAGTTGTTACAAGTACCAATATTTTTTATGGTTGATTTTGAGTGTGAATGTTATATTGTACTGTTAGTTTTTTTCTACTGACAAAGTTGTCAATTCTTCATACAAAAAACCAGATGCTCCACCCTGAACAGTTGGGGCAAGTATGGACACAACATTTAAGCTTGATACAGCTCTGAATTTGGATTGTGATTAAATAGTTGACACAACATAGGTTTCTGACACAGAATGAATGTGGTCTAAGAACTTAAACTTAAAAACTTAAAATTTTTAAATTGGACATTTACCTATTATGGTCCAATATCCAAAATCTAAATACATGGTTAGATTCAACATATCATAGAACCCCAAGAATTCAATTTTTGATGAAATCAAATAATGTTCAATTTTAGACCCTTTAGACCTCAATGTGGACCAATTTGATAACAGGGCCCAAATATTAAAAATCTCAATACATGGTTAGATTCAGCATATTGAAGAACCCCATATATATATTCAATTTTTGTTGAAATCAAATAAAGTTTAATTTTTGACCCTTTTGACCTTAATGTAGACCAATTTGAAACGGGACAATACTGTGCAATTGAAAATTTCTTGCTATTGCGCAATATTGTGCAATTAGATATTTCTTGCTATTGTGCAATACTGTGCAATTGAAGATTTCTTGCTATTGCACAATACTGTGCAATTGAAGATTTCTTGCTATTGCGCAATACTGTGCAATTGAAAATTTCTTGCTATTGCACAATACTGTGCAATTGAAGATTTCTTGCTATTGCACAATACTGTGCAATTGAAATTTTCTTGCTATTGCACAATACTTAATATAATAAATTTGGACCCCGATTTGGACCAACTTGAATCAAAAATCTAAGTACATGTTTAGATTCAGCATATCAAAGAACCCCAAGAATTCAATTTTTGTTAAAATCAAGTTTAATTTTGGACCCTTTGGACCTTAATGTAGACCAATTTGAAAACAGGACCAAAAATTAAGAATCTGAATACATGGTTAGATTTTGCATATCAAAGAACCCCAATAATTCATTTTTTGAGGAAATCAAACAAAGTTTAATTTTGGACCCTTTTGGCCCCTAATTCATTGGGACCAAAACTCCAAAATTCAATCCAAACCTTAATTTGTGGTCATAAACCTTGTGTTAAATTTCAAAGATTTCTTTTAACTTATACTAAAGTTATTGTGCAAAAACCAAGAAAAATGCTTATTTGGGACCTGTTTTTGGCCCCCAAATTCCTAAACTGTTGGGACTTAAAACTCCCAAAATCAATTCCAACCTTCCTTTTGTGGTCATAGACCTTATGTTAAAATTTCATAGATTTCTGTTCACTTATACTAAAGTTATTGTGTGAAAAACCAAGAAAAATGCTTATTTGGGCCCTTTTTGGCCCCCAATTCCTAAACTGTTGGGACCAAAACACCCAAAATCAATCCCAATCTTCTTTTTATGGTCATAAACCTTGTGTTTATATTTCATAGATTTCTATTTACTTTTACAAAAGTTAGGGTGCGAAAACCAAATGTATTCGGACCTCGAGGACAACGACGCCAACGTGATACCAATATACTCGTCTGTACAAGTTCATGTCTATGGAAACTTTTGAAAACTTAGGTTATATATATTTCTGAATATTTTACTGAAGTTAATGAAATAAAATGTAAGTTTTCTGTATCCAGCTGGCAGCTTAAGACAATTACATTATTTCTCTGAACACTACCTCATGCAAATTTGACAACTGCTAGCTTAGCACTGTTCTAGAAATTATTGTTTGCGGAGAAAAAATTCAAAATGGAGGGTGGTGTCCCCACCGTGGTGATAATTTTTCCTTCACAAAAAAACCAAATTTTACAGAATTTTTATTTATTTCATTTAGGGTTCTAAAAAACAAATTCCTCCACTCACAAAAATTGAACCGACATAAACTAAAATCACAGCTACAGTATGAATAAAATATAAGAAATTAATAAGAAAACTAGCAAGACACATTAACTAATAAATGCATTCTGAAGTAAAGTAAAACAAGTAAACTGCAGATACATGTATACATGAATATTCAATATAGAAAACAAAGTAATCCATACTTTAAATGTTATACATTTTTTTTGTAAAACTTCAAACATAAAAGACAAGAAAGAAGTTGAAATTGGACACTGCACATAATAAATAAATAATTCTATAAATAGATTTTTACATAAAATACTTTTGTGCAGATAAAACTGCATAAATTCATCTATCTAAAAAATTTCTCAGTTTAAAAATATTTCTAAAATTATACCTTTAATAATTTCATGTGAATAAAATAGTATTCATACATTATAAAACATTTAGAAAGACATGACAGATAAAAGAAAAGTAATAGAAATTAAGGTTGAAGGTAGAAACTATTATGAAAGTTGATAGATTTGAAAACACAATAGAATTTTGACTTAGTATTTTGTGAGGGTTAGTTTTATACATCAAGTATTTTAGTAGCATTAAGGCCACCTTTGATATGCTTACAATTGGTTTTATTTATTGTGTGTAAGTCATTTTATCTGTAACCTTTGCACAACTATTTGAAGTTTTTTTTGTGGAGCAAAAACTGCCAAAATAATTCTTTACAGTTGTAACTGTTGAAGTCATACTGACAGGCTAAAAAATAATGAAAGATGGTTCTAAATCTCTAGCAGCATATTGCATGGATGTTTTATAGAAATATAAAAAACGATGTAAAATAATACACTGCATATTTGTTCTTATTTACAAATAATATATGGATATAAAATTATACAATTTGTTGGTAAATGGTCTTTCATATTTAAGAAAAACAAACAAATCTGCTGCTTATTTAAATTGAACACATCAACTGGTATTGAGACAAAAGTTGTGTAAATGTCTGATTGTATGGTTGTAATACAGGATACTGTAAATTCAGATTATTATTGCAAGTTTTTATAAATCAATGAAAATGTGTGTTTAGTTATTGCTATTTTGGAAAAGCTACATACAGATATATGTATTTGATATCAGAATGCGATTTCTTATTATTGTGATACTTCAGTAGTTGCATTATTCGCATCAATAAACATCTAGCAACAATTTCTGAACTTACAGTACCTCAAATGTGGCAGTGAGTTTGACTATATTTTAAGCTTACTTCATGATTTTGTTTTCAAATTATTTTAACCAAATGTTTTATGAAAACTCCCTCTTCAAAAAAAATCTATGTGTATACACCTTTATGTGAATTTTACATTTTTAATATTGTGGTTTAACTTTTACTCAGTTTTTGAATTTAAAACTAAACTTTTTCACTGGGATCATAATAATAATAATAAAATTATCTATAAAATAATACAAACTGAAACAGCACATCAAGAGACATACAAAAACATATTTAAACCATGTTGATAAACTTAATATAACAAACTAACTAGCACTATACAGTGCTAGAACAAAACATATGATTACAACAACATGCAGCGATATAGCACTACTAAATTATAACATGTATAAGCTGTTATAAATTGATACAAAAATAACAATGACTAACATGCAATTTCTGTATAAAACCTCATCAATGTGAAATAATATTTAAAATTCTTGTATACAAATTATCTACAACAAACCATTAACATTTTCAATACTTCAATAAAACTTAATCCAGTTACTTTACAACAGAACAGATAATCCTAGGTCTAACATTGTTGCACAGCAAGTCTGTTCTACACAAACCAAAATATACTTTTGAGTTATCTCCCATTACAGAAGATTTTTTTGCATAAATATTCAAATGCTGTTAATATATTCACTGGAATGGACAAAGCTTAAGGATTACAGTAATAACAATAATAACTCTTCAATAAAGCTGTAATCTTAAACTCTGTCAATTCAGGGAGATCTACACTGCATTTCTTATCATACAAGTATGAACTGGCCTACAGATCAAACTGAATTCTTTTTTTTAAATAACTGAAATTTGAATATATTACTTTACAAATTTTAACAAAAAACTATTTGGGATTCAGCCTTATGTCAAATAATCAGTATACAGAATAGCATCTACATGAAACTGTTTATATACAAAGCAAACACATATATACATGTATGAATATTTGAAAATATGGATGCCCTTTATGATTGTGTGAACTTTATGAAATCAAGTCAAGTGCAATATTGCTTTTCAATTAAAATGAATGACCCTGAACAACAAGTTTATAATTGTTGTTTGATTTTTGCATTAGGTACATGTAGCTCTGCGTTAAACACAATGCAACTGAGAGCTTAGTTTTGATACAAAACATATACATGTATCAACTATATATCTCACACATTTTTAAATGCAATAGTCAGAATATGTGGGTAATAACGTCATTAAATGCAGGACTCTGTATTAGTCAAAATGCACATAAAATCAATATACAATGTAGTTTAAAGTCTACTGTGTCATTAAATTTTCTAACAAGTGAACAAAATAAACAAATCTGGTATGAATCAAATTTCCTGAGTCTATATGACACTAGTCTGTTATTCAAAAGTCTATTAAAATAGCCATTTCATTCATTCACAATATATACATATAAACATTTGTACAAAGTAAAAATTTACACTGTCAATAATAAATTAGCTGCACCAAGAATTTGCTGAATCTAACAACTTTTACTGATTCTGTGATTTGGCTTGTATCTTCATCATCAGTTTACTGAAAATAGAAATCATTCATAACTGTACATTTTGCAACAAGCACACACTAATATCAAATATGGTTCCTTTAGTCACTAGTACTGATGTTAGAATCTTTATATAATAATTTCTAGAAATTAATTTGACAATTTGTGATGTGTTTTTTTGTTGTTATTAAATATCTTTTAAGATCAATGATATTAAAGTACAGTAAAGAAAGGCTAAGACACAATAATCGGCTTGTAAGCAATATCGGGTAATGCCTTTGATGGTATATTACATTTGTCAAACAGTGAACATATGCATGAATTTTGGTTTAATTTGAAAATGAAATTTTAGTTGTCTATAAAGTTGTACTTTTAAGAATAGTTATAATATAAAAAAGAAAATGAAATACAGAAAATTAAACACTCTCTAAGAGCAATATTAATGAATGTGTAGTCATGAGAGAAAAATAAAAATGAAAATATGACTTTCCTACTTATATGAGTGGAACAACATAGATGACTAGGGGAGATAACTCTACCTCCAAAATAAGTTACAAGTATTAGTAAATAATATTTACTTTAACAAGTATCACTCCAGACTATTTTCATGTATACTTATGACTTTAATTTAGACTTAGAGATTTAATTTGTGTTCTATATTATGAGTGGATTTTGAACAATGACTACACTTGATATGTTAACATTCTATCTATAAATAATGTTGTAAATAATGCATAAGAAGGCACAGCAATGTACTTACTTGCACAACATTTTAACATCCTTCAACTGATCATACAGATCCTGGTTAATTCTGTCTTGTTCTACCATCTGTCTTCTTAAATCTTCATCATCCTTCTTATACTTCATTAAACTTTCCTTCTGTTCCTCAATTATTGACTTCTGTTCTTCAAGTTTTGCATTCTGTTCTTCAAGTTTTGCATTCTGTTCTGCAATTATCTGTTCTTTGGTCTGAGCAACATGAACTTCCATTTCTATTTTACTTTTCAGATTGTCTATTTCTTTTGTTTGGCTGCCATTTTGTTCAGAAAGTTCATTAATATATTTAGATTTTTCATGATTTTGCTCAATGAGTTCATTAATTGTAGCACTCTGTTCATTAATTATAGCACTCTGTTCATTAATTGTAGCACTCTGTTCTTCATTTTTCACATTTATTTCATTAATTGTAGCACTCTGTTCTTCATTTTTCACATTTATTTCATTAATTGTAGCACTCTGTTCTTCATTTTTCACATTTATTTCATTAATTGTAGCACTCTGTTCATTAATTGTAGCACTCTGTTCTTCATTTTTCACATTTATTTCATTAATTGTAGCACTCTGTTCTTCATTTTTCACATTTATTTCATTAATTGTAGCACTCTGTTCATTAATTGTAGCACTCTGTTCATTAATTGTAGCACTCTGTGCCTTCACTTCCTCTTTCTTTTCTTTAATCATTAACTTCTGTCTCTTAATAACCGACCCATACTCTCCCTTTGTATCCCCTAGATCCCTTAACTGACTACACTGATCACATATCTGTCTATCTTTCTGTGTTATTGTCCTTCTTAACTGGTACACATGTCTACCTTGTACTTCAGTAATGTCCCTTATACGATTAATATCTTCTGACTTTTGTTCTACTTCGTTTTCTAGCTGGTGAATATTATCTCTCAAGAAATTATTATCTTGTTCTAGATCCTGAACTCGCCTCAGCTGACCGTTGTAAATATGATTGACCAGTTCCAGTTGAGAATGTAATAATTGCTGCTCATCTCTTTCATGATAAATTTCATCATCTTTCTTCTCTAAAGCTCTCATCATTTCAGCTGCAAAATAGAATTTAAAAGTATGATTTCAAACTTTAAGAAAATTTTCATTAATCTAAAAATGGGGGATAACTCTATTTTTAATAACACCAGTTTATTCATTAAATTGAACAGGTCGGGACCACTACCATATATGGAAATGCATAAATTAGCATACTTATGTTCTCGCACATGTAATTGTTTATTTACATGTGACGCAATTTATTTTTACCTAGGTTTTTGACCAATCCACTAAATGAGTCACAATGCATGATGGACTACTACGTGTTTACAATCAACTAACAACACGTGTTATTTACTGAAATACAACACATTTTTTCGTGCAATGCGGGATTCACAATTTCGCTTAGTTTTTTATTTTGTGTATCCTCATTTATAGTTCGTGATATAAAGTATTACTTCCATGCTCAGATTAACGAAGAGTTGTTTCTATGCGAAGAAAAAGGGTTTGAATTACCTGATATATAGCCATTAACATGTTTGATGATGGCACAGAGATTTCATGTATTTGTCCACCAGAAGCAACGAAACAACAACGAAAAAACACAATTACCCATGAGACAAACTTACTGGTATAAAGTAAGCCGTCGATAACAGCCGGTGCTGATATTCAAGAGTACAGCAATGTTCGTATAGATAATTAAAGGCAAATCCTTGAATTTTGTGTTCGTAAAAAAGGCGAAGAAATATTTACATACATGGCAGTGTTAACAAAATCTATAAGTATTTTTGTTGGTCACATTTCAGTATATGGGACTTCCAAACTATTCCCTTTTTTTTAAGGTAGTGAAGTCAGCAACTGTAGTTTCAGTTTGTTCGTTTTTTAACGGTCTCGGACATTTGCCAAACTGAATAAAATCATTACAGCTGATTTCTTAAACCTGCAAAGTAAAACTTTGGTTTGCTTGCTTGCTTTGTTTGTATAGTTGTTTATACAAGCTTTGAAAATAAGATTGACATCTTTAAACAATATATATATAGGCATAGTTTAACTTGTATATTTTATATTTTGTACAATATACAAACAAAGCAAGCAAGCTAACCAAAGTTTTGCTCCACATGCATTAGGAAATAAGCTGTAATGATTTTATCCATATGTATGTGCGACAAGGTGGAAAATTTGATATGTTTTGTGAAAATTGCAGCGTTGGATCTATAATAAAAAAGAAGATGTGGTATGATTGCCAATGAGACAGCTGTCCACAAGAGACCAAAATGACACAGAAATTAACATTTATAGATCACCGTACGGCCTTCAAGAATGAGCAAAGCCCATACCGCATAGGCAGACAATGTAAAACAATTCAAACGAGAAAACTAACGGCCTTAAGGAGGTTCGCGGGTCTAAATCATTTATATAGGATTTCTCTATATTTTTCTATAAATGAACTTTATCTTATAGTTAATAGAAAAATTAAATAAAAAAGTGGGGTCACCGTTCATTTTCTCTCACAATCTGCCTTCGAAAGAAGCATACATTTTTGTAAAGGTGGTTGAAGTAATAGGAGAAATATAGGTAATATCGAAATAAAAAAAGAAATTTATTACAGAAATCGCTCAAATTTTACAATAATTTAGTTTAAGTACAGCTTATATGGAAATTATATTAAAAAATATATGTCACCGATGAGTTAAAAAAGATATTTCAATTTTAAAGCCAAAAAAGGCATTTTTCCACCAAAGGGAGATAATTTGAAACTTTTTCAATGATGTATACATTTTAAATGTCATCTGGGGCCAACACGAATTGATTGTTTTGAATGATTTTTGTACCATATTATAAAGTAACAACTACAAAAGGTAATAAATAAAATTTGTAGTGAAAAACAAATGTTTAATTTTTTCTGAAATTTTTATACCCTCGAGCCTCCTTAATTATATAAAAAAAACAAAAAAACAACGAAAAACAAATATGTAACACATAAACAAACGACAACCACTGAAATACACTGTCAGGCTCCTATACAATATATTTTTTTTATGGGATAGATTTCTTGTCATTTTATATATTTAATTGGGCCGGGTTTTTTTTTGTTTTTTTTTTGTTTGGATTGTTTTACACAAGTCATTTTTGGGTCATTAATAGCTTACTTTTCAGCATTGGACCTATGACTGCTTACTTTACTAAAGTATGTCTTTGTTGGAAAGATGTCTAATTTGGCATTCATTCCTCATCTTCTTATTTCTATATACAAAATACGTTTTAGAAAAAAAATAATAGGTAATATGGCACCCACTATGATCCAGAGACTTTTAATATTGGAGATATTTTACATATGTCAACAGGACAGCAGCCGAACGATAAAAAAACCCTCTGAGGTATATTTTGTGATAAAAATAGAAACAAACGGATATTATCGATGGATGAAACTATAAAAAATGTATTGAGCTATATACCGTACCCGCTCAGTGGCGGATCCAGGGGGGCGGGGGTTCCGGGGGATGGACCTCCTTTTTTGGACGATCAGTGCATTTGAATGGGGGAGATGTAGTTGGAACCCCCTCCCCTTTTGTCCAGGGTTAGGACCCCCCTATTTAAAATGGCTGGACCCGCCCCTGCCGCTTTCATAACACTTCTTTTTAGCATACTGAATATTATGATGTTCTTACTATTAGTTCAGGTCCTGATAAAAAAAAATACATATTCAGTACAGAAAGAAGTGTTTCAATTAAAGTTTCGTGTTTTTCTAGGCAGAAATGATTTTGCAATGCCATTATACAGGTTTAAAAGAGCTCAAATGATTTTCTTACTGGACAGTGGTCACTTCATTGGATATTTCACTATGTCATGTCGTGAAATTAATGCAGGTTCAATTCATAACAATGCACAAAACCGGTTCAACTACTTTTGCAAAGCGAAAAAGAAAGTCGAATCGTGAAGCCAATAAACAATATTTTTTTAATCTGAGCATGCAAATTGAAGATTACGTTATATATTTTACATTAAATATATTTGCAGAATAAAAACTTTGGTAATGAGAGTCCCAGACAATATATTAATTGACTGTTTTCCCACTAATTCCACGTGTCTTAAGTAGTAGTTTACTCGTAGTAGCCCACAATGCATTGTAGTTCATTGAGTCGATTGGTCAGTTTTTCAAGGCCATATTGGCCTTGTGTTTTGGAAATTACTATGCAAATATATTCTGACGTCAGAAAATCTAGAGTTCTCGACCTGTTGAAGAACTTAGAAAAACTCCATGCAAATTAGATTTAACAATTTGATTTGATTAGATACATGTATAAGAAGATGTGGTATGAGTGTCAATGAGACAACCTTCCATCCAAGTCACAATTTTTAAAGGTAAACCATTTTACGTCAAAGAATGGTCTTCAACACAGAGCCTTGGCTCACGCCAAACACAGTAATTTGTTTACAGCCATTATCTTTTGAAAGGTTCTACCCTTTGTGAAGAATCTTATAAAATACAGATTTTCCATTGACATAATATATACGGAACCTAAAACCACCAATTGAACAAACCTATGACTAGGAAGTTTTGACCTATGCATATGAACTAGCAACTCAAATATTCTGTCCAAAGCTCAAAAGAATACCTTCTCCAAAGAAAATCTTACTAGGTATTATGAGATATTTGTGTTGTAATTTTTTCACACAAACTGATGAAGCTACTTGTATCTGGTTTCAATATTTTAAGCTTGAAAGATATATAAAACTCTGTACATTACAATGAAATCAAAGCATTTGAAATATAAGAATACATGTACAGCATAGTAAAATTATTTGAAATTTCAACCAATTATATCATTTAACATATATTTAAGGATTCTTAACAACAAAGTTTCTATTTTTAAAACAAGAAGATATTTCATGACTATGAAATGTTTGATTTCAATGTACTAGCAGAGTTTGGTTGAAAAATCCAAACATTTACTATACCTAGTGACTGAGTCCTTCTTTTAGTTTTATTACCTCTCCAGTTGTTTATGAAAATCCTATACTGTGAACAGTTTGGTAGTCTTCCTTGAAATAGAAAATAAAATCAAAATCAAAATTTAAAAAGAGGTTATTTTATAAATAAATATAGGCATCCTTGATTCCTTATTTTTCATCTCTTAATTCTCCTGTGAAGCAATATTGACTTTCAGATAAAAAAAAATTCTTTGTCTCTCCAAACCTCAGAAGAAGAACTGTAAGTTTAGCTGTTTTGAAGGAATTGTGATTACATGGTAAATGAACAGACGGGCCAATGGACAGGGGGAATTCCTACATGGGGATATACATGAACCATCCTCCCTTCTCCCTCTATTGACGTGAAATGAGGTAAACAACAAACCAAACAGACACATATTGTTATGCGTCTACTTTTCTACATTGGCTAGAGGTATAGGGGGAGGGTTGATATCTCACAAACATGTTTAACCCCGCCGCATTTTTGCGCCTGTCCCAAGTCAGGAGTCTCTGGCCTTTGTTAGTCTTGTATTATTTTAATTTTAGTTTCTTGTGTACAATTTGGAAATTAGTATGGCGTTCATTATCACTTAACTAGTATATATTTGTTTAGGGGCCAGTTGAAGGACGCCTCCGGATGAGGGAATTTCTCGCTACATTGAAGACCTGTTGGTGACCTTCTGCTGTTGTTTTTTTCTATGGTCGGGTTGTTGTCTCTTTGGCACATTCCCCATTTCCATTCTCAATTTTACATACTTTACTATTAAGGTCACAAATTAATGTGAACTTAAAACTGGTTCTCAAACTGGTGATAGTTTCAATCTGATCAAATAGATACCTAACAGGTAAATACAGAAGTAAGGCTGTTTTGTAAAAATTTGGACAACAAAGTGATTTTGTAATACTGGGATGAATTGTTTGCAAACATTTACTTATGAATTTCTTCTGTTAGTAAGATTTCAAAATAGATATAATGGACCATGGGCACTCCAGTTTTAAGTCACTCTATAATTACTGGTGATTATAATTGCTAACTCTCTCCAACTCAAAGTTTTCGAACTACAGACCAATTATAAAATCATTTCCGTCCATAGTTAAGTTTAGTTTAGTAATGCTTTCACAGAAAGCAAGGCAGGTAAAAAAAATGTGATAGGGTCAGGGAAATCAATTCAAATTACTTGGTTTTTCGTTTTCATCTAATGAAACCATCTCCAAAGTGATTTTTTAGTGAATCAACTTTAATTTACAGTAAATTTTACTGTCCAAAATAAGGATGGTATACTAATAAAGTGTTAGTCAACCTCTGTCATAAAAATGGTCAAAATGTACTAAGTAAATGGTTGGAAATTGGATTTATCTCCTTAGAAACCTTGCAGTTTATTACATATTTGAAGTTTCATTTTATTTACCCTTCTGTACAAAATACTGGTCCCAAGCTAACTGTAAATCTTCTACACTAAATCTTGTTAATAAAAACTCTTTATTTTCATTTTGTTGTTCCTGTGTGAGCAATCCCCAATCTGAAAAAAAAAACAGATTCAATATGGAGAAAAATTTTCATTAACAATCAACAAATTTTTAATTGGATGCCATTAAAATCTACTCTGTATTTTTCATTATATGGATACCAGTAAAATCAGTTCTTTAAGTGCGCAGAAACTTTTTTTTATTATTGTGTACCATTTTTTTTAAAGATATTTCAAATATAAATGTGTATTTATCAACATGCAAAATTAACATGTAAAATATATTTTTAAATTTCAAAATCAACATATAATCTTTAAAAAATGCAGTTTTAATTTTGTATGCATGAAGATCTATTGTAATTATTTACTGATGTAAATTTTTGCGCTAATGTTTCAAAGAATAATAAGAAACGATTTTGATCCAATTTTCGATACTCATGCATGTGTTACCTCATTACTACTGATCAGAACAAGACAAGTACCTGGCCACATTTGTTTTTGTTAGATGTATTTCTATTTGTATCCATCCGATGAGTTAAGCCTTTTTCAACTTATATTTATAGTTCTTTTTTTCTGTTTTGCTGGGACAGCACTGTTCCAGGTAAGGTGGAGGGTTGGGATATAGCCTTCATGTTTAACTCCCCCACATTCTGTATGTATGTGCCTGTCCCAAGTCAGAAGCCTGTAATTCAGTAGTTGTCGTTTGTTGCTGTATTATATACTTGCTTTTCTTTCATTTTTTGGTACATAAATTATAACGTTAGTTTTCTCATTTGAATTGTTTTATATTTGTAATATTGCTAAATGCAGCTTTTCTGAAATCGCAATAATTAATCTCACATTCATTGTACATTTTTGTCCGTTCTTCAAAAATCACAATAATAAATGCATGCCATTATTTCCGAGAACATTGTACATTTAATTTTATTAATTTAACACTGTTTATTTTTGTAGACTCTTTTTTCTTTTATGTTGTGTTTTTGTTTCACGATAAATACCCCCTCCCCCTATATCTGTTAATCCCCTCCCTCAGTCCTAATTGCAATGTTTTACCAATTATAATACTGTAATACCTGAAAGTTTTCCCCAAATATCACTATCTACAGGAACTGTTCCACCTGTATCCCGTTGGTGAACTACACCATCCAAGTTTGGATGAGGAAAGGTTTCAATCATATGCTTCACTTCTTCTATATGACTTGCATCCTTAGGTGGCCTGCCTGTTTTAATGAAATGAAATTTAAATTCACAAAATATCTTGCAGCATTGATTCATTGAAAAATCCTATTGATTATATATTGTACATTGTTCATAAACATTTTGATTTGGCAAATATACATTACACAGATTGTTTTATATAAAAAAAAAAAGAATTAAAAAAATTAACTGTAGGGGAAATTCTACACAAAAGTCCTTAATATAATGACAAAATCAAAAGCCCAAACACTTCTAACAAATGGAAAACAACTGTCATATAAGTTTGTAAACTCCACATGGTGATTCAGTTAAAATAACCACTCTTTGTTGAGGAATTTCAAAAGTGAATGCTGGTGTATGGGTAATTCACTGTAAAACATTGTCATTGGTTAAAAACATTATGTCATTTTAGTTAACAACCTTTTGATTTTAAAATATTGAGAATGAATGAAACATCCGAAATTTTGAGACTTATAAGTTTTATTCGAAGAAAAATATACATGTATAATAAAAATTTCATAACTACCTGTGAAAGTCATAATTGTCTCCCTTGTCTGTAATATTTTTCTTGTGTTTAAGTCTTCTGTAACTTGTGCAACTACAAAAAAGAGAATATAAAGCATATCAAAAGTAATAAACCAGAAAAATTAAAATGTGTGACACATGGCTTAAGAGTAAAAAGGCATTTCGTCAAGTTCTGAAATTGTTTGGACCTGTTTAACATACTGTTTACATATGCATGTACCTAGAACTTCATTTACTTCCATCATATGTCCATTGAATATCAAGCAACATGCCTTTAAAAACATACCAGCATATCTGATGAGTGTTTGCCCTCAAAATTTGCATGTTATTTTATGTATAAACAGTGATGTAAACCTCTTGACTCTTGCACATGTATGTATTTGTGTTCTAAATTTAATAGTATGAAAAGCCGTGTCATAATCATTTTCAAGAGATTAGCAAAATGTTGATGACCCATATAAATCTATTAAAATATCAATCATACAGCTCTCTCATTAGTATGCAAACTTATTTAACATGTTTATGTACAAACGTTTTCCTTCTCTTGTAATTTTTTCTCATTTCTGGATTTTAATTATTATGTTTCTTCTTTCATATAACCATGATAACATGTATAAGATCAAATATCAGTTTGATTCTTAAAGAAATGTTTAAACTCTGAGGGACTCTGAAGGTGACATTACATATCTAGGCCCCTAAGGATATATTTTCTGTAATTACAATAAAATCAGATTGATTCCGTTAAAGCACGTTTACTAGAATCATATTGTTAAATCAAAGTTTGCTACCTTTTCATAACATATAACCAAGCAAGTGTTATTTAACAAACATAATGTTAACATGTATTATATGAGCAAACATGTACAATTAGGATATAACTATTGTATTTTAAGCTCCAATGGCATCAATTGGGGATTTGATGGTCGCAAACTAAGTTTACTGGCGACGCGTTAGCGGAGACAGTAAACGGGTATTTGCGACCATCAAATCCCAAATTGATGCTATCGGAGCTTAAAATACAATATTGTTATCTCCATTCTAATGAAACTGACAGAAAACAACGTTAAAACCTGTATTCAAAATATGTCATATGCCGTCTGCGCTTGTGCGTACGTCACATAGCATCAATTGTCAATTGATGCCATGTAAATAAGTGACGTTATCCAATCAAAATGAACATTACAAACGTTGTTGCATTAGAATGTATCATGCTGTTGTAAACTTCATCTATAGCTTTCCAACAAGAAAGTATTTCTGTGTTCAACTTTGTTTTGCTACCAAGTTCCCACTAAGTATTTTTTTTAGCTGTGTCGTTTTGTTTAAAGATTCATTTTAGATTAGATTGAGTGTACATCATAACATTACAAATGCATACGGCAAATTTAAACATAGCGAAATACATTTTGTAAACAATGTGGAAAAACTCCGGGAAATCTTTGGACGATATTTTTGACTGAAAATCATTAACTGGCAAAACTGAGTATGTTTGCATCATTTCATCCATGTATTAAACAAAGCATCCAAGGTGTTTTTAAGACTGTTCATTCTATATTTGCAGAGATATTAAAGAAAATGTATGTTTACCAAAAGGGGTATCCATTTTGAGAGCTAAACCAGGGGAATATAAGTAAGGGGGAGGGAAACCAATGCTAATATGCTGGGAAGATCTTATTCGAACCTGTTGGGACTTTACCATATGAAATGAGTAAATATCAGAGATAATCGAAAAATAAATCGTATCGTGCCATTGGTTTAAAAACGTTTACGTCAAAATGACAATAACTTACAACATGAATATTGATATATTTGAACTCTATTATTCTAAAATTAAAAGGTCAATACACAGTTTGATAACAAACTAACGCGTATTAATTACATCCATGCGCTTGTCCGACTCATGATATATATATATATATATATATATGATTATAAAATGGCAACCTTCAATTTATTTGTTCTGTTGTGCACACGTTTTTGAAGATTATAAACGATTCTCAATAACGATTCGAATCTAGTGACAGGTAATTTGCATTCTACCTGCAATGCACCTTTACGCGTGCACATGGCCAGGCCGTTGTATTATTTGAAGTGTTCGATGGTTCTTAACTTTGTTACTCTTGAGTCAGTGATGATTATTTAATTTGTGTCATTTTCATCTTTTATAGACTTTTCTTGTTCTAAAATATGAATGCAAATTTAGCTATTTATAACAAAAGCGGCTTGTTAGTAATGTGCGTATGACAGTGCCATAGACAACTAGACGTATATTTTATTCCAGTTTTCTGATTTTTCTATACTTTTTTGGACAACTCTGTATTTTGTCAATGTGAAATGTGAAATCATTTTCTTTTCATCTTATCATTAAAATATATTATGATCTTTTATTAAAGAGTTTATAGAAAAATCGTAAGGGTTACGCGGAACCCAGTGTCTCGCCTACTTTTGTTGTAAAAGAGTGTAAGCACAAAATGTAGTAGAAAGTAAAATCACAAAAATACTGAACTTAGAAGAAAATCAATTCGGAAAGTCCATATGGCAAAATCAATTAACAAAACATATTCCTGACTTGGTACAGGTATTTTCAAATGTAGTAGGCTCTACAAAATATAAGGAAAAAAGATTTTAAAAAAATCGCAGCCTTTTATATATACTGTATAATATATTTTGATTCTGTCTATGTGTGGTCAAAATCCATATAGGAATATGAATCCAAGGATTTGTATAGTTACTATACAAATCCTTGATGAATCTAAGAAAAAAAACTTTTAATGCACACTGTATGTCATGTGAAAAAAAGTCCATTTAAAAGTAATTAATATACGGAAAAACAGGAAATAAATTATCATAAAATATCCTTCTAGATACTAGCATTTGGCCATAATCTAGATTCTATCCTAGTTATGTACAAATCCAGGATAGTAAGTTGAGTGTTATTAAAAAATTAAAAAAACAAGAATGTGTCCCCAGTACACGGATGCCCCATCCGCACTATCATTTTCTATGTCCAATGGACTGTGAAATTTGGGGTAAAAACTATAATTTGGCATTAAAATTAGAAAGATCATATTATATGGGACATGTATACTAAGTTTCAAATTGATAGGACTTCAACTTCATAAAAAAAACTACCTTGACCAAAAACTTTAACCTGAAGCGGAACAGACGGACGGATGGACGGACGCATATATCAGAAAACATAATGCCCCTCTACTATAGTAGGTAGGGCATAAAAATCCAGAGTGAATGAAATGATAACTGGCAGAAAAACTAAGTCCATTTAATTATAAGTAAAATACGGATTACCCTTTTTTTCAAAATTTAATTCTGGATGGTTACTTTCTTTACATCATAAACAAGCTTCCTTCAAAGTTTGGTAGAAATCGAAAACAGTTTCAGAAAGTTATTAAAATTCCACAAACTTTAACCAAAGAGTGAACATTTGTGGACATAGCACCGCCGACGACGAAATGTAGGATCGCTTTCTCGCTTTTGATACAAAAGGTAGGCTTGACAAACACAAAGTCAAGTGGAATGGTTGTCAATGAGACAACTCTCCACAAGATACCAATATGAAAAAGAAATTAACAACTATATATAGGTCCATTCGTCTCAACTCGGCCGATTCCGTACCCTCTGAGAGAGTAGCAGATTCTACCGAGGATTGGCGAATGTATATATAGGTCATGCAACGTCTGATGGCCTTCACCAATGAACAGAGCAATAACAATATTATCAACAATAAAAGGCCCCAAAAAGGACAAATCTAACTATTAAAAGGAGAAAACTAACGTTGTACATATGCAGAGGCGGATTTAAGTGCCCCCCCCCCCTTTTTGGGAAAAAAAAATTCCTGGTTGCAGTGGCGGATCCAGAACTTTTCCTAAGGGGGGGGGGGGGTGGGGGGGGGGGGGGGGGGGGCGCTGACTGACCTAAGAGGGGGCCCGCTCCAGTTATGCTTTAATGATTCCCTATATAATCAACCAAATTTTTCCCACGAAAGGGGGCCCCGCCCCCCCCCTGGATCCACCTATGGGTTGCTTATAAAGGGAATCACTGAAGCGTGACTGGAGTGGTTCCCTCTTAGGTCAGTCAGTGGGCCCCCACTTATGAAAAATCCTGGATCCGCCACTAAAATGTACAAAATAATGAACGAAAAACAAATATGAAACATAGGCGCCTACCTTCCCCTAACCTTGGCTATGGTAGAATATTCCAATATAAGAACAAACCATTAAAATCAGTTTGAAAAGACTCAAATCATCAGATGGATACAAATAGAAATACATCTAACTAAAACACAGACTGTACCATCTATTCTTGCATGTTTAAAATATTTAATAAACAAGATAGCATTATCTTTTGACCACAACCTGTGATATATTCCAGGCGAGGGTCCAGTCATTTTGAAAAGGAATTCCGGGCCCAGGAAAACTCCTGGATCTGCTAATGATTTCACTGGTTCATTGTGTCTATTTTTTTTATTTGAGGAAATAGGCAGTCGAATTATTTGTTGGTTTTCTTGGCATGGATTTCAATTGTGTTATCTCAGCAGGCAGATGCATGTTTAATAGGAGCACTATCAACATAGTTTGTTAAACTGTATTCCCCACTTTGCTTTATTTCCTGTCGACTCATTCTTTTATATTTTTGTGTTCCAATAATTACAGAATACAAACCAGCTAACTACTTTTTAATGGAATATATGTCTCTGCTGGGGCATAGCATATTGCATACAAATACACAAAATCAAGGATAACAAATTCAATAAGGTAGCAGTAATTTAGTTCCGTTAATTATTGCTATCATTTTGATGAACTATTTCAAATATGAAGTCACAAATAATACTTTATGTATGATATGCATTTTGTAGCTCAATTTCCAAATTTTTATCATCAGGTTAAATCTTTGCAATGTTGCAAAGCAGAAAACAAATTTTCAAGTGTTGGGCAGCCTGAATATTCCTGTAAGATTTGATTCCATTTCATATATTCTTTAAAACTGAAACCATGTGTATTAAACCTACACAGCTACTTTTGCATAGGGACTATTCTTGTACAAAAAATCTGTAGTTCTACTTTTAATTTTCAGTACTATTGTGTTACTTTAAATTATTGTAATATTTAGGTACATGTATCTGTATTTTACAGTACTTGATTTGTACCCATGCAAAAGTAGCAGTGTAGATGAAAATTAATTACTATAGCTATTGAGTTTTCATGTTGACTTTCATTGCCTTTGATGGTATTTTGAATTCCCTGTTGACCCAAAATAGTACCTATTGTGAATATGACTTTAATTGGCTTTTATGTTTAGTTTCAGTGAGTTGGCTGGTTTAAGAGGAATCATTGATAGTTGGTTATCTTGTTTGAATTATTGTACACTCTGTAATCTTTGTGTCTTTCATATATTGCTACACAATGTCAAACATAACTGTGACTTGAATTTTCTAACATTTACTTTGGTCTCTGGTGGAAATTTTTCTCATTGGCAATCATACCACATCTCCCTATTTTATATTGAAACAGTTCCAAGAAAATAAAAGCTACAACTATCATTCTATTAAACATAAAAAATTTCTGACAAAGGCAATTCTGTACTTTTGGATATATGGTATGTTAAATCTAAACAATTTTATTAAACTTGAAGTTGAACTTTCACATAGGCTGTTGATTTTTATGTGAGCTTGTCTGTTTTATTTAAATGGTTGACAATATTTCATTTATCCATTTCATAACTTTGTGACATTAAAAATATTCTCAGCATACATGTCACATGACATAGTCACACATACTTCTTATATTTGTAAATACTAATATATAGTATATATATAATAACATGTCTAATAACACCTTGACTTGTTTAAAAATATTCTTTGATTCTATGAAAAGGAATGCTTTCCTTTTTTACATGCAATTTTATGATCTGGGGTGTCTGCTGTGCAGCTACATCTTTTTTCCTGGTATTTTAGAAATAATTGCATGCAGCCACAAAAGTCTAGACTGGTATTATTCTTTTTTCTATTTGTTGATGCTCTTGTTAACAGTTTTCAAATTTTCAACATATTTTTTGGCACATGTAACTCATTTTTACCTACAAAAGAGAAGAATAGGATAGTATAAATCAAGAATAAAACAAAATGTGTAACAGTATGTTATTATATAAAGATCATAAGCATATACATAAATAGTCATCAGAGGGAGCCCACTCTAGTCATGCTTCAGTGATTCCCTATGTAATCAACCAAATTTTTCGCACAAAAAAGGGGGGAGGTTCAGCCCACTGCCCCCTAAATCTGCCTCTAAAGATACAATTTTCTTGTGTTACTGATGATTAATTTTAATATCAATTGTATATTCAACAGGGGAAAACAGTCCAATAAAATTGTGATTTTCTAGAAGTATGATATTGTAAGATGAGTAATGTACTATCATGACTATCAACAAACTATCTTTTACATTTGCCTTGCTTTATACACAAATTTAAAAAAAAATGTGACTTTAACTGAAATATTGAACTCTAATAAATGTTTTTACATTCACTGATAAGCTGATCATCTAATAATTATATCATATATATACAATGTACTTACACCTTAAGTTCAAAGCAGTCAATGTATGTTCATATATCTCTTTTTTTCCATTTCAAATACCTCTGCAAACTGAACAGCATCTGCAACACTCAAAATCTAAAGGTTTGAAGAAAAAAAAGGGGGAATTTTCTTAGTGCAATAATATCAAACATGTCAAAACAGCAAAGATA